>NW_024704751.1:12307995-12662995 GCF_018977255.1 Callorhinchus milii
CTGACTTAGACAATATGCTCTTTTTCTTCTCCACAAAGTGCTGTCTCCCCGCACACCCCCATAGTCACCCACACCCCCACCCACCCACACCCCACCTCCCACAGCCCCCCTCCCACACCCCCACACACCCACCCACACCCTCCCCCACCCTCACACCCCCAGGGTGGTGAGCACAGGGCAGAACCCCAGACTGTACCCTCTGCTGACCATTGCATTTCAAACTGCTGCTCATTCATAGAGCTTTCCCCTTACCCACTGCCGCCCCCCCCCCCCCCCCCCCCCCCCCCCCCCCCCCCCCCCCCCCCCCCCACCCCCTTCTCTCTCTCTCTCTCTCCCCCTCTCCCAGATCAATACCAACTCACTGGCAGTAAAAAAAGAAACTGACCTGAACAGCTCTATGATAATGAATTTTCCCTTTCTCTCAATTAGCAAATAACTGCATCACTGCGGTGCAAATTATGACCAACTAACTCACGTACACTTGCAAAGTCCAGCACAAGATCTGTCTGTTGTACAGTCACTCGCCTATTTACTGACCCCACCACCCCCCCCCCCCCTCCCACACACACACACACAGACACGGACAGACATGTACCCTCAAACGGCTCAACCTTTAAGCATTAATAATAATCCTTGCATTTGATATAGCGCTTTTCACGTCGGGAGGACGTCCCAAAGCGCTTCACAGAACACACTGTAAAGTGAATTGACTGTATATTTGTGGGCGAACGCGGCAGCCGATCGCGCACAGCAATGTCCCACAAACAGTTGTGGATTGAAAATGACCAATTTATTATTGTTTTTGGTTTTGGAGGGTTATTATTAGGCTCTGTGTGGAGTAAGGAAACTTGCCCGAGGTTTCGCCCTCTGCCTGGAATTGAACTCAGGTCTCTCACTTGCAAAGCGAGTGCTCTAACCACTGAGCTACAGGACTCCACGACTTTTTGGTCAAGCTGTATTTGGGCGACAGTTAATGATCCTCGGACCTTTGCATAAGTAATGGATCACGTGCTAAGGCTGGCCTGCCTCTCCTTCGCTGATGCTATTACTAAAAGTGCTGCAGGTAATAACTCTTTGCTTGTCTCTCAATGTGGTTTCAGCCACAGCACAGAAATCTGCTGCTGGAGTTTTTAGAAACCAAGCCACCATGGTTTGACGTCATTGAAATAAAATTAAGAAAAAGCGCACAGAGCGACAGATCCCTTTCGAAGTGACCCCTCCCCCCCCCCCTCAGTAAATCAATGTAATCTATCTGGAATCCACCAGCGCACCTTTTTTATTTCTTTTTTGTTGGTGTCTGACACATGCGGAAACCCATCGCCGTTGCTTAAGAGTCTCCAAACCCAAGTTGAGAATTCCAGGCCTCCCGTCTACACACGGAAATCCCAGAGATAAATTGTTGGAATGGAATGCGCTCTCTCCCCCCCCCTCTCTCTCTCTCTCTCTCTCCCCCTGGAGGGACGCACCCTGCTCACCCAATTCCGGAAAGTATTAGGCACTTTAGGCAAGAGCCAAGGTTTGGGAGGGTGGGGAGGATCCCAGAGTCTGTGGTGGGGGGGTAATTGCTGGAGTCTAACCAGCTAAAAAAAAAAGCTTGCCATTGAGCATGCTGTCTGGCAAGCTTTCCCGCTGCTTGTCCAGCTAGGACCAACCAACCCGTTAGGGCTTTGGCCTGGCTGCGTTAGCAGGAGCTGAGCGGGATGACTCCCCTTTTGTATCTGGCTCGCAACGGGAACGGGAGACAAAGTGCGCAAGGACGGAGGTGAAACCACTTTGAGGAATAAAATCATTGCATCGCGTTCTCGCTTGTGTGGCAAACCAAAGGGTTGACATGCAGGAACTGGCAGTAAAAGAGTCAGGGCCTGAGAGGCTAAATGAATGGGCTCTATCAGCGATCAGCCAGAGATGGGATTCCAGCAAACAAGATGCTGAGCAGCGTAAAACGGCAACCGTACAGATGACAATATAAGTGGATCCACTGTGTTAGCTACTGAGGACAGTGTCAATGTACATACTAATTAGCGTAGTGCTGAGCTCACAGGTATGGACTGCAGCAAAGAGCAAGTGAGAAAGAGAGAGACTCTGTGTGTGTGGGTGTGTGGGGAGGGGGTAGTGGGGGGCTGTGGGGGGCTGTGGGGGGGGGGCGCAGGGGTAAGGAGGCAGGGGAAGGATTTAGACAGAGAGAGAGAGAGGAAGTAGAACGAAATTCCACTCTGAGGAATAAAGTACAGCCCAATAATGAACAGGGAATCTTTTAATTTAACGGACGGAAGGATTTATTATTGTGTGTCCTCTGGTTCCCTGGTGCATCTCTCTCTTTCTCTCTCTCTCTCTCTCTCTCTATATACAGTTCTGAGCTTCACATTCGCAGCACTGCGGAAAGAGGGCGAGTGTCACCAATGCTCGATAATTAAGTGCTCCTGTCTTGCACGTGTTACTTTTCGTAAGGTCTCGGTTGCGCAGTTTGTAAGGGGCGAAGGAGAGGGGGGGGAGTGTTGTCCTTCGGTTTGAAGAGAGTTTCGAGGGCGATATTTTCAGAGAGGAAACTTGAGCTCACAACCCCAATCACCGGTGAATGTTAACCACTAAGCTGCAGGAGTCCTGTTTCACTTACAGTAATCAATAATAATAATAATAAAAATCCTTGCATTTAATAATGTAGCGTGGAATCCTGTAGCGTATTGGTTAGAGCACTCACCTCACAAGCGAGAGGACCTGGGTTCAATTCCCAGGCAGGGCGAAACGTTAGGCAAGTTTCTTTACTTACTCCACACGCCTCTGTTTACCCAGCAGTAAGTAGGAACCCGGTTGTTAGTCGATTGCCTTTCCGGGGATAATAATCCCTTCAAAAAAATAAAATAATAATTTAGTCACTTCAATTCGCGACTGTGTGTGGGACGCTGCAGTGCGCAATCGGCTGCCGCATTTTGCCCACAAAGCATACAGTCAATTCACTTCGCAGTATATTCAGTGAAGCGCTTTGAGACGTCTGGAAGACGTGATGAGGCGCTGTATCAAATACAAGGATTATTATTATTATTATTATTATTAGGAAGCCAGGCTGCTGAGTGTAGAGTACAGTTAGTCAGTCAGTCTGTTAAGAGTGAACTAACCTTGTCAGCCGGCTTGCCTTTGCTTTGTATGTCACCTTGGTGATACTTACAAGAGCAGTGACACTGGGAACAGTGTTAGTGATACAGTGATACTGAGAATACTGTTTTAAAAAAAAGGTGATGTTTCATTTTGACTGCTCTCAAAAATCATATTCTCCAAAAATCCACCTTTAATCCTAATTTGCACCGGTTCAACAAATCCGTCACTGGCTTCATGCAGCGGTGTCTCCCAAACAGTTATTCATTTTTTTCAGGGATTATTACCCCCGGAAAAGCGATCCGCCAATCGACCAATAACCGGAAAGTGTGGAATAAGTAAGGAAACTTGCCTAAGGTTTCGCCCCCATCCTGCCCAGGAATTGAACCAGGTTCCTCTCGCTTGCGAGGCGAGTGCTACAGGACTCTCCAAGTACAAGATGTTATAGACTGTCTCACAAACCCACAGCAAGGTCACCTCCCATCAGCTGAGCAGTGAGCGGCAGGACAGGTACTGGAGATTGCAGGGAATGCTGTATTCAGGGATTTATTTAACGTACAGTGATTGTACTGCAGGGAGTTCACATGCTCTCAAAGTGCCACCGCTCTGTTAGAATCTCCTGACAATTCAGCACTTTGCCGATGAGGCACTAAACACTGAGATGACAAGTTGAAAGTTGGTCTAATGGAAATCTCTTCAACTTCAAAACACCAGCATCAATCTCTCAGGTTTACGTCATGCATTCTGTGTCTCGGTTTATATCGAGGAACTTGCTGAAAGTTGAGAACTTCCGGGCGCGTGGAGAGGGACTGACAAGTTCCTTTTTCCAGTTAAAACAACAACACGTTACATCTACCCGGCGCCTTTCACGTCGGGGAGGACGTCCCAAGGCACTGGACAATCAGGGATTTGGACCCAAGATTTGGGGTTTGGGATCAGGAGGGATGGAGGTCGAGGAGGTTAGGGGTTAGGAGGGTGACCGAAGGCGCGGTCGAAGAGGAGGGACTTGAGATGGGCCTTGAAGGAGGCGAGGCAGGGGGACGAATGGGAGGGACTGTGGGATGGAGTTCCCACAGTCCACCCCCAAGACTGCACTGGAGCGTCAGCTTAGACTTGTGAGTTCAAATGTCCTCGTGTTGGGCTTCTCATTCACTCAGAGGTGAGAATGCTGGTCACCGAGCTCGGCTGACAGACTATACAGGTTTGTCGATTAAACACCATGTAATTGCCTGGTATGAAGATCACATAATAATGATAATAATAATAATCCTTGCATTTGATACAGCCTTCTAGACGTCTCAAAGCGATTTGCAGAATAGACTGTAAAGCGAATTGACTGTGTGCGAAACGCGGCAGCCAATTGTGCGCAGCAGCGTCCCCACAAACAGTCGTGGATTGAGTGACTAAATTATTATGATTAATTTTTTCCACATCGCAGCACGAGCTAGTCACAGTGGGGGGTTCCACCATATGACATGTGTGTTGTTTTATTCTACGGGGCATTTACCCCAATGGGAAATGTATCAACGTTTCTGGAATAAAGCGCAGAAAGATTTTAAAAGTACAGACTGTATAAGAGACAGTTAATAGAATATCCGGTGGGACAAACTGAAATCCGCAGGACATTTATCTGTATGAGGGTCTTAATAATGTTTGTAACACATAGCCTTCGACAATTGACTCTCCCCCTTCAATAAAGCAAACATTTCTCCGCGAGCTGTCATTTTTTTTTGCTGTGGAACCTTTATTAGTGTGTTCGGCCACGAGTTAACCCACCGACGACTGCAGTGGCCTAGTCTGCAGCAAAATCGAAAGTAATCGCTTTACGCTCATTCCGACCACCCGTAGAATGTCACGCGCCTACGTTTGGGAACCACCCACGTCCGCAGCGCACTATTCCAACGCAGGACGCCCATTTCCTGCGGGAAAATAAAGGGAGACACGGAATTTAAAGACTGCGAAGGGCATCCAGGCACTGACGGGGTTAACGGTGTGCGGAGTTGGCCCAGAGTCTCCCCCCCAAAAAAAATATATATAAAGAGAAGAGAATTTTGAAAGAATTACAGCACCTTAAGCCGGTCGTCAACGGAATGCTTCGGAGAGACAGGATGGGAGAGAGAGCTTTGATGCAGTTTTCTGTAGTGTCGTGTTGGAGGAACATCTTGAGATTCCGATCAGCAGCGACTGAGAGGATCAGGGACATCCAACACACACACACACGCACACACACACACACACACACACACACACAGCCAGTGATGTTCATACAAAGGGCAGCGTCCCACAAGGAACACTTCCGAGCGTGAATCTCTGCTGCCGCGGAAGATGATCTGATGCCGTTCTGTTCCGGTCCTCGAAAACTTTGCTTTTCTCTCGTCCCGAAACCGTTTCGCTCGACAATTGCTGAAGGAAATGCAATTCCTAATTAGGACTGAGAGGGATTGGGCTGGTGATGTAATGCAACACACTGCAGTTTTAAAAAGGGAGTACGTGACAGGACACAGTAATTCTGTCCACGCTCATCTGCTTTCTCTCCACCAGCCCCGGTCCGGCCCGGACATTTATAAAACCCTATCGTCATCATTATCTTCTACACTTTCAATCTTTGGTTCTGGAGTTTAAAATAAACAACATCGTTTTATATCTCTGGTGGGCCCCATTTATTCACCTTCTTGTGCAGTGCAGTGCTGTGTGGTTTAATAATTCATCTACACAATTCCTGTGTATACACATACTGTCCGAGAAGATATGGTACGATACTGGATAATAATAATACTATTGTAATAATAATAATAATCCTTGGATTTGATATAGCGGCTCATCACGTCTTCGAGACATCTCAAAGCGCTTCACAGGATACACTGTAAAGTGAATTGACTTTATGTTTTGTGGGCTTAGTCAGGTTTGGTGCTCGGTTTATAAGTGTCCCGTAGCGTATTGGTTAGAGTGCTCGCCTCACAAGCGAGAGGACCCGGGCAGGACGAAACCTTAGGCAAGTTTCCTTACTCCACACACACATCTCTGTTTACCTAACAGTAAGAAGGAACCGGTTGTTAGTCGATTGGCCGATGGCTTTTCCGGGGGTAAGAATCCCTTCAAAAAGATTTGTTGAGACATCTCAAAGCGCTTCACCAGATATACTGTAAAATGTAGTGACTGTGTATTTTGTGGGCGAAACGCGGCAGCCAATTGCGCACAGCGACGTCTCCACAGACAGCCGTGGATTGAAGTGACCAAATCATTATTATTATTATTATTATCATTATTATTATTATCATTGATTTATTTTGAAGGGATTATTACCCGACGGAACATCTGACGATGACCGCAACGACAAATCAATGTGTTTTCGGTATTCGACAAAATAATCGGACCGTTTTTAGGCACTTGGTACAGAAGCCAGAGCCCGAAGTCACGGGAGAGGTCAAACTCCCAGTCTGTCAGAGACTTACCCAGTTACAGCGATCGTAATATTGGCCATTCTCGATTTTCTGGATCTGGAGTGAGGGAGCCGACAGCAAGCACTTAACACATGAATTACGTCGCACTTAGTGTCAATTGGAACTGGAGACCAATTTGAATAAACAAGATTGTGCACGGTTTCTGCGACTCGAATCCGCTGGGTGTGTACACGCCTCAGAGATCCTGGTCTGAGTGAGTGTCTGTGGTGTGTGGTCGCTGGGGTGGGAGACTGGGAAGGGAGGGGGGGGGGTCGGGGGGAATAGAGGGGTGATGGGGTGGCACGGTGGGACAGGTTTTACGTCAACCTTTCACATTGAGGGCTTAAACCTCAGCTCTCTTGTCAGAGACAGGGCCGGAACGGAGCGAGTGTCAGACACAAGCATCGCCGGACAATCATAATGAATTCATTCGAAATGAATAAAAACCTAATAAGTAAAAAAAAAAGCAATAGTGAAGTGGTCACTCCATCCACGGCTGTTTGTGTGGGACAGACTCTGCTGTGTGCAATCGGCCGCCGTGTTTCGCCCACAAAACGAAGGATCAATTCACTTGACAGTATATCCTGTGAAGCGCTTTGAGACGTCCCGAAGACGTGATGAGGCGCTGTATCAAATGCGAGGATTATTAATAATATTATGATGTTATTATGATCATTATGGGGGTAGTGAGCGAACCTCAGGAAAAAAGCATCACCTAATTTCCATCGCATCCCCCCCCCCCCCCCCCACCCCACCCCGCCCCTCTCTGACAGAGTGTGAGTGCCTATAAATAAAATGTAACAGCAGGTGCACACAGGACCAGTTGTCTGGGCTGGTGAGACAGGACACAGAGTGTGGAGAAAAAAATACCACAGATGTTACTGGGCAGAAGAACGGATCTGGTTCGGTTAGCTCACTGCTCACTTTTGCTGTTGCAAATTAAACGGCTGCGTTAATAATCCTTCCCCTTTTGATTCGGTGCCTATAATTCCGAACCATCTTAAAGTGCTCGGGGTGGGGACAAGTGTAAAGACCGCAATTTAATCGTTAATTGCTGCAGCTGTTTCGCACACACTGCGACGTCTCGCGAGCGAGCAATTTACCCGGTGAAGTGATCGGTAGGAAAAACAAGTGGAACTTGTTGGCTGCTCCCTTGCAAAATAAAGTTGACAATTAATAAAAAGGCCCCAATAAGAATAAGGGCAGGAAGTACAAAAGGACACTGGGAGTTGGGACAAGATCTGATTTTTTGCTGCTCTATTATTTCTTACCCAAATCGCCTTTAAGTCATCCACAATTTCATACGCGGCCCGAAGAGAGAAATACCACGTGGAGTTGGTAAATTTCAGCCACGCTTCACAAGTCAGAAGCCAGCGGGCACGATGGAAAGCCAGGTTTAATGGTGTTACAAGGATTTTCAAAGCAAGGTTCTGCCTGACTCTGTGTGTGTGCGTGCGTGTGAGTGGGTTAAAACCTGGTCGCTTGTTTCTTCAATGTTTGCCTGCTATTTCTGGCAGTGTTCAATGAAGTTCTCTCGGGCTATTAATAATGAGAGTGTGAAATTCAATTGCGCTCTGCTATATAAGGTAATGAAGATGCTATTCGAAGCTAAATATACCCATTGGGTCCAGGAATGAGGAGCGGTACTCAGAGGAACTGGACAGTTGAGATAACTAAACATTGAAAGCAAAGACAGGGTTTAACACGAACCAGAGATGCAATCCTTAAGCGATCAATTCAGCCGGAGAAGAATAATGTACCGAGAGTGGCTCAAAATTCACTCCAACTTGTTTCAGTCTATAGCAGGTTGGTTGTCAGACAATTGGCGGATCACTTTTCTGGGGGAATAATCCCCAAATTCCCCCAAAACCTCAATAATAATAATAATAATTTGGTGACTCAGTCCACTGCTGTTTGTGGCGACGCTGCTGTTCACAATTGGCTGCCGCGTTTCACCCACAAAATACACAGTCAATTCATTTTACAGTCTATTCTGTGAAGCGCTTTGAGAAGTCTCGAAGACGTAATCAGCCGCTGAATCAAATGGAAGGATTATTATTATTACACTCCCCCACCCCTCTCCCCCCCCACCCCACCCCACCCCACACACACACACACTCTGCCGGCTCTATAACTTGTTGAAGCCAGTTCTTTGGTGACGTCATCATGTCTTAACATTAAAACAAATGTATTCAAAAATCAATAGAAAACAGTCAGAACAGCAGAAGGCCCAGAAGGGCATTGGACTCTGAAGCTCATTCCAACAATCTAATGGTATAAATGGTGTGGCCTGGACGCCCCCTTTAAACAGCGGATCATTTGAATTTCAGCCGCAGCCTCTTTTGACAAATGGAGTGAGCGATTGTTTGTCCATTTGTATTTCCTCTGGCGGCCAGCCACGGCCAACCCTGATCAATACGTCAGTCTCTCCTTGAAAACCGCTGAGCAAGCCAGACATGGCGCACAGTAAATTAATGGCTCGAAAGTTAAGGATGTGTGCGTGTGTGTCTGTGTGTGTGTGACTGTGCCTTGTTTTAAAATATAAATATATATATATGCTAAACGTTTCCCTCCCAGTAATTAATCCTGGTAACTCTGCTACGGCAAACGAGGAACAAACGAATTGGAGTGGGAGTAAAGCTATCTAAGGCTCTTTTGTCTAACAGAGCTTTTACTTATTAACAAAGCTAAATACGATTCCTCCTACTGTCACGCTGCACGTGTTGCATTTGATTACGGTGCCTTATCACGTCGTTGACACGTCTCAAAGTGCTTCACCCGATGGACGCTGAAGTGGAGTGACTGTATATTTTGTGGGCAATACGTGGCAGCCAATTACACACAGCAGCGTCCCCACAAACCATCGTGGATCGAGTGACCAATATTAATATTTATTTATTTATTTACTTAAAGGGATTATTACCCCCTGGAAAAGCCATCCGTCAATCGACTGACAACCGGGTTCCTAGCTTATTGCCCGGTAAACAGAGGGCGTGTGTATGGAGTAAGGAAACTGGCCTAAGAGTTTTGAAGACACAAGTCCGGGCAAATCACACACAGGCTCACAGTGACAGCAAACAGGAGAGAACGGAAAAGAGACGTGATGAAGTTTCAGGATCGCACAAATAGCTTCCGGGGAGAAATTTAGGAATTCGCAGCAGGAGTTTGGGATTGAAAAATACCTATGGAAATAAGAGGGAGGGGGAGAGGGAGGGAGGGAGGGAGGGAGGGAGGGAGTACCGAGATTTACAAGTCCTGTGGAGGACTGTCACAAACATCTTAATCATCTCTGTCGCATCGCAAAGCCAAGGAATACGTACGCACAGCAGAGAAGAAGAGACCGCAGTGCCAATGCCAATGATTTATTTAATGGTATAATTTCAACATCAGAGCAACGAGGATAAATGTGATAATGGACCGTCCTCAGTAGATGTGTGACATCTCTGATCTCACCCAATTGTGATGAATGCTGCACTTTAAGATATTGAGTCATAATATGGGACAATGTCTTAAAGAGACTTGAGAAGCCATCAGACTTGGGCAAATGGGGAGTCCCCATTACCGGTTAGCGCTCTGGGACGCTACCCCACATGTGAAGGGCGCTATATAAATGCAAGTTGTTGTTGTTGCCTCAATGTGTCGTGCTGACCCTCACAGCCTCTGTGCTGGTGCCATCTCCCTCCGAAGCAGAGTTCACGCGGGTCTTTGGGAATTCTAATGGCTTTTCAACGAGGAAATTCAGGGACAATCACCGCAAATTAACACTGGGTGTGAGGACACTGGGTGCGAGGACACTGGGTGCGAGGACACTGGGTGTGAGGACACTGGGTGCGAGGACACTAGGTGCGAGGACACTGGCTGTGGATTCCCAATTGAGGAGTTACATAAAAACATAAGAATTTGCTGGCGAAAGAAGACTAAGGTCCATCTAGTTCGCCTTCCACCAGCCTGGCAGTCGCTCGACATGTCTTGTCCCAAACTATACACTGTTTGACAGAAGTGGCCGGGAACACTCAGCGGGTCAGGCAGCATCTATGGAGAGAGGAAAGCGAGTCAACATTTCGAATCCACGACCCTTCGTCAGTACTGGGGCATGTCGTGAACCCGAAATGTTGGCTCGCTTTCCTCTCTCCATAGATGCTGCCTGACCCGCTGAGTGTTCCCGGCCGCTTCTGTTTTTTGTTTTCAGATTTCCGGCATCTGCAGTATTTTGTGTTTTCTTTAGACACCGTTTGAGTTCTCTGGATGTCCATCCCATGGTCCCTCTCTCCCCGTTTTCAGGGTTCATCCCAAACGGGCCTTTTTTTTTTGACCGCCTCAGTTCCAGTTCCAGCTGCCCAGCCAGCCAGGATTGTCAAGCACTTGGGTACGTCCTCCCGAGGTGCAAGCGTAAATGAACGATAATAATCCTCGCGTCTGATACAGCGCCTTGCCACAACGTCGAGCTTTTTCGGCGCAAGACCAAGACCGAGGCTGGAAACCCGGCGCCGCTTTTCCTCTCGCACTTGAGGACGTTGCAGGCACCATGTATCAAAACCAACTCAATAAAAGCAGGTCAAAAAGAGTAATTGCCGGCGCTGTGAAAGGAATTGATTTTCCAGTAAGTTTCATCGCCAGGTCCTTAAAAACCATAATATAAAATGACTCCTTGAACTGACTGAAATTAAAGGGCGCTCAGTGGCGGGGGAGGGGGGCTCTGATTATTTCACTCGCTGAACATTCGAACAATTGTTAGTCGATTGGCGGATCGATTTTTCCAGGGGGTAATAATCCCTCGCCACGCCCCCCCCCCCCCGCCAAAATAATAATCAATTTGGTCACTCAATCCACGACTGATTTTGTGGGACGCTGTGCGCTGTGCGCAAGTGGCTGCCCCGTTTTGCCCACGAAATACACAGTCACTCACTCCACTTTGCAGTATATTCTGTGAAGCACTTTGAGACATCTCAAAGACGTGATAAGGCGCTGTATCAAATGTGATTATTATTATTATTATCATTATTATCGCGACTGTATTTTACGGCAAATAATTTGCACGCGGTAATATCAGTCCCACAAAGACCCCACGATGTGAAGTGAACTTCAAAAATTAAGGCTTCGAATTTGCTGAACTCTGGATTCTCTGAAATGCTTCGTTGATAGAGTAAATCTAAACCCAAGTGGAATTTTACCTCTCGTGATTTCTTCCCGAACTGATTAATTTTCCATTCGACTCCGTCTTGCACAGTGAGATTTGGTGACACCTTGTGGCTAACAAGGACTACACCGTTAAGAACCCTGACGCCAGCTGTTCGGAAACGCACCAGTAACGTTGAGATCAGCCACAATCCAATTAGAAGAGCAGAACAGGCTCGAAGGGGCTGAATGGCCTACTCCTGGTCCAATGAGTAGACCTATATTTTTGACCGTGCTTTCGGTCATCTTCGGTCACCCGATCCACGACTGTTTGCGGGGACGCTGCCGGGCGCCATCGGCTGCCGCGTTTCGCCCGCAAAATATACAGTCAAGTCACTTGACAGCACATTCACTGCGAAGCGCTCGGAGACGTCTCGAAGACGCGATGAGACGCTGTATCAAATGCGAGGACTATTATTATTATTGTTATTATTTACAATCCCCCCAGCCCACAACCCGATTCTTTCCATTCCTCATTGCGAGTTGATTTTCAAACAGCCACAAGGTTGCGTGAGAGAGCAAGCTGCTCCCTGTACCTTCGTTTGAGTGAGAATTTCACACACGTTGGGCAGGTCACTGGCTGCAGATACATCTCACCATTGTTTCAGACGTGTTTTACGACCGAACTATGACTGTTTGGTTCCGTGGCTAAACGTATCGTGCCATCATCATGAGTCACACAGATGAGAGTGGTTCCATCCTTGCTCTGTGCTGAGCTAACTAATCTCACCTGGGAGCAGAGACATTATAATTGGGTTCAGAGTTCCTGGACGAGAGAAGAGAGATATTGAGCAGAGTTCCAGGTTCTGCCTGCTATCCAGAGTCTAACCTCACACATAGGTAGCCATTATAACCTGTCAGTATCCACTGTTCCTCCACCCCTCCTGATCCCAACCCCCAGCTCCAACTGTGGATCCCTGACTGTCCAGCGCCTTGGGACGTCCTCCTGACGTGAAAGGCGCTGCGTAAATGTAATTTGTTGTTGTTATTGTTGTTGGGTCAGGGCAAACTTTTTCATCCCATTCGTCCTGCCTTTCACCGTATCGCTTTGACATTTCGTGTTATCCATCTGCAACAACAACTTGGATTTATATAGCGCTCCTCCACGCCCTCCACAGTAACGGATCCCGGGGCCGAGCCGGGGGGAGGGGGAGGAAGGTGAACAAAGGCGCGGTCGAATAGAAAGGTCTTCAGCCGAGAAAGGTCTTCAGCCTATCTATCTATGAAAGCACACGTTCTCTATGCTGAAGGACATTTCCATAGCTGTACCTTGAGTATCTGAGACATATTGCACTGTATCATCGTGCCTCACATACAAATAATATACAAATACTGTACTGTATATGCATGGTCAGTTCCTGGTCAATGAATCTGGCATGAAATTTGAATCACTTATTAGAATATTTGCTTCTCGAGAATGAAAACTGAAATAACCGACACCCCATTTACATCAGAAACTGATGTAATTTGCTCTCCCCAATTGTCCTAACGAAACCCAAAATTAAATCTTGCATTTGTCGTTAGATGTTATGCTTATGGTGGGATTTCGACACTTGAGCATTTTTACATCTACATCTCAGGGAACAGGTTACATGGCAAGCAAGGGAATCCCAGAGAAAAAAATACATAATAATAATAATATAATCCTTGCATCTGATGTAGCGATGTCACATTGGGAAAGGATCTCAAAGCGCTTCACAGGATTTACTGCAAAATGATTATGTGCTTTGCACACAGCAATATCCCACAACCAGAAATGAAGCAAGTGACCAATTTAACCTGGGAGATTGTTGGCCCAGGACTTTGGGAGAGAGAGAGAACGTAGGATCTTTCTCGTCCACCTAAACAGGACCTCGGTTTAACGTCTCATCCGAAGCACGGCACCTCTGACAAAGCAGCCATCCAACCACCCATCCACCCCATGTCCCCAGCGCTGCATTGGTGCGTCAGCTTAGACTATGTCCCGATGTTGGGGCTTCAACCCGCAACCAAACAGGTACTCCAGCACCTGGGAACCGATGAACCTAACGGGTTAATGGGCTTGGCTGTGGAAGGCCTCAACTCCCTCAAGATTCTCAAGGTAATTGCTGAGCCAGCTGTGTATATCTGCCCCAGTGACGGACCGAATTGTTCCAAATCACGTTGCTGGAATGTAGGGGAGTTGGACATGCGTCAGAGTTGTGCGGCTCGCTGACCTTGGGTGGATACAACTCAAAAATGTTCTATTCTTTCCAAAATACTGCCGGCTCAATCAAGGATAAGGTTTCCAAAACACCAGGACAGTGTGTGTGTGTGTGTGTGCGCGAGAGAGAGTGCGCGAGAGATCCTTTCAATATAAAAATCACCCTGAAGGAAAGTGGATGGCAAACTGGCTGAGTTTTGATAGTCAAAGACCAAAGAATTCTATTGGAGCCAAGGACTCAGGCCCCATCATAATAATTTGCTCACTTCAATCCACGACTGTTTGTGGGGATGCTGCCGGTCGCAACTGGCTGCCGCGTTTTGCCCACAAAATATACAGTCCATTCACTTTATAGTCTATTCAGCGAAGCGCTTTGAGACGTTCTCGAAGACGTGATACATGGATAAGGGGCTTGGGCTTCTCCAATTAAGAGGGACCTTCACTTAACTGCGGACCAACGCACAGCTCGTCTTCTCAAGAACAAACAAAATGTTCGAAAGGAACATTACAAAGTGGCACCGTTCATTTCTAACCATCCCAGACGTACAGTGAAGGACATGAAAGAAAAGCAACAATGTGATTTGCCTTGGTGATTCGCCAGTGTCCTCTGGGGGATGTTAATGTTAGCCACACCAGGTTGGAACGTAGGTTTACGGCTAATAAACTCTCCAGCAATTGCCCCATCTCCAATCGACCCTTCCTCAACAGACTGCTGTATTGTGGTTGTCACCTCTCATCTACACTCCTGACTCTCCCAACACCCTCCAATGTGGCTTCACTCCCACACAAAGCACCGAGGCAGCCTTAGCCAAATGACATAGTTTCGCCCACAAAATATACAGTCAATTCACTTTACGGATAACATCTGATGCTCCTATTTGATTAGCCTTTCTGGTTGTGTCACTGGTCTATCAGGAATTATTATCCTTGTTGACATTAGCAGGTCAGAATTAAACCAGTTCTAAAGCTCAAAGCCCACAGGATAAGATTTATTTCTTCTCTCTTTTTTTTGAACCTTGGGAAAAAAATAAGTTGCTGAAATACCTGCAGAGGCTTAAATTAGAAGCTGGTGATGTTGTGTTTGCCTTGGCTGTCACTGAGACATGCTGTGATGAAACTTTGGATATTTGCCCAACTCTCACACCCAAAGCCTTTCCTGATCCGCCTTATTTAATGGCCCATCCGCCATCCGTGACTCGCATCATTGTGGAGTCCCTGTAGCTCAGTGGTTAGAGCACTCGCCTCGCAAGCGAGAGGACCTGGTTCGATCCCCAGGCAGGGAGAAACCTCCGATGAGTTTCCTTACTCCACACACACACACACACACGCACACACACGCCTCTGTTTACCTGCAGTAAGTAGGAACCCGGTTGTTAGTCAATTGGCGCATCGTTTTTCCAGGGGTATTAATTCCTTCAATAAATAAATAAATAAATAAATTGGTCACTCGATCCACGACTGTTTGTGGGACGCTGCTGTGTAAAATTGGCTGCTGTGTTTTGCCCACAAAATTAGTCAATTCACTCTCCAGTATATTCCGTGAGACGTCTCGAAGACGTGATAAGGCGCTTATATCAAATGCAGGGATCATTGTTATTATTATCACACCACTTTGAGTGGTAAGATTGCTATTCAGAGGAGAACAGGAGCGTGAAGGCAGCCATAAACAGGACGTGTTACTCAGCGTGAATCAGACAGTGTTGGAGCGAGGAGCTTTTCTCAAGGACAATATAGAAACACGAAGCAGCACAATGAGATATGGTACTGGTTGGAGAGCAGAAGGTGCACATTCTGTCTCCTATTCCACTCATTTCCCCTCTAAATTCCTCTCGCAAAGCCTAAACGCTCCCAGACGCTGCCTCGAGCGAAGGGGCTATATATGAATGAAAGTTGTTGTGGTGGTGGTTGAGTTGTGTGACTGTAGCACACAGGAGAGCAGGACATCACTAGAGTGAGATGCTGGGAAGGGACGGAGAGTAGGGGCAGCGGAGGTGAAGGGGTGGGGTGTGTGTGTATGATGGTGTGTGATGGTGGGATGTCACCCAGGCTGTCTGACATGCTCCTGATGTCAATTTAACAGAGACAGCGATAGGGATAATAATAATAATCTTTGTGAAATCGAGCGACTGAGTATTTGTAGGCAAACTGTGGCAGCGCAATTGCGCACAGCAACGTCCCACAAACAGCCACGAAACAAACAAACAGATCCTAAAGCAGAATGTTTGCCGGATTGTCCCCTCGAACTCTGTAAAGCCTGCGGAGGTGAAAAACTGGGCGAAGTTCACAGACGGAATGGAATAAATGTGACCCCCCCACCAAACACGTGAACCCTGCATTGAAAGCCAAGGTTTGTTTTAGAACGTTATCCACAGTGTGCGGCAATCTTGAGATCACAATTGGGTTATTTTATATGGGGCAATAAACACGTAGCTTTGCCATACTAGTCACGTATAAAAGCAATAAAGCTACCCCCTCACGGCAGCATTTCTCGACAGAGAGTAGCAAGACCTTTGGTAATGACATGCCGGGAATGACTCTGTTAATATGACCACCTCATCAATAGAGAAGCCATATTAACAGGGAACTAATACACGGATCATTCAACTTGCATTTACACAGCGCCCTTCACGTGGGGTAGTGTCCCGGAGTGCTGGTCAGTGGCGGAGTCTGACTCCGAGCCACTGGGGAGAGGGAGCGAGGGAGGGATGGCATGTGACCGTAAGCACGATCAAAAAGGAAGGTCTTTAGATGGAAATTGAAGGTGGGAGGGAGGGGGCGAGGCGAAGGGATTGAGGGAGAGAGTTCCAGAGTTTCGGGGCGTAGTGGCTGAAGGCACAGCCACCGATGGTGCAGCGGAGGGGACGAGGAACGAACAGGAGGCCGGAGCCGGTCGAGCGAGTCGAGGAACCATCCTTGTTGGGGCATCGAAGAACCTACGTTGGAGACTGTAACGCTGTTACATTAATCCCCCAAACAATAAGACATCTTGA
This sequence comes from Callorhinchus milii, assembly GCF_018977255.1. Classification (NCBI taxonomy): domain Eukaryota; kingdom Metazoa; phylum Chordata; class Chondrichthyes; order Chimaeriformes; family Callorhinchidae; genus Callorhinchus; species Callorhinchus milii. Next base: position 12,324,873 of record NW_024704751.1, read on the forward strand.
CATTGCTTTGGTTTGGAGTAATACGCAGTGTTATCGCTTGCTCCTCTCCCAAGCAGCACTCCCAGTCCTGTCTGCCTTTGCTGACTCCACTGCTTACAGTAAAGTTGCGAAACTAAAAATTTACAAAAACAAGTTTACATTGAGTGAGATCCAATCTCCGCACCGCTGTTGGAAATCCACACAAAATGTTTTCATGGCGTGCGAAGTGTTACAAAGTATGGTTCGTGTTCCACACAGTTTCTGCATTAGTGAGTGAGTCAAACACGGGAGTTAATAATATTATTAATAGTAATAATAATAATAATAATCCTGGCATTTGATACAGCGCCTTATCACGTCTTCGAGACGTCTCAAAGCGCTTCACGAATAGACTGTAAAGTGAATTGACCGTATGTTTTTGTGGGAGAAACGCGGCAGCCAATTGCGCACACAGCGTCCCCCACAAACAGCCGTGGATTGAAGTGACCAAATTATTATTATTTAAATTTTTCTTTTTTTTTTTGAAAGGGTTTATGACGATGCAATGAAATCCTGGAAGTGCCTTGAAACGCCCTCCAGATATGAAAGGCGCTGGGATCAAAAGCAAGGATTATTATTATTATTATTATAATACAAGCGTATAAATTGTCACACACGTAATGGCTTGACACCGAGCTTTGAAAGCAAACGTTGATTCCAGAGTCACGGCGAGGCGAATGGGCCGGGAAAGTGTGAGCTCGCAACTAACGAAGGTTTCTGTGCGAAAGAAAAAGGAAGGAAGTGCAATTAAATGGAGAGGTCGAAGGTGGGCTGAAACTCAGGAAGCTAAGAGTTTCGCCTGCTGTCAGCTGGGCGTGTGTTGCTTTTGGGTGTGTAAGTAACCTTTGCCCTGTTTGACTGGTGCCAAAGCCATCTTCTGCCAGCGTCATCCAACCACCGGCACTGAGCTCCAACCGCCACTATCTTCCCCTCTGCAGTTCCCAAACTCCTCTCTATTACAGCGCGACTCTTCCTGAACAGAGGGGAAAACACTCACATCGACAGATAAATCATTAACTAGTATTACATCCGCGAGTCCTGTTGGAAGCAATGAGACGCCTCAACGCAGCACACAGGAACTGTCTAAAACTTCCTTTATCCTGCAATTTAGGGTTCCACACCAGTAATATTCCCAGAGATTTACACACTCACTCCACAGATCAAGGACTAAATCTATTTTTTTTTAACTGGCGGCAACGAGCCAAAAGTCCTACCAACCGTGGAAAGTAGCGAAAATAGAATCTGTCACAGAAAATGGTGGAAAATGAAATTATGATTTTCTTCTGACTTGGGAACTTGCTTTAAACCCTAAACTCTGATGCTCAGAATGTTTCCTAAGGAGCCTTAAGTTTGGCACCAACGCCTTTCACGGTCAAGAGGACGTCCCAAAGCGCTTCACGGGATACATCGTAAAGCACAGTGACTGTGTGTTTTGTGGGCCAAGCGGTTCAGTGTGTTCATACAAGCAAAAATAGCCCAGTAGTTTAGAACATCATAATTTATATTGTATCCCTCAGGAGTCTTTAGCGGTGGCGGAGCCTGGCATCGAGCTGGGGATGTGTGGAGGTGACCGTAAGCAAAGTCGAAGAGGAATCAGGTGGGATTGTCCTACTAAATTGTGATTGTTGATCATAGAAACATCACATATTCCTTAGCGCCATATGGCACATTCACTTGGTTCCAACAGAACTCAATCCACGGCTGTTTGTGGGGAACACCGCTGCGCGCAATTGGCTGCCGCCTTTCACCCGCAAAATACACAGTCACTACACTTTACGGTGCGGTGTAAAGTGAAGCACTTTTGAGAGGTCTCAACGCCGTGATAAGGCGCCGTATCAAATCCAAAGATTATTATTATTATTATTATTTTGAACCGTTCCTTCAAGATAATTGCAGTTTCCTCACAATGTGAAAGGTGCCGTTCAAATGTAATGTCGTTGTTGTTGTTCACAGTCAATTCCAAACAAAAACAGCAGCGTTTGCTAACGGCCAGATGTGCAAGTTTTGACTTCCAGTAATTGCTTTGTTCCCTTGTTCTTGTCGATTGGGATTTTTTTTCCCCCCCAGTGACGTCATCTCCAGGATACAACCGTTTGGGAAAAATGCTGGACAGTCTCCGTCACTATCAGCGTCGCAGAGGATACAACGCCTGCTGCGACATTAGCCCGCAGGATGTATCCAGCACGGAAGATAACATCGGCAGTGTGTAAAGAACGTGTGCGTATGTGTGTGTGGGTGTGTGTGGGTGTGGGTGTGTGTGTGTGGGTGTGTGTGTGTGGGTGTGTGTGTGTGTGTGGGTGTGTGTGCGTGTGTGTGGGTGTGTGTTCCTGCAAAGTTTTTGAGAGGCTTTATTATTGCCCAGACCTTCTGCGTAGCAAAGAATGTCATGAGGACTGCCACAATAATAATAATAATAATAATAATAATAATAATAATAATAATAATAATAATAATAATAATAATAATAATAATAACAATCATTGGATTTGGTACAGTGCCTTATGACGCCTTCGAGATGTCTCGATGCGCTTCACAGGATCAAGTGAATTGACTGTGTGTTTTGTGGGCGAAACACGGCAGCCAATCGCGCACAGCAGCGTCCCCCCAAACAGTCGTGGACTGAGTTGTGTGGCGCGATTGATTCAGTTCCCTCCTTTACCCTCCGCAGACTGTCTGTCTGGGCGTATCAAGTCCGAGTCAAACTGCCACTCCAGGAGGCAAAAGATTAACCACTTTAAGCAAACATTGCAATCCCAAACACCGATCGCATCGATACAAACTATTTTCTTCATTTCATCAAAATATTTATTTTGCTTCAACTATCAACTTTAATGGCGCATGAATTGGGCTGCAGATAACTCGGGAAATCTCGGGGTTATCTGAAATCAATCAGTTTCTATCTTGCCCCCTGTTCGCAAGGCACTCAATGCAGTGACGAGCCGGGGGAAGAGAGATACTGTGTGAAGCGTTTAAATGATGAGAACCCATTGCGGGGGCTTTGTGTTGTCAGAAAAGCTATCATGTATTAGTGCCACACTGCAAACACTGACTGAACAGGAGTCATGCAGTTTCAGCCATTTTCTTTGCGTTATCAAGATCTCCCAAGATCTTTACCCTGAGCGAAAGGCGCTATGTAAATGCAAATGGTCGTTTGCTGTTATTGTTGCATCAATGTGGTTTGTTAGAGTAATCGGGGCGAGGCCGAAGCAAACACATTGAAACGCGTCCAAACTTGCCAACCGTAAAAATACCCAACTGTCCGTTTCTGTAAAAAATGATTATAAAAGTGTTTTATAAAATGTGGCGGCCAAACAAACAGCCTCTCTGAGCTGGGGACGGCTGACACGCAGTCACTACACTTCACACTGAATGCTGTGAAGCACTTTGGGACATCCTGCTGACGTGAAGAGGCACTTTACCGAACGTAAAGATTAGTGTTATTTCTTACACACTGGGCCGCGAAATTACACTGGACACGCCATCCACGACACCTAAACGTGAGTTAATGAAAACTTGCCTTGCGCAGGGAGGGAGAGAGGAGATAATAATAATAATAATAATAATAATAATAATAATACTAATAATCCTTGCATTTGATATAGCGCTGTTCACGTCGGGAGGACGTCCCAAAGCGCTTCACAGAACACACTGTAAAGTGAATTGACTGTATATTTGTGGGCGAACGCGGCAGCCAATTGCGCACAGCAATGTCCCACAAACAGTCGTAGATTGAAAATGACCAATTTATTATTGTTTTGTTTTGGAGGGATTATTATTAGGCTCTGTGTGGAGTAAGGAAACTTGCCCGAGGTTTGGCCCTCTGCCTGGAATTGAACTCAGGTCTCTCACTTGCAAAGCGAGTGCTCTAACCACTGAGCTACAGGACTCCACAATTGCAGATTGCAGTGTGAATGAAATCTCTACCCGTGAAACGTGTTGGTGTGCGTTGGTTACCAGGAAGACGCCCTGAGTTCTGTGTTCCTTGGACTCTCTGACTCTCAGGGAACCCAGCAACTGCACAAACAACAAGTGAGGCACCAGTGATTGAATCAGGGACAGATATTAACTCATTCGCTGCTGGCCTCTGGGAATCCCCTGTATTGTTGGCCGTCAAACATATTGCAATTGATGCACGTGATAAAAGTAATAATAATAATCCTTGCATTTGAATCAGCGGCTTGTCACGTCTTCAAGACGTCTCAAAGCGCTCACCAGCACATACTGTAAAGAATTGTCACGATCCTTAATCCTCTATCTTGCACGTTATCTGTCAGGGGATTGGAATGCACGGACTTTTGGGTGTCTTTTTGGAATATAGATCAATCACTCAATAAGACGTTCTTAATGATAATAATGCCGAAAAGAATCATTTAAGACAAAAAATCTTTTAAAAATGTCTCACTGACGTGCTAAGGCTCTATATCAAATGCAAGGTTTTTTATTATTATTAAAATAAAGACGACTAATAATAATCCTTGCATTTGATATAGCGCCTTATCACGTCATTGAGACATCTCAAAGCGCTTCACAGATTACGCTGTAAAGTGGATTGACTGTGTATTTTGTGGGCAAAACACGGCAGCCGATCGTGCACAGCAGTACGGCAGCAAACATTTTTTCTATATTAAGAATGATCCTGTATCGTACACCAGTGTGCGGGAGTCGTATTGAGTAGAAGCAAAAGGAGAGACTGAGAAATATTACCTAACACTGTCGCACAGCCTGAGTCCCCAACTAAGAGAATCACTCACCTACACAGTCTGCAAACAAAACCAATTAGAATGACTGGGCTCATAAAAGCTCCGTGAGAAATATAAATTGAAAAAAATAGAAATATAAAAATAGGAAACAGGAAAGTCAGGTAAACAGAAAGGGATTGAAATCATAAAGATATATTTTTATACAGTGACTGTAAAAGAACAATTGGATGATCGGAAAGTTTATTGATGAATAAATAATAACCCAATTGCAAATTAAGTTTCTGTTGAGCTCTCAATTCATAGAAATGGGTCTTCCTGGTGCGGCCACATTGCTAGTATTCTTACAAGGATTTTAATCATTTTACAGTAAATAATAAGTACAATGATAGGACACAAATCCGAGGCAGCCTCATTGCAGAGATAGTTCCGATTAAGTCTTAATTGGATGGAACAGTTTCTACTAAATTTTGCTGCGGGTAAACAAAAAAAGCACCGAGGCAAGAACCGTGCCAAGTTCTGGAGGTTTCTAATTTCTTGCCATTTTAGTTTAAAAATGAAAAGGATAAAAACCCGAGAGAGATGTGGAGGAGGGCTGCTGAGCTGTGCTATCTGTACCAGAGAGAGATAGCGCAGGCTGGCTTAGAAATGTTGAACCGTCCAAAACACTGACAAGGAGAGAAACTGAAACAAAAGAATCCCACAGACAGACTAGAAAATAACAGAATGAGAGAGTTTGCAGAAGAAAGAGAGAGAAAGAGAGAGAGAAGGGGGGAGTGCGTGTGAGAGAGTGTGAGAGAGAGTCTATGGTTTCCACACAGGTCTTTTTTTCGCTTCCTGTGTTGCGTTTTACCCACAAAATATACAGTCAGTTCACTTTGCGGTGTATTCTGAGAAGCGCTTTGAGACGTCTCAACGACGTGATAAGGCGCTGTACCAAATAAAAGAATGATTATTATTATTATTATTATTATTAAGTGTAGAATTACTTCCTATTGGAAACGTGGAGCTTTGTGTCGAAGTAAGGGGGCGGCAGAAAATATATTCTCACTTCATTCTTGTTGCTTTGTGCTGTGGTATCACAACAGTTGCGGGCAGTAAAAATAATAATAATAATCCTTGCATTTGACACAGCGCCACATCACATCTTCGAGACTTCTCGAAGCGCGTCACAGGATACACTGTAAGGTAATTGACTGTATGTTTTGCCTGGATTTTATTCGCTAGCAAAACTGGTGTTAACAGTTTGGAAAGTTCACCTGGCAAAATGGGGCAGAATAAATGAAACTAACTCTTAAACAGGGTCCTAGTCTCCCGCCACATAGTTTAGCTCACACGTAAGGGGAGTGGTGTCCTACTGATAATGTCTCTTACAATCGACGCCAAAACCAACAGTGTAACATTAAGAAGGTCAAAACCTGCCCCGTGTCTAACTTGCGGTGGTTAGAGAGGGGTTGGAGAGGGGGCCGCGGACTTCTATGTAAATGTTTTCGGAGATAAGATTAGGAGATGAAAGAACGATCCTGATTGGCAGAGCAGAGCGCTTGAAAAACACAGTAAACACATGTTTCTTCTCAACCCTTAAACTCAGGGGTTCAAGTGAGATAAATATAAGATGTAAATGTCTCCCCCACCCACCACCACCACCACCACCACCACCACCACCAAAAAGTGGAGTGCGCAGAGGCAACCCAAATCGCTCGATGTTTGATATAAGGCCTTATCGTGTCATTGATGCGTCTCAAAGTGCTTCACGGAATATACTGTATGTGTAGTGGAGTGACTGTGTGTTTCAGCCGGAGAGAATGAGTGCAGACAAGCCTGGACAGACACAATCCGTGCGCGCGCGCGTGTGTGTGTGTGTGCGCGCGAGTGCTTGGGGTCTAAACAGCAAAGGCACTCAAAACGAATCGCCAAAGAATTTGCATGCAATTAATTGCAACGAACACGGATGGAATTAATTGCAACGAACACGGGAGAAGAAAATAAAACTGATTTGGGGGTATTTTCGCGTCCGGAATTATTCCGTGTCTCTCTCTCACGCGCACGCATCATTTAATATCTGCAGCTAGATATTTTCTTATTGATCCTCAGCGAGAAAGGCAGTGAGTTGTCTTGAGTTCATCGTGTGTCTTTCACGATTAACAACCCTGGATTTTTTAATTAAAAACAAAACACGCGCAAAAAAGAGTTCATTTAAAAAACAAACGTTTTTGGAAAAAAATGCTTTTATATGAAAAACACAATATCAAAATATCAACAGGAGCTTTTCTATTTAAAATAGAGTATCTGAAAATACAAAAGGTGTTTTATATCGGATTTGTATAGATTGCATTCAAATCTAAAAGTGTTTTTTTATATATATTAAAGATATAACCTGATGTTAAAATATAAATATTATGTTAACAAATCCTCCATTGGGGGGAACACACGTCTCAATACTTCTGGATAGGAAACAAGAGTTGGCTACACAAATTGCAAACAAGTTCGTGAAAAGGTTTCATTGACATTATTTCCATTGACATTATTAATATTAACGAAACCAAACGACAGGGAAGTCCTTGAAACAAACTTACTCTCCAGTGCTGAGCTCTGGGGGTTAATGGGGCAGAATGGCACAGAGATGGGGGCGACTGAGAGACAATCAGAGACAGAGGGAAACACAGAGAGAGAGAGACACAGAGAGAGAGAAAGAGTCAGAGAGACACAGAGAGAGAGAAAGAGTCAGAGAGAGACAGAGAGAGAGAAAGAGTCAGAGAGAGACAGATAGAAAGAGTCAGAGAGAAACAGATAGAGAGACAGAGAGAGAGAAAGAGTCAGAGAGAGACAGATAGAAAGAGTCAGAGAGAAACAGATAGAGAGACAGAGAGAGAGAAAGAGTCAGAGAGAGACAGATAGAGAGACAGATAGAGAGAGATAGAGTGGAGGTTCCACTGAAATCCCATTGATTTGGATCCCATTTCCTTTTGTTTTTTTTAAAAAAAACTTCGATCTTTGACCACTTTATGAACTCAGTCTCTCTCTCTCCCTCTCCTCCCTCTCTCCCTCCCTCCCTCCCTCCCTCCCCTCCCTCCCTCCCTCCCTCCCTCTCTCCTGTTGTTCCAAGGTTCTCCCTGTCTCTCTCCTCCCCCTTCCCCACCCACACACTGAGAGACACACACAGACACAGGCAACGTTAGATGTCACCATCTCACAACCAACTCTCTCTCTCTCTCTCTTTCTCTTTGACTTTGGGATAAAAGCAGAACTCGAATCCACTCATAACGAATCCATCGGGAAATTTTTTTTTTGGAAGACTTGGATTTCTCCTAACGAATCCATCGTTGGAAAGGACTTGGTTTTGGTTTTGTGTTGGCTTCAGAGAGAGAGAGAGAGGGAGAGAGAGAAGAGAGAAGAGAGGAAGAAAAGAGGAGAGAGAGGAGGGGAAAGTAACTCTCTCTGACTCTGTCTCACTCTCTCACTCTCTCTCTCTCTGAGAGGTTCCTCCATCAACTTGTATCCAGGGGACCATCAAGACATCAGCCTACGATTCCCAGCTGTTGGATCTAGTGGGGGAATCGACTCTCAACCCCTTTTCCCCTCTCCCCCTCTCCCCCCTCCACACCCACACACTCTCCCTCAGCTTTGGATCCCGTCTTACAAGACTCTCCCCCCCACCCCCACCCCCACTCTCCCTCCATCTCTCCCTCCATCTCTCTCTCCCTCCATCCATCCACTCCTCCCTCCATCCATCCCCACTGCCATGTACCAAGGTCTGGCCAACCCGCCTCCCTACCAGGCGCACCCTGACCCAGTTGGGGCTTTCCTGCACACCGCTGGCTCTGCTGTGTACGTGCCCAGCTCGAGGGTGGTGGCCCCAGGTCTCTCCTCAGCCTTCTCCTACCTCCAGAGCGGCTCCTCCCAACAGCACAGCCCGGTCTCCCCTCACCCTTCCTGGGGAGCGGGGGGGAGCGACTCTGCCTGCAGCAGGCACCCCCCAACCTTCCCCCCCACCTCCTCCCAACCCATCTCAAGCCTCTCCCCCCGCGACACAGCCTTCAATAGTCCTCTGACCATCTCATCGGCAGCGGCAGCGGCAGCCGCCAGGGACCAGGTCAGCATCAGTTGGACCCTGAGCGGCTCCTTCCCCAACCACTACCCGCAGTACATGAGCTCAGAGGGGACCTCAGGCTGGACCCCTGCCCCCACCCTGGAGAACCCAGCCTTCAGCCTGATCAGTGCTCGCAGGCATGGAGAAGGTAGGAGATCAGATCAGCAGCCATCCATACATGTTGGTCATAACTATTATTATTATTATTATTATTGTCATACATGGCACTGTGCGTCATTGGCTTTCTTCCGCAAAAATACTCAGTCACGCCGCGGGCCGTGGAGACGTCTCGAAGCACTTGGCGCCCTGTGGCTCGGAGACCGGATGGAAAGTGATATTATTTTTATTATGTGCCGCGCGTAGAAAATCCACCCTCGCATTTGATGTGGAGCCTTGTCGCGGTTTGAAGCGCTTCGCGGGAGACACCGTAAAGCGGAGTGACTGTGTGTGCTCTTGCGGTTGAAAAGGATCAGCCCATTACCCGCGGCAGTGTCCCACAAACAGTCCTGAGTTGAGTGACCAAATTATGGCTGTTATTATTTTGAAGGGAGTATTAGCCCCAGAAAGCGATCCGCCCATCGACTAACAACCGGGTTCCTTGCTCACTACAAGGTAAACAGAGGCGTGTGTGCAACTGACGACCTGTCCTGCACTGAGATGGGGGAATGGGTCGAGTCTATGTTAAAGATGTTCCACATCTCGATGGATTTGGAAGATTGAGGAGATAGCGAGAGGTCATGGGGCTTATTGTGCTCAAACCAACCTTTTTAATCATTTTCCCCCCAAAACTAAAGGATAGATAGCACCGGTTGGTATCCACTGAGAGTCAGTCAGTGTTCCACGTTGGCTGTGATGTATTAATAATAATATTATAATAATAATAGTCATACTTGCATTTGATAGAGCATCTCATCACATCTTCAAAGCGCTTCACAGGTTATACTGTGCAATGAATTGACTGTATTTTGTGGGCGAAACATTGTATTGTATTTCACTCGCAACTTCTGAGACTCAAAGCATTTGATCCATCGCTGCCCTAATGTGCAACTGTTTAAAGTGTTTTACACAAGTGGAAAGAAACCGGGAAAACCGAAGTCATAATCCTACGTACTGACGTATATGTTTCTTTTGAAAGTTAATGCTGCCGTCAATAAAAATGTTATGGTTAATGAATCCGCAAATTATTCAACTCCTGTAGTCAGTCCAGCTGGAAAGATGTAGTTCTGGTTTCCTACATGTCACATTGATACTAATAATAATAATAATCTTTGCATTTGATATAGCCCCTTATTACACCATTGAGACGCGTAAAAGCGCTTCGCAGGATATACTATAAAGTGAATTGACTGGACATTTTGTGGGCGAAACAGGGCGGACGACCACGCACGGCAGCGGATTGAACGAGCGCACTTTAATTTTATATTTTAGATGGCATTGGGATTGCGTGAGACGCCTCCACTTTTATTATCCGCGGCTAAAATTAAGTTTGACAACTTTATTTTTAAAAACAAAAAAGATTGTGCGCGCGCTCGTACGTGTGTGTGTGTGTGTGTGTGTGTGTGCAAGAGCAAAGCCAGACTGTTATTTTTATTTAGTGGGAGGCCGGGTTGAAAGGGGGAGAGTTTTATTCTAAGGACATGACTGCATTTTGGCGCATTTCTTGGGAGATCAACTTATTAAAATTATACAAATTAAATATCTGGAGGCACAGAAGGCCTAATTTTAGAAGCGCTCCTCTTCTGAAACCTCCAGTTGCCATAAACCTTGTGGAAACAAAGCGAGCGAATGTGTTAAAGAGCGTGGAATTGCGTTCCTCATCACAGGGCCAGAGAGAGCTCTAAAAAGGAGGCGGCTCAGAGCTGTCCTCCGCTCCGTCACCGACCGAGTAAGACAGAGACACGGATGACTCTTACCGGTAATAATAATACTAATCCTTACGTTTGATACGGCGCCTTATCACATCTTCGAGACGTCTCAAAGCGCTTCGCAGATTATGCGGTCAAGTGAATCGACTGTATTTACTGCGGGAGAAACATACAGATCCAATGTAATATCGGAAATGTGGGCAGAGGCAAATGTAGACATTTCGCCCACACGATACGCCGTGAATGCGCTGTACAGTATATTCCGTGAAAGGCGCTTTGAGACGTCTCGAAGCTGCGATGAGGCGGGAGCAGTGTCAGTTGCAGGGATTATTATGGACGTGATACAGTGGCTTCTCAAAGCCTTCCTCTCCTGGTTAGTATTTCCTGAATTGCCAGAGTCCTCACACCGCCAATTCAGCGCTCGTTCATACAATTCCTGATCACCAGTGTCACCCATTCACTGACAGAGATTTGGACGATGGCACAAAGCAAAGGTACCCAATTGCAGGAGTTCCCTCAAACTCCAGGTCTCCGGTTACTGTTCGTAAAACGTTCGGACACTGGTTCAGCAATGCCACGTTGGCGGCTCAGGGCGCTCCCCAACACCTGATTCGTTTGACGGGTTCCCTGCGATCGACCGAACGAAAAGCGAACCGCATTTCTCCAGAGTTCGCACAACTGCGCAATTCGAAAGGAATAATGATTTGCGTTTGTAACCTTTGCAATGGAAATAGGGATATTGGATTGATGAATAGCCCCTTAAAATATACATTATATATACACATAGAGAGAGAGAGAGAGAGAGATACGGTTAATGTACTCTTGGTTCATATTGAACTAATCCTAAATAAGATGTAAGCCCTTTTCGAGTTACCGGATGGTTTAATACCCCCCAATGAATGCCCAGAATGTTTCTGTGAGCGTTCATTCTGAATAAGAAAAGGGGGAAAAGCTTTAGATTCAACAGAAACGAGCGATTTGAAGGACAGGGGTCGGTTCAGAAAATATCCCCTTTGTCGATTTCGCGCAGTTTCGATAAAAAAACCATTGACACCATTACTGTTGTGAAAGATGCGGCGAAGGTGTGAATCAGAGAGTCGATGCATCATATTTTTCTCAAGAGATATATATATATATACACACACACACATGTAAATAAAGGGCTTAATTCCTCAATCGAATACCTCTTCGATTGGATGGCAATTATTTCAGGTTATCGCGAATTATGATCCCTTTCAAATTCGTGCAATTGCGCGAATTCTGCGGAAAATTGCTTTTGCTGATGCGTTCAAATCGGATTGTAAAATAGCAACTGCGCAGCGAGAAATAAACCAATGATAAATAGTATAATAATAATAAGAAGAAGAAGAAGAAGAAGAAGAAAGAAGAAGAAGAAGAAAAAAAGAAATAATCGAAATAAGAGACATTTTCCGCTCATGGTTTATTGCTGAGGATTTCTCCAATATCTATAATAAAAGATGACCACAGAAACAGCCTCAGCCTCAGCCTCACCGACTTCGGGTCATTTTGTTGCAGTGGAGTTACTCTCTCGGTACAAAGGGGATTTAAGATGTTATTGTGGGAGACAGTAATTCTTATCATTATTACCATTGTCAAAACGTTAAAACGTGTAGCACTGCACTTGGAGTGAAACGGTACCGTTCGTCAAGTGTCCTTTTCGTGTCACGTTTCACATTTTGGGGGAAAGAAAATGCTTTTAAGTCTTTAAATAATAATTTAATAATAATTGATAACTGTGTATTTCATAAAAGGTAAAGGAAGACGTATTTAATGTCGGGAAATGAAGCCAGTGAGTGATGGAAAATTATATATATATAATTTTCCTTTATATATATTATATATTTATATATATAAATATTTATATATAAGTATATATATTATATACAAAAAATATATATATATATATAATAATTATATACATAATATAATTATATTATATAATATGATTATATTATATATATAATTGGATTTGTAAGATTTTCCCATCGTTAGAAACATGAAAACATATGTGAATAACCTGAGTGAGTCTGTCCCGAAAAGTTCCCGACAAAGCGCTTCAGCTAATAATAATAATAATAATATATTATTGCATTAATATGTTATTAATATGTTAAGAAAGCGACGTGAAGAGAAAAAAAAATGTGCGGAAAGATAAGAGTGAAAGGCCAAAAAAAAAAAAAATGTTTTCTATTTAAACGTTATCATCGAATATATTGCAGCCCGAATTTTAAAAAAAAACTGCAGATAAAATAAAATAAAATAAAATAAATATAATAAAAAATAAAATAATATAAAATAAATAAAATAAAATAGAGACGACAGCTGTGGTTGGGCTGAAGTCAATGATTTCACACACATACACAGAGGAGGTTTGTTAAAGACTGGAATTAAATTGAATGTAATTAAGATTTGGTGCTCAGATAGTCTGGGATTTACACTCCTATTACATGATGGACAGAAGAGTTTTCCTGTCGTTCTTTTTTTAAATAGAATTTATTCCTTTTTATGACAAGAGTTGTTGCAATATGTTGTGGCTAAAGTGTTCAATAGTGGTCCTTAAACTTAAACTTAAACAGCAACAGTTTAATATTAATAATCAAATGCCCTTTTATATATATATATATCTTTAATTTTGTTTAAAGTTGGCGAATGCCAAAAATGCCCCAAATCCACATTTTTTAAAGAGGGAAAAAAAGACATTTTTGTTTAATTTAAAGGGTTGGTGGTGATTTTTTTTCTATATATATTGGGCGGGTGAGAATCTCCCAAATAAAGTCTCTCTCTCTCTCTCTCTCTCTCTGACTGTCTGAGTCTAACAGAATAGTAATGCCGCATTTTCAGGGCTATTCGTTATAAGTTAGATTTGGGGAAGAGAGAGAAAGAGACAGAGAGAGAGATATTCTGTGTTTCCAATACCCAAACACCATCCACAACCACAAATCCATTTGTTTCTAAAAAAAAACCCCTCTCAGGGAACTTCGATATTGTCACAGCTCTTTCTCAAATTAAATTATTATATATATATATATATATAATTAAATTAAAATTAAATGAAGCTGTTTGTGAACTTTTAACTGGTTTCCCTCTGAGTGAAGTTCTTTTGAAATGCGGGAAAAAAAAGTCAAGTCTTTAATTTCAACTGTTTTGAGAGCTGAGACCAATTTCACACCGGTTTGCAATCTATTATTTTTATTTTTTAAAGGAATTCTAGTAAAGAATAGTCCTTTTGAATAAATAGTCCTTTTTATTCCTCTCATCCGAGTTATTGATATAGAATTATTGCAGTATTTCGACTGTATTTAGAACTATAATAAGATTCAGGTCTCTAATTTGTTAACAGGGCAATACTATTGAGATATAGACTATTCATACCCGCACAATAATTAATATAATAATTAATATTCAATAATGATTTTTTTAAACTTACAGCAACGATTTAATATTCTATCGATCGAATGCCCAAATCAGTTTTTTTTTGGGGGGGGAAAGAAAAAAAAAGACAATTTAAAAAAGTTGGCGGTAATTTTACTTTCACTTAAATAATTAGATTTTAAGTAAATTTAAATAATGTCATTTTATGGGTAAATATAAACCATGTGTATTTTAATCAATGTTGATGTTTATTGTCCTCGGTTTTAGTTGTTGACTTGAATTCCGTGGAACATGAATTTTTATATTATTGTTGGATAATTGGAATTGAAGTACAAAGCCATGTTCGAGTAGATCGACGGAATCGGCTCGAGATGCTGAATGACCTATCCTGTTCCTATGTTCCTATCTATAATAATAATAATAATAATCCTTGCATTTGATACAGCGCCTTATCACGTCTTCGAGACGTCTCAAAGGGCTTCACACAACTGTAAAGCGAATTGATTGTACGTTTTGTGCCCGAAACGCGGCAGCCAATTTCACACAGCAGCGTCCCACAAACAGTCGTGGATTGCGTGACCAAATAATTATTCTTATTTTTTTTTGTTTGTTTGAAGGGATACGCGTGTTTTATTTGCTAAGCTTAACAACCTCAGAAACCAGGGCTCAGCACGAATATACACAATTATTTCAATGTTTGTGAAGTCACGATAAAGCATAGTCAATCATTGCTGGTTACCAAGCCACGGAAATAGCCACTCTGATCTGCGGACTGATTTTGCATTCCAACCCTGGGTGGTGTTGTTACCCCATAGGCCCTGATACACACTTTGCTCAAACTACCAACCAACCAACCAACCAACCAACCAAGGTGACTCCGGCAAGGGACAATCCGTGGTTGGTTGTCTACCTGATAAGCAAAGACCTATTAAAGTTACTACTGACGCCAGGGATTTGTAATAATAATATTCCGTGCATTCGATTCAACGCGTTATCACGTCGTTGAAACATCTCAAAGTGCTTAGAAACCTAGAAATGGGAGTTGGCCATTCAGCCCCTCGAGCCTGTAATTCTCTAAGATCATGGCTGATCTGTACCTCAACTCCGCCCCTACCCCCATATTCCTCGATACCCTGACCTAACAATCATCTATCCAGCTCAGTCTTGGATGTAGTGTAAAGTGAATTGACTGTGTATTTTATGGGTGAAACGTGACAGCCAATTACGCACAACAGCATCCTCACAAACAGTAGCGGATTCAGTGACCAAATTCATTATTATTATTTTGGAGGGATTATTACCCCCGGAAAGCGATCCACCAATCGACCTGACAGCCAGGTTCCTACTTACTACCCGGTAAATGTGTGTGTGGAGTAAGGAAAGTTGCCTAAGGTTTCGCCTTCCCTGGGAATCGAACCCGGGGCCTTCTGACTTGCGAGGCGAGAGCTCTAACCAATACCCTGCAGGACTCCACATTATGAAATGCACGTCTTTCAGTACGTCTCCGATTTGTTTTGCAATTATTTTTGCTTTTTCTTCTTCCTGCCCAGAGCTGTTTGACGATGTCCTCGGAGGCCGTGAGTGTGTGAATTGCGGAGCGATGTCCACGCCGCTCTGGCGCAGAGATGGGACAGGACACTATCTGTGCAACGCTTGTGGGCTCTACAACAGAATCAACGGGATTAATCGACCCCTGATTAAACCCCTGAAACGACTGGTAAGTTGTGTGGGAGAGAACCTTGTGATTGCGCATGTGATGGGAGCCTCGAGCAGCCACACAGACAAGTTACCTAAGCAATAATCTCAGAGTGGAGTCTACGCAAATGAATAAGTAGCTCCCACGCTTCCAGTCAGAGGATTCAACTCAGTCCAAGTGGGAGATGTCTTTTGCTAAACACAACATATTCTCTTCCCTCCAAACCCACACCCCCCCCCTCCCCGTCCCCAAACCACCACAAAGATTATTCCTCTATGACACGAAACGGATTGTGAGCAAGAGATGAAAACCCTGGGGAAAACAAAAAAAACTATTTGAGACAATAATATTTGTGCGAACACAACATGGACTATATTAGAATGGCAATGGAATCATTAATGACATTTGCAAATACACGCGCACACCACATATACACCCCCCACATCATATACACCCCACACCACATACACCCCCCCCACATCACATACACCACACACACACACCCCACACACCCTTTCAGCTGCTTAGTGTTTTGGTGCAACGCACAACCTATGCGGTGTATGGTTTGGGACGTGACATGTCAAGCGATGCTAGGATGGTGGAAGGCGAACTGTATGGACTTTGGTCTTCTTTCGTCCAACAATTCTTATGTTCTTACGTTCTCAACTGTGTGCCACGGGGCTATTTTTGAAAAGCGTTGTTGACTTATTGTGTGTCATGCGTCTATTATAAGATATCTTTTTTTAATTGTGGGATTTGAAGTTATTCCCTTTTAGACAATCGGTGTATATTTATACATGATATTTATCTATACACACAGCTAAAGCTTATTATTGAAAACCCATGATAGAATAATTAGGGGAAAGTTTTTTTTTAAAAGCAACTACTCGACAGGACCAGGGAGAATGTTTGTGGCAAGGAAATAAATCGTAGGTCTCGTCTATATAAAAAAATGTTTGTGGGACACTGCTGTGCGCAATTCGCTGCCATGTTTCACTGACAAAATACAGTCAATTCACTTTACTGTATATCCTGTGAAGCGCTTTGAGACGTCTCAATGACGTGATGAGATGCTATATCAAATGCAAGGATTATAATTATAAATGCTCAAACGTTTGAGGTTCCATTGCTTCTCGATAGTAGTCAATTGTAAGGATAGGTTACTGCAACACACCATGGATGGAAGCGGTCACTATTTTAACACACACCGAGAAATCTGTTTGATACGAATAACATTAATAATCCTTCGATTTGTTGTAGCACCTTATCACATGGTCGAGACGTCTCAAAGCGCTTCACAGAATATAAAGTAAAGTGTAGTGAGTGTGTATTTTGTAGGCGAAACGTGGCAGCCAATTGTGCACAGCAGAGTCCCCCACAAACAGTCTTTAATATAAAATAAAAATTCTTAAATTGGTAGTGTTTGAGTGCAGGGCGAGTAAAAAAAACATTGTGAAAAAGGCAGTAGCCAACCACGACTAACCAATTATTTCTGTACTTGAATATTTTTTATGCTTGTAATTATCAGTCAGATTAGCTCAAGTCACTTTATTTTTAAAAAAAACGACAAATGAGGCAAGTGAATGCTGTAGGGCAGCCTGAAGTGGACCCATTACTCATGCTAATGGCGAAATATTTCTAGCTTCACATTGAAATGTATTTCAGGTTTTGCCTTATCAGTTGGCAAAGTGCCACACTCTGATGTACGGGCTGCGAAATGTAATCTGAAGGCAACGAGGGTGGGTGGGAGTGTGGGATGGGTCTTCATTCCTGGCCTGTGTGATGAATGCGATGTAAACATTACCGTATTAACTAGATACACAGTCAATCATCCGCTTTACAGTGCATTCGGTGAAGCGCTTTGAGACGTCTCAACGACGTGATAAGGCGCTACATCACACGCGAGATTGCTATGATCCCTGTGCCACCAGTGGTGCAAAATACACACATACAATCAGCTTAAAAAGATGAGGATCAAGGTATTTTACGGTGCTTTGTGTGTTTCTTTTGTAACTTCCTCACCAGCCTGATTTTCAGGATGTGGATCTGAATGAACAGATCAGCCAGGTAGATAGATCTGTCACAACAACTCCCATTGCTCTGGACAAAGGTGCCAACTTATTCCTTAAATTGACAGCGCAAACTTCAGCGCTGTGTTGAAAGAGGACTTTCTGATGAAGAACCAGATCGGTTCCCCTTTTTTGCCATCACTTGTGGAACCCCAATGGAATCAGTTCCTATAGTCAGAACCTTCAAGGAGAGGAAAGGCAAAAGGCAGAAACTCCGCAGAGAACTTAACAGCAAGCTGTTCATCTGCAAACTATGACCTTGAAGCTCATGGTTCAACCCAAGTCCACGTGATCTGTTGAGAAATAGTGGGGAGTGTGGGAGAAGGGTGAACCAACAAAAAAAAGGGAATAAACAGGAAATTATTTGATAAACACAGCAAAATCTCTCCCTGGAAAAACAAGCTCGACTTTTTGTGAACACTTATAGAGTTTGTGACAGGCATTGAAAAACAATAGCTTCTGTCAAGGTTTGATTGTATTGCTTGTTCCCGTGTCAGGAGTGCACAATATTATCAAATATCATTTCAGTGAGTGAACGCTTTAGGTGGTTTCATGAAATGTTTAAAGAATTAGCATGTGTTCCACTGGCATTGTGTCTTAACTAACATCTAAACCTGCCACTAAGTGCATAAGAATTTGCTGGGCAAAAGAAGGTCCATCTAGTTCGCCTTCCACCATCCCATCTGGCAGTTGCTTGACGTGTTGTATCCCAAACTAGATACCGTTTCCCCAGATATTATTTTCTAGCAGACATCTATCTAATTTGCTCTTGAAACAAATTAACGCACGTTTTATTTTTCCCAGTGGATGCCGTTAGACGAGTGATCCGTGTGTTAACCGTAAAGGTTCCAGTTACATTTTTAGGATATTCCAGGAATGAGGTTCATTGGATTCTGAGATGACACAAAGTTCTTACGAGGACTTTGTGTAAAGCATAAGACTTTGTGCACTACTTCTCGAATAACCATTGATCTACTAAAATCCATGCTGCCGCTCATTATAGAGTTTATATTACTGCTCAACTTCACACCTTCATACGATTTCAATAACCAAATACATTTTACAAATTTGTGAAAGCAAAGTCACCGTTCCCCTGCAGACACTCCCTGTAATGCTGCTCGTATCCTTTTGGTTTGCACATTGATACGCAAGTTTTACAATTATCTAGAAGTAAAAATTCAGTGCAAGACATAATGGGCTTTGCCGGGAGGATTTTGGTCAGTCTGTCACGCACAGAAACCCATCACCGTTGCTTAAGAGTCTCCAAACTTATTATTATTATTATTATTATTATAATCACAAACCAAGCTGAGAATTCCAGGCATCCCGTCTACACATGGAAATCCCAGAGATAGATTGTTGGAATGGAAAGCGCTCTCTCTGCACGCTTACCTAATTCCGGAGAGTATTAGGCGCAGGTTGGCAAGAGCCAAGTCTTGGGTGGGGAAGCCCAGAGTGTGCGTTGGGGGGGGATAACTGTTGGAGTCTAACCAGCTAAACCCACATAGCTGTTCTGCATTGTGTGGTGTTGATAATCTGTGCCAAAAAGCACTGCTGAACACAGCACAAGGATAGATTAACCTCTCTTCGCTAACATCCTGATGATACTTATTGTCTATAACTTGGCGAAAACCAACAACAATTCCCTTTATGTAGAAGCAGGTCAGTTGAGTTCAGGGATCTCTGGACCAGCGCTGGTAAAGATTCGATTGCCTGCCGTAACTCATTAATATTGCAGGAACTCCAGCAATGTTAACCCACCCACCGAGGGACAACACAGATTTCCCTTGTAACCCTGTGTTCCCTCTCTTCCCCCCCTGGTTGCGGCAGACAGTAAAAAGCACGCAATTCAGACAAGTGCAGAATTCATTATTAAAGTCTGTTAAAAGTCTTTAAATATTAAGCAATAGTCAATATTAAAGCATATTGTCTTGGCTGATAGATAGACTAAATGATTTAAGGGTGGGATCAAAGGTCCAGTCTACCAATGTTCGGTCAATATGTTAGGAAACAATTTAAAAGGTTCTTGAGCCAATGCAATATGTGGGGTCAGAAGTCCATTGTGAGTCAAGGAGCCGTGGATAGTATCTGTAACACGGCAGAGATTACTTCAACTCGATCCTTTCTCACTGTAAGTAGTTTCCTGCTTCTAAGAAGCCACTTTATTTTGAAACTAAAGCACAAATTGCAGTGACTGTGTGTTTTGTGGGTGAGACGCGGCAGCCAATTGCACGCGGCAGTGTCCCACAAACAGTCGTGGATTAAGTGACCAATAATATTCTTTTTTGGGGGGAGGGGGAGGGATTATTATCCCTTTTTGTTTTTGACTAACAACCACGAAAACACAGTTGTTAGTCGATTGGCAGATTGCTTTCTGGGGGTAATAATAATCACTCCGCCCCCCCAAAAAGAATTATTGGTCAGTCACTCAATCCATGACTGTTTGTGGGACATTGCCGTGTGCAATTGGCTGCCTCGTTTCGCCTACACAGTCACTACACTTTACCTGTGAATGGATTGGACTCGTCTCAACGACATGGTAAGGAGGTATCTCAAATGCGAGGACCGTTGGTATTATTTTGTTGCAATAAATTGTCTCTTGTCTGCTAGTCTGCTTCCCGGAGGGAAGGACTGTGTTGCTCGAACTGTCACACCAACACCACCACCCTGTGGAGACGCAATGCTGAAGGAGAGCCCGTTTGCAACGCTTGTGGGCTGTACATGAAACTCCACGGGGTGAGTAAAATAGGAATAACTATCACAGTAAAGTGTGTCAGCCTGGGGCAGTGGGAGCACTCTCGCCTTGGAGTCAGAAGGCTGTGGGTTCAAGACCAACATCAGGACTTGGAATCACACAGTCCTAAGATTGACGTTCCAATGCAGTGCTGTGGAGGGGTTCGGTGCAGTATGGAGGGTGTTGCATGTTAAACAGAGGTCTCAACTTGCCTGTTCAGGTGGATGTTAAAGATCCCGCGGCGCTATTCGGAAAGAGAAGGGAGTTTCTCTCTCTCTCTCTCTCCCCCCGGTGTCCTGTCCAACAATCCCCCAAATAAAACTGGTCACTCGACCCACCACCGTTTGTGGAACACTGCTGAGCGCAAACTGGCTGCCGCGTTTCTCCCACAAAACACACAGTCACTCCACTTTACCATACATCCCGTGAAACGCTTTGAGATATCTTGATGACGTGATAAGGCAGGCACTCTATCAAACACAAGGTTATTATTATTATTATAGTTTCCAAATTTTTCCTGCTACGTCTTAATAATGCATCGACTTAAAGCGGTTTGGAAACATTTCATGCCCGTTGTTGAGTTTAGCAACCGAACCTGTGCGCTAATGTTATTGGACAGATCGCTCGCCCTCTAGCCTTGAAAAAAGAGGGGATTCAGACGAGGAAACGCAAACCAAAGAACACGATGAAAGACAAGGTGCCCACAGGTGAGCAGCAAATCTCCTCCCTCAACCCTCACGGTCGACCTTCTCAACATTGCACATGACTAGAAACGTCACAAAGACTGGCGTTAGACGCAGAAGAAATAGGGGAGGAAATAATTTGAGTCGGCACGTAAAACATATTTTGTTTCAACGACCACGTTCAATTGATTCAACTTCCATCAGCACATTACGGTGTTACTGTGGTAGGGAACGTTCCGATCACTTATAGGATATTACAGCACAGAAGGAGGCCATAGTGCTCTTCCAAAGAGTGCCAATCAGTCCCACTCCCCTCTCTTTCCCTTTAATGTTAATTAATATTAATATTACTTGCTCAATTATAAGAACATAAGAATTTGCTGGGCAAAAGAAGACCAAGGTCCACTTAGTTCACCTTCCACCAACCTGGCAGTCCCTTGACATTGTACACAGTCACCAACTACGGACTTTATCCTGAGATATTATTTTCTAATTATTATATGCAATTCACTCTGCTTTTTGTTGTTGCTGGCGTTGACCTGAACCGCACAAATTTGAACTTACTTGATTTCTGTTCTCCTTTCCTGCAGCGGCTTCCAGCTTGCCCTCTACCCGCAGCGTCACTCCCACTACACTAGAACTCGTCACAGTAAAGACAGAGCCAGGTCTCTATTCCTCTCCGTGTCGAGTCCAGAGGGTGACCTCGCAGGTAACAACTGCGTGAATGAAAAGAGAGTAACGGGTTGGAAAGGTCAACTTTACTCCCCGCATGGGAGTTTCTCTCTCTCTCTCTCTCTCTCTCTGTGTCCTGGCCAACAATCTCCCAAATCAAATTGGTCACTCATTTCATGGGTGTTTGTGGGACACTGCTGTGCGCAAATTGTCTGCCACGTTCACCTGCAAAAGGGAGAGGGGATAGCGAGGCTCATGTGAAATATTAACATCAGCAAGGACTGGTTGGGCCGAATGGCCTGTTCCATTCAGTGCCGAGCAATGTCATTCTACGGAATTATTTTATAAATTGATACCACAGAGAGAGATGTTGTCCATCCAGGCCATTGGGATTTAATGTAGTAATAATAATCATAATCTTTGCATCTGATATCGCGCCTTATCACGTCATCGAGACGTCTGAAAGCTCTTCACAGAATGTACATTGACTGTGCATTTTGCGGAGCAGCCAATTGCGCACGGGTGGGGGTGGGGGTGGGTGGGGGGAAGGTCCCACAAACAGTCGTGGATTGAGTGACCGAACCATAAGCCACCCATTCACTATTGTGTAGGATTGTCAATCCAGAAATAAATGAGTGTAACCTTCTGATCTGAGAGTGGAATGTTTAAATGCCCAGCTTTGACAGCTCAGCACATTCAATACCCTTAATCCATTGCCAAGTTTCACCTTACAGACAGCGGCACATTTTGTACATCTCATTCTTTTACTGTAATACTATATTTTTCTCTCAAGTGTTCGTACAGCAGCGCGTTGATCAAACGAGAGGTTCTTTTCTGCGTTAGAAAGACATGCAGATGGGTGGGAATCCTCAACCCAAGATCCAAGAAATATAACTCCCAACATTTGCAGCCCAAATTGTTCTGGGTTTAGCAGGATCCAGCATTATTCCAAAATTGTTTCCGGACGGGAATGCTTGTGGCATATTGGTTGGAGCACTCGCCTCGCAAGCGAGAGGATCAATTCCTTACCCCACACGCCTCCGTTTACCTGGCACCAAGTAGGAACTCGGTTGGATCACTTTTCCGGGGGTAATAATCCCTTCAAAAAATGTTTTAAAAAATAATAATTTGGTCACTCGTTCCATGACTGTTTGTGGGACGCTGCTGTGCGCAATTGGCTGCTGCATTCACTTTATAGCATACTCTGTGTGAAGTGCTTTGAGACGTCTCGAAGACGTGATGAGGCGCTGTATAGAATGCGAGGATTAGTATTATCACGATTAGTATTGATATTGACTAGATTAGCACTGTCTTACGTTCAGTTCTGTTTGATGGTCCTGTCCTTCTTTCCAGGACACATTAGCAGCAGGTGGGCACAGCCTTTGCTATAGCGTTCCAGACCTGAAGCTGACAAACTCAATTGAGCCAGGCACAAGCAGAGATTACAAGGGAGGCAAACCCTATCCTTGGAACAGCCTGGAAATGGTTTGACAATGGAAGAAAGGCAATCGAGAGCCAATCCCAATAAAATCGTGGACGGACGGAGTTATCAAACTCGAGACGTACTTTTTGTGTTCAACGGAAACTGGAAACGGCGAAACGGACCATCAAGAGAAAAAAGATGCCGAAGAAAGAGAGCGAGAGAAAGAAACAGAGATGGATTGTCGGATCATATCAAAGCGTTTGTAATTTTAAAAAAAAAGAAAGGGACCGAGTGTTGCAAAAATGACATCTTATCTTCGCCAAGGCTTAACAGCGACTAAATTCTACGTGGGTGACCTTGGTCCGATTTTGATCCTGCGTTATTAGTAATTAAGTGCCTTTTTTGGGTCTCCACCACTCGGTGTAATTAATGTCTCTAAACTTTCCAATCAGAAAACCGATAGCTGGAGTGTTCCCCCTGGACTGTTCCTGTTATGGAGACGTGTTGGGGCTTTTCAGACCTGCCGTTGGGTTAAAAATACGACCAGCGTTTCATGGAGAAGTTATGTTTCCTTAGTGTAAATAGTTCTAGAGAAACCATGCAGATGCCTGGTTCAGGCTAATAATAAAGAGCAACATCATAAACACAGATTGTCCCTGGGCTATTTGTGTCATGACTGCAGTGTGTGTGTGTGTGTGTGTATGTATGTATGTCGCTGGATATCTTTGCGCATGAACTGACAGTCACTGAATATCTATACAGTTAAAAACCTGTCCTTCACTCTGTCGCATGTCACTTATGTCAGGAAAATACATCACAAACTAAGTAGCATTATAGTCAGAAACCGTTAACATGGTAGTTGGGTGAGGGTCGCTGTTCAGCTGTTTTTACTGAGTAAGAGAGTTGGAATGACTTAATTTGGGGAGTTTGACTTTATTTCCATGGGTTTTTACGATGTTATCTGAAACATTCAGAGAGATTACTGGATTTAACCACTCACTTAACCATTAACCCTCTTTTTCCTTTGCTTAATACCAAATCCTTGAGAATTTTACTCTTTGCTGACCCCAGCTCAGAAGCCAGCTGTGGGAGCAATGATAGGCCCCATCTGCACTCCGCCTCCACAGGCAGGAAGTCAGTGAAGGACTAAGCAGTTTGCAGTTACGCCTCTCCTCCCACCTATACCTCAGTGCTATTTCCTAAGGCTTCCGTATAACAACTCACTGACCAGACCAGACCCATGTATCCACCTCACTCACAACACCAGTTTGGAGTCCTGTAGCTCAGTGGTTAGAGCATTCGCCTCGCGAGCGGGAGGACCTGGGTTTGATACCCAGGCAGGGCGAAATGTTGGCCAAGTTTCCTTACTCCACGCACACGCACACCTCTAGTAGTAAGTAGGAACTTGGTCGTTAGTTGATTGGCGGACGCTTTTCCGGGGGTAATAATCCCTTAAATAAAAAATAATAATAATTTGGTGACTCAATCCACCCCTGTATGTGGAGGACGCTGCTGTGCACAATTGGCTGCCGCGTTCGCCCACAAATATACAGTCAATTCATGTCACAGTATATTCTCTGAAGGGCTTTGAGACGTCTCGAAGGCAATATCACTATATGAATGCGGAGATGATTATTATTAGTATTATTATTATCACCCATACACAGGTGGTTGGTGGGCAGATGTAAGGGCGTCACATTCAACTTGATTAAACCGTGTCACCACACCTTACGATAAAATCCTGCAAAGCGTTTAAGAGACATTTTGATGACGCGAGATGATACGGCACTAGACCAAACACAGCGATAATAATTAGTATTATTATGAGGCGATGGCAGACACTCCTCTTCTGGTGTCCCACCCGGTGACGTGAAAATCCTGGAGCAACGACGGCAAATCCCATTCGCATGGCGCCTTTCACGTCAGGAGGATGTCTCACACGGCGCTGGACAGTCAGGGAACATCAGCGTTTGCATTTGCACACAGGGTGAGCACCAATCCCAGCACTTCACACAGGGCTTCACCTGAGCTCTGTCACGTCCGGTTGTATCAGTCTCACTGCTGATGTAAACCTTAATAAACATCACGCGATCAATTATTGCTCCTTAATCAACACCAACAACAACTTGCATTTATAAAGTGTCCTTCACGCGGGGTAGTGTCCTGGAGGGTGTGATCAGTAGCACTTTCTCCTTCCCCTTGTTCCATATGCAATCGAAAATTCACCCTAAACCTGACCATGATGGACATTGGGTGGATGGTTCCCTTTTATCTCCGGGACATGGAATTCGGAGGCGACATCGACACAGCCCGTGGGATTCCCCTCAATGCCCGTTTACCACACGGGGGGGACTTCATCGTGAATGTCCAAACCTGGACAAACGGCCACGACGAGAGAGGCCACTCGCTGGTGACTTGCCGAACCGTGGCGGAGGCCAGAGGATCGGACTCCAGTCTAACCCGAGAGCATTGTGGTGAGAACCTACTGACCTGAGACAGGATCGTCATGTGTGAGGTACAAGCAATCCGGGACATTACCCTGTGTGAAGGCCGCTATTTAAATACAAGTTGTTGTTGTCACTCGGCTGCTCTGACTGATTGGCTGTTCAACACCAAGTCTGAATGAGCTCTGACTTTCTTGAACAGAGTGTAGACAAGTACCTAAATGACACTAAATTTTATGTCACAACAACAACTTATATTTATACAGCGTCTGTCTTAGCAGTGGCGGAGCCGGGGAAGTAGGGTTTTGTGCACTAATGTTTTGTACATGATTTCAACTCTTCCCACCACCCCCTCCACCCCCTCCCTTCCTCCCTCTCCCAGAAGCCATGAGGATGTCTTGGTGTGGGAAGTGCAACTGTTCACATGAGTTCATATCAGTTTATCCTCTGACAAAGACAAGAAGGCAATTGCCTCACTAGGGTGGAGGATATTGGTCTACAGTGAAGCCACAGACTAAAATGGCAGCACAGTTGCCACTATTCGCATGCCTGTAAACTGTGTCCTCAGGTAGTAAAGGGAGTAAATGCACGGAGTAAATATTAATAATAATCCTTAATAATCCTTTGCATTTGACACAGTGCCTCATCACATCTTCAAGACGTCTCAAAGCACTTCACAGGATACACTGTAAAGTGAATTGACTGTTTATGTTTTGGGTGAAACACGGCAGCCAATTGCGCACAGCAGCGTCCCCATAAAAGGTTGCGGATCGAGTGACCGAATCATTATTTTTTTTTTAAAAAACAACTTATGTTCAAGTTTGTATCGCGAAGGCACCACAAAGATCACAGTTACATCAGTGGCAGATTAGAACAATAAACGGTGTTGACATCCCAGAGAAAGTCCTGTGTGCGCGCACGTGTGGGTCTGTATGTGTCCCTGTGTGCGTGTGCATCTGTGCGTCTGTGTGTG
This sequence comes from Callorhinchus milii, assembly GCF_018977255.1. Lineage (NCBI taxonomy): Eukaryota > Metazoa > Chordata > Chondrichthyes > Chimaeriformes > Callorhinchidae > Callorhinchus > Callorhinchus milii. Next base: position 12,351,630 of record NW_024704751.1, read on the forward strand.
TGCGTCTCTGTGTGTGTGTGTGTGTGTGTCTGTGTGTGTGGGGACGGAGACTGGCCTAATGAACCCTGATGCTCAGCACAAGCGAAAACAATTAGGAGCTTCCTGTGCTCCTGGTCAGTGGAAGTTTACCACATCCTCGAATAGGATCTGTACGCAATTCCGATTGACTATTCACATGTAAGATGTCCGCTGAAGGAATCTCAGACTGCAGGAAAATCGCTGGCCAACACGTTTTTAAACAATCGGTTATCAGCGAAGACATTTCCATGTATTTATCCACAGTCACTCAACCTCAATGCATTGTGTGTTATCAGGAGACTGCACAAACAAGTGATAAAGATGGTACCTCCTGTCAGTATTGGCGTCTCCCAAACTGGGTTGGAAAAATCCTAGACTGATCGTTTTGTCTTGAATTACAAAATTGATAAGTTTGCCTTTGCCTGACCCCCCCCCCCCCCCCCCACCTTAACTCGCAGTTTAAAATTCTCAGGGAATTAATTTCTTCTTTTACCAATTCAATGAATTCCCTACCGGATGGATTTATTCAAACTATTTGGGAGGTAAAAGGCAAAGGGGTCCTTTTTTGTGCTGTGTTCAACATATCACATTGTGTGGGCTATTTCCAGGGGGCGGAAGGAGTGGGAGATGCATTACATCAGCATTCTTCTTTGTTTTAATAATAATAATAATCCTTGTATTTGATGTAGCGCCTCATCATGTCGTTGAGACGTCTCAAAGCGCCTTCGCAGAATATACTGTAAAGTGTAGTGACCGTGTGTTATGTGGGCGAGAAATTTAATCTCGTCGAATTGGATCAGATTAAAGCTAAGTATTCTCTTCAAATCCTCGGTTAGTTTACGTGGAGAGTGCAGCAGCAACAACAACAACGACGACAAGAATTTATATAGCACCCTTCACACGGGGGTAGAGTCCCGGAGAGCTTGACAGTGGCGGGGTCTGACCCCGAGCCGGGGGCAGAGGAGGAGGTGACCATAAGCACAATCAAAAAGGAGGGTTTGATGGAACCCATATCATTGGGAGGCTTCAAGTCCCCCAAAAATTAGAACCTATTCCCCCTTACCCCCCACTCCCCTCCATCTCCCTGGCCTCCCCCCACCCTCGCAGATCTATTTGTCCATGTACCGGTGATCAGAACTGGCTTACAAACCCATTTCCAAACTAACATACTTTGCAGGAGAGGCCTGTAAGTCAGTCATTCACATGCCCGACAGTCTTACTGCGGAGCTGACCACACATGTTGAACAGCTTCCAATCCACGGTGACATATTATGACATAGGGCTAAACCCCCACCGCATCACAGGGTGGTTAATTTGCCTGTCACTATCGTGTTTGAGAAACAGATCAAGTCTGTGACTTTCTGTAAAAACATTCTGTCTCTGCTCTCCGAGGGCTGATAAGCCCAAATGACAGAGTGTCTGTACTGCGTCTGATGATAAAAGTGTCTGTATTACTTCATGTATCACAGTGGAAACATTGCCCCAATTCAGGCTAAGGTAAGCAATGGCTTGCATTAACTCATGGCATACTGGTTCCCTCTACATAAAGACTTTCTTCCGTGTGAGAGATATACAGGCAGAAATTTCACCTAAGAACATCAACTTTGCTGGCGAAAGAAACCAAGGTCCGTCTAGTTCACCTTCCATCATCCCGGCAGTCGCTTGACGTGTCATTTCCAAAGGTGTTGGTACTGGGTCTAGAGTAACTCTATTTGCAGAACATTTTAGACCGTCCAGACATTTGGCAAATTTGGCAAATTCTGTCTCAACCTTCAAGTCGTTTTTTTTTCTTCTGTCGTTCCTAAAACACTGTCGTTAAAAACAAATTCTGGCCGTTTTAAGAATCTGCCAAATTCTGGAAGCTCTAAAAGTGCTGCGAGGCTGGAACAAATCCAGACCCAGGTGGAATTTCTCCGCCATTTGTGTTACACATCGCAATCAGAGAAAACATCAGCAAAACATGTTTAGAAAAAGGCCTAAATTTCACCCACAAAAAATACATAGTCAATTCACGTTACATTGTTGTATTCTGTGAAGCGCTTTGAGTTGTCTCAAAGACGTGATAAGGCGCTGTGTCAAATGCAAGGATTATTATTATAAATCCTGGCTGATGGTGAGCTTCAGATGAGATGAACCATTAAACATGGTGGTCCCCAATTCCCCTTGGCCCCAACGCCTCTCGATTCCAACCCCCAGCTCGGGTGCAAACTCTTAACTGTCCGGTGCCTTGGGACGTCCTCCTCACGTGAAAGGCGCTATTTGAAATTTGTTGTTGTTGTGCGGTCAGAAGCTCGATAACTCAATCTGCACCAGAGGGCTGCCCTGGGAGATAACTTATTTTAATCTTATGAACACTTTACGGTGTAGAAAAGTCCCTTCAGTGGATACGAGTGGGTAAAGTAACGAACGCAAGAACTGGTGGAATGAGGCAGAAGTAATAAAACGGGTTTCAAAATCCGTCGGATAATTGGCAACACAAGATATTGTTTGAGCTAAGGGGAGTTACTGACGAGCAGAATTCCCCAGCACTATTTTCTCTGTGTTTATAATGACCTAGAAATAGGGAGTTAAAGCATCATAACCCAGTTCACTAATGCCATAAATCTGTGTGGGAGTCAAACACACAGAGACGAAAGGTACCCTGTACCATTCGAAAGGATTTAGGAGACAGCACAGCATTTGAGTTTGTTATTGGTAAATTGGACTGAAGGGGAATAAATATAAATATGAAGGTGATAGGAAAACGTTGCAAACCGCACTTATTCCTATCCCGAGATGAACGACTGTGGAAAGTGGAGCAAAAAAGATCTTAAGAGTAGTTGCAGAGCGATGTTCCACAGCGAACACAGGATGCGATGGTGATTAGTCACACAATGTAAGGCTACGATGCCAGATGAAGGCAGTTTGCATTCAAGCATGTTGCATCCTTTTTAATGATAATAATCCTTAAAATTTGATAAGGCGCCTGATCACGTCTTCGAGACGTCTCAAAGCGCTTCACAGGACATCCTGTGAAGTGAATTGACTGTATATTTTGTGGGCGAAACGCGGCAGCCAATTGCACACAGCGGCGTCCCCACAAACAGTCGTGGATTGAGTGACCAAATTGTTATTATTTATTTTATTGGTTTATTTTTTACTGGGAAGATTTGGCAAAGAGGACAAGATGATTCACTTCAAATTAAGAGGTGTCACTTGATTTAAATGCATCGGTTTATGCCCTAGTTTTCACCCCTCTCTCTCTCTCACTATCAGGTTCAGCAAAGTCTCCAAACCAGTAATCTCCCCCCCTGCCCCCTACCCTCACGTTATCAGCTCTCGTTTAAACAGAACTCTCAAATACTAAACAGAGCAGCCGCAGAAGGATGTTTTGAAGTTACATCGAAATTTGACACAGAGTTTTTCAGTTTATAAACGTGTGCTGATGGCAAAACTCTCCAACTCGAAACTTCACACAGTAAATGCCGCAAGTGAAGCAAATCAAAGTCATCCGGTGTGGAATCTCTCAGCCAGGTTTGTGAAAGGAAGGAACAGGCCACTGTATCATGATGCTGCACCTCATCGCATCGTTGAGATGACCCAAAGCGCTGCATAGGATGCAAGTGTAGTGACTTGACTGCGTGTTTTGTGGGCGAAATGCTTGTTTCGCAAGTGATTTTCACGCACATCGACTATACATACGCGCAGATTCAATTGTGTGTGTGTAAAAAAAAGAATCGTTTAAAAGTACAGAGTAAAAACCTGATTGAGATGATTCGGGGGCCGGGAGACATGACAATAACGGGCAGAGATTTGCTGAGATTTCTGGAGACTTACACTCCCCGCACTAAGGGAGGCCATTGGTTTGCACCCGGCAGGCGTCAGGCATGATCCAACCATCAATCACCCGTGGAGCTGGGTAAATAAATGCAGTTCTATCAGCTTTTAAAAGTACGTGCGAGTTACTTAGCTTTCGTTAACAATCTATTCCACGCCTCCCACCTCAGCTTGGTTTGGAGACTCTTCCGACAACCACCACCACAACAACTTGCACTTATTTACATAGCACCCCTCAGACAGGGTAGCGCCCCAGAGCGCTTGATGGTGATGAGTTACAAACCAAAGAAGAGGAAAAAAAATGATACGTTGGGGTGGAAGTCGATGTTTAGTGACCTGCCGTTCACTTTAAACAGAGATTGGGTCCAAAAGAAACTTCACAGTAGAACCTCATTACTACATCTGAGCAGTATGTTTTCCTTTCATTTATCCTGTAATAAGCAGCATGACTCCGAGGAGGAATTACGCAGTAATCCTATCAATTACCAGCTGGAATGCCTGGAACTTTCGCTGGAAGGGAGGCTGAAATCAGACCAGAGTGAAGGCCCAAAGCCCGATTTAATTCACTGGGCCATGAGAATGGGTCTCAATCTTCAGCAACAGCTGTTAGCTGCGAAGCCCTTAGATAAACTAACACACTTCCAATTTAACCAGTCTACGGCCAAACACCCCTAACCAGTAATGAGAGGGTATAAAACTGTTAGCTCTGCAAATAAACCGGAGATCAACAAGTCAATGACGGGGTAAATTGTTTAAATCCAGGTGCTGGACTGTTTTAGAAAGGTGTTAATGCGATTTGGGACAAGTACATTTACTTAAGAAAGCGATTCTCCACCCATCCCCCCCACCCCATATACTACAGTAGCCTTGATAACAGAATCTAAAAGTGTCCGTTCCTCAAATAAATAAAGGTTTGGTATTTTAATGAGGAGCTGATCTATGGATTGGGCTCTGGCTTTGAGGGAGTCAAGCTGTCAAGCCATCGTAAATGAAGAGAAATGAAAGTCTGCTAACTATTCCAAACGTGCTTTGTTTCACTAGATCCTCCCATAAACTTCAACAGAAAAATCTGTCTTTACACAACCTACACACAACTGAGATAAGCAGTTATGATAATAATAATAGTAATCCTTTCATATGATGTAGCACCTTATGAAGTTGTCAAGATATCTCGAAGAAGGAGAAATCTCAAAGCGCCTCACAGAACATACCACTGTAAATTGTCGTGACTGGATGTTTTGTGGGTGAAACATGGCAACCAATTGCACACAGCAGTGCGCCACAAACAGTCGTGGATTGAAGGATTATTAGCTCCTGGGAAGCGACACACCAATCGACTAACAACCGGATTTCTATTTACTGCGAGGTAACCAACAACAACATGCATTTCTATAGCACCCTTCAGGCTTGCGAGGCGAGCGCTCTAACCACTACACTACGTGACTCCACGTGGGCAAGCTATGCCAATCCATGGTCAACGCTAATGTTCTGCCCTGAGCAGTTGCAATTGTGACACGACGTGAGAAGAGGGAGAGAGTGTGAGAGAGAGAGAGAAAGAGAGCAAGTGGGGCATAGAATGCTGCTCACTCCTCAGTCTCCAGTTTATTTACATTTCTCACCAATCTCTCTGCACCCAGACGTGGGGCTCATTTAAAAGCGTTCTCATTTCTGTCCACAAGGGATCATGTAGTTAGTAGCTGAGGGCACAGGGTTACACTCACCTCCCACTTGAACCCGAGTTGGAACCAGCAAGCTTTCTTTCGTCTTATAGCGAGGACAAGAGTAATACCAACGGGAGCTCAGTTATCCACGATACATCAGATCTGCACAGACTACAAGCGCGGGGTATTGGAACGTCACTGCGAGCTGTGAATTAGTCCAATTTTCTTTGTAAGGAGGAGAAACATTAGGCCAGCAAACTCCAATTTTAGGAACCAGCCCCGAATCATTGCAAACCAGAGGTGAGGAGCCCTGAGCACAATACACACCTGACACCAATGCCAAGTTAATTGATTGCAGAGTTCGACAAACTCTTACAACAACAATAAGATTACATTTGTATAGCGCCTTTCACGTCGGGAGGACGTCCCTATAATGAGCAAAAAAATCCCAAATCAGAATACAACAGAGAGCCCATTGTCTACTCTAATTGTGGAGAATAATAATAATATTAATAATCCTTGCATTTGATATGTAGCGCCTTATTATGACTTCAAGACGTCTCAAAGTGCTGCATTGCAAAAAGTGAATTGACTGTATATCTTGTGGATGAGCAAACAGTGCAGATAATACAAATTAGATCCCAGTGATAAATAAAAATATGTTTCTTCAGGAGTTATACCACCTCCTTTCTGACAACGCGACTTCCCCTCAGTTTCCTATAATGTCACAGCACCTACAAATACACAGTCACTACACTGTGTGGATAATAAGCTCTCTGACGTGAAGAGGCGTTAAATCAAATGCAAGGATTAGTATTATCATCATCATCATCGTTATGGTTTTGTCATCTTGGATAGTTGATGGTGATCAGTGGTTTTTACTGGAAAAACAAACCACAAATCAATATCAATAAGTAAAGCTGATAGTTCATTTGCCAGTGAAGCACAGTTCGTCAGTTTGTTTGTTTGTTTGATTGTCATTTATTGCTGTGTCCTGCAACTTTTAGTGGGATCGATGACTTCATTCCAAAACTGGCTCCTGAGAGAAATAAAAACCACTGAAAATAAACCGCCAATTGGTTGCTGAACGGTAAAAAAAACATCAGTAAGTTATGCAGCAAACCAGGGGACAAGCTGTGATTCAATTAATCACGCTGCTTAGTAAATGCCTTCCTTCTCTCTGCATGAGCCATGAAACATTTCGCATTTGTCCACAGGATCAGACTTATCACAGCTGCTTAAGTGCTCCTTTTAAAAAAAACTATTGGTAAATGAATAATAATAATAATTTAAAAAATCAGGGCCTTGGGACGTCCTCCTGACGTGAAAGGCGCTTTTCAAACGTAATTTGTGTGTTGTTGGTCACTCAATCCACGACTGTGTGTGGGACGCGTTTTGCCCACAAAACATACAGTCAATTTACTTTACAGTATATTCTGTCAAGCGCCTTGAGACGTCTCCACGACGCGATAAGGCACTGTATCAAATGCAAGGATTATTATTATTATTTGGTCAGATGGTGGTTCGATTTGTTCTTAATATCTTTTTTGCGCTCAGTCTTTGGCTTTTCGTGTCGTCTATTGAATGAACTTTCTTCCCCCCCCCCCACCCCTTGAATTGTGAAACCTCAAGTGCAAGGATTATTATTATTATAATTAAATACCAATTTGAGATGTTGCCTCTTGTCATGCTGTGGTGGAGTGCTGGCCAGTGGGAGTTGTGAATGTGGTGGAGCGAAACCCTGAATGTTCTCACTTAAGTGCAGGACAGCTTCTCTCTGATCAGTGCTGCCAGCGCTCCAGCCCTTGGTGGGATTGCGAGGCAATGAATAACGTTGAGAAGGCTGTGTCTCTTTGTAGCACTGCCAAACCTTGGGTCATTCGACACTGCAGAGAACCATCTGCAGATCTAAAGAAGAGATTTTAAATCTGGCAAAAGTGGAATTAGAAAAGCGCTTGATCAGAGTCTCATTTGTAACGTTGGACAGAATTTCACTGGCACATGGGAAACATAAGTACATTTACTGGTGTTCATATCTGTCACCGGCAGGTCTAAGTTTCTTCTACCATGAGCACACTTTATCCTCTGGAACTATTTCCTCTTTTATCATCTTAAAATCAGAGCTAAGCCATTTAGGAGTGAAATCAGGAGGTAGTTTTTCTACCCAAATTGGAATCAGTGGAACTCTCTCCCTCCCCCAAAAGGCTGTGGATGCTGGATCCAGTCACATTTTCAAGACTGAGGCGGATAGATGGAACAAAAACAACAAGAAGTGACATTTACACGGCGCCTGTCACGTCGGGAGGATGTCCTGTCTCAAAGCGCTGGACAGTCGAGGATTTGGACCTGAGCTGGGGGTTTGGGATCAGGAGTGGGTGGAGGGCAGGGAGTAGGTAACAGTGCAACTTGCATTGCCCCTCGATTCGAGAAGGCAGCTTGATGGATCTTGTGCAACTCCGGTTCATTTAAGAAGAAAAAAAAAAGAGAAGAAAAATTCCGGTGCCAATCTATTTAACTTTACTAACGTTTCGTGGAACAGTTCTAACAAATGACTCAGAGGTAAAGCCCTACTCCTTGACCGCGGAGGCTCACCAAAAAAAAAACCCAACCCTTTCTAATTGGCTTAAGTGCAACTTGCAGATACCAAGCACTGCACCTCAAAGAGGAATGTGATATTTCAGATGGTGCTGCTGACAGGTAGACCAGGGAGCCTGGCGGTGCTCAGTCTTTTCAGGAGTATTTATAGAAATGATTGCAATTAGCTTCTGTTCTGAGGGCGGGTGAGATCACCGCGCTCAAGCACTTGTTATCTCTCGGACGCTATAAATAAAATTGGAATATAAACGGGCAGATAGTACATGTCAGCTAATGGTCATTCTGATAACGGCCACGTTCGTTTTAAAGCGGGTACCGTCATGTTCAAAGAGTGCGACCGGCAAAAAGGCCTGGAAGATTGAAAATAAGCCTCGCGATAAATCATGATTAAAAAGGAACTTGACTCCTCGACCCTAACCCTCTCGGACTCTCTTCCACAAAGAAGGGGGAATACAGACGATTATGAGAAAAAAATCGTTTGGAACTCCATCTGGACCGAGGGTTTTTGCTTTCTGTACGCACTGTATCGGAACCCCATTCATTCATCCAAAATAATAACTTGGTCACTCAATCCACGACTGTTTGTGGGACACTGCTTTGGGTAATTGGCTGCTGTGTTTCGCCCACAAAAAATACACAGTCGATTTACTTTGCAGTATATTCTGTGAAGGGCTTGGAGACGTCTCGAAGACGTGATAAGGCGCTATATCAAATGCAAGGATTATTATTATTAATGGCTCTTAGCTTATGGTAGAAACACCATTAAGCTTCAAAACACAGACCCCAAACCTTGGAGCCATCAATTGGTAACTTTTCCTCTTGAGGAGGGAGGGGAGAGAGATAGGGAGAAAGGAACGGAGGGAGGGAGGGAGGGAACAAGGAGGGAGGGAGGGAAAGGGAGAACCTCTGATGCCTATCACTAAGGGAAAAAATGAGTTTTNGCCGGCCGTAATCTTTATAGGCTGAAAAGGTAATTCAAATTGTCCCGAGATAAGTTCCTGCATTTTTTTGCCGTTTACCTTTCACTCTGAATCTAAGCATTTATTTGTTGGGACAACATTCCTGGAGTTTTATCATTAATTGTGATGTTTAAATAAGTATTTCCCCCACCCCCCCACCGAACGTTTTGCTATCACTATGGAGTGGCCTTGCTTTAAATGAATTGGTTTGCCTCAAGGTAACTGTTAAGAAGGTCAAGAGGTGGTTGGTTTGTGGGTTCAGGTCAACAGATGATGCTCAATATGCTCAGTCCTTGGAGCAAGGTGTGAGGTTAATAAACTTCTCATTCTCTTAGGCAAAAGGGCCAGATTAAACCTTGGTGCATTACAGTGGTGGATAATAATAATAATAATCCTTGCATTTGACACAGCACCTTATCACGTCTTCGAGACGTCTCAAAGCGCTTCACAGGATACACCGCAAAGTGAATTCACTGTATATTTTGTGGACGAAACACGGCAACCAATTGCGCACAGCAGCGTCTGTCCCACAAACAGTCCGGGATTGAGCGACCAAATCAATTATTATTATTTATTTTGCCACGCATGCAATATTGATGTTATCTGGAATTTACTTGCGCAAGAGCTGTCGGCTAAGATTAGCGGAAAAGTAAACCTTGGCCGCTGGGTAAGTTAAAGGAGAATGCGGTTTCAGGGTAAGTGTTTTCAGGGCTCGTCTTATTATTTTTGGTCGAAAAGTCAACTCGAAACTCTCGGGCTGTGCAGGCATGGATGGTGAAAGGAATTTAGTGGACATGCTTCCCCCTACTGCAGAGATACTGGAATGGCAGACCTCTAAAGTTTGACCAGGCTACAACTTGTTTTTAAGTCAATTCACTTTACAGTTTATTCTGTGAAGCGCTTTGGGACGTCCTCCCGACGTGAAAAGCGCCATATCAAACGCAAGGATTATTATTATTATTGTTATTATTTTATATAGCAGACATCACGTCAGGCAGTCGTGCATCAAGTGACCAAATTATTATTTTTTTAAAAAATGTATGTAATTTTTTTTAAGAGATTATTAATTACACCTAGAAAAGCGATCCACCAATTGACTAACAACCGGGTTCCTACTTAACTGCTGGTAAACAGAGGCGTGTGGAGTACGTAAGGAAACTTCTTGACATTTCCTTTTTGGGATGATCAAATTGTAGCACGTTCTTTATTTCCAAAGGGGATTGTGTGTAAACTATTCACAGATGTTATCATCTTCACCTTAAGAGAAACGTTAATGCTCAATGTCTTTTTTCATTAATTATTGTAATTAGCAAATGAAGCCTTCAATCTAATGAGTGAATCTCTGATCCATTCCTCCAGCAAAAATCGCAAACTTTTTCTGAGTTCACTGATCAAACCAAGTTTGAAAATGCTGCTTAAGGTTGTTTTCTGAAAAGATACAAAGTCCAGAGCCCACTCCTTCAGCCAGAGATCATTTAGCAGTATAACTCGCACAATTGTGGTGGTTTGTTATCTGCCGGGTTCAGTAACTGACTGTGAAAGTAAGTTAATGATGTCCTAAAGAATAATAGTGGTGGATATCGTTGTTCTTGCATTTAGAGATAAGGGACGGTGGGGATTTGCCGCTATCAGCTTCTTTATCCAGCCAAGTAACCTGCTCCCATAAACAAGGTAGGGTTGCGTAATTGCTGATTAGTGTTTAGAAATATTTCCATCACAAAATTTCATTTTCAATTGGTAATTCAGCAGCATTCTTTGGTACGATTTTGTCTCATTCGCTTCATGGGAACAGTGAGCTGCCATGTTGGCCTATGAATAATCACTATACTACTGAGTAAATCCTGTGAAGCGCTCCGAGATGTTTCAATGCTGTGATAAGGCGGGATATCAAATGCAAGTATTACTCTTCGATCGTATGTCCGTTGACTGTCTTGTGAGTGCTCAAGCTACAGGTGAAGCTATTAGTTTGCATTTTGCAACATCTGAGGCAAGCTTTCAACACAGAATATTATAAGCATTTCCTGGGGCACAGAAGTAGAACAAAAATCATTGGCAGCTTTTTGTGATACATCAGTGAAAATTGCAATCTTTATTTCCATTATTATTTGCCACACAAATACATGACTTTTATTTATCACTAATAAGACCTTAGATCCAGTTGTCCTCCAGTAAATGCATTGTGCATAGAAGCAACTGAGCTATTTATTTATTATAAATAAAATAAATGCTTTGACTTTTTTTTTTCTTTCCCCTGAAAAATATTCTTTCACCTGACTTACTTGAAGTCCCTCAAAACTGTCCAGTTCCCTTTTGAAGGCAGTGTTTGTGTTTCACATTGTAATTAAACAATACAGGTTGACGCTCAATAAAAAGCTTCCACAATGTAACCAAGGCTGGTGTGCGACGAAACCCTCCGCATTGTGCACTCTTACACAAAGGTGAACGATACGATTGTCTTCATTTCACTCACTGCGTCAAATCTAATGACTTTTAAGGCTGCTTAAATGCCACTAGTTACCCAGGTGGTATTGGCATGGATTTTGTTAGCCACTGAGGGGGGCAATTGGTTTGGAATGAACGCGACATACAGTACTTCTGATTATTTACAAGTTCAGAAGATGAGGTGCTTTTAAACTCGCTGCGGGGCAACAAGAACCACCACGTCAAACTGCATTTAAATGCGAGTTTTCATGTTTCGGGGCATTTACTGTAAAACAATAGTAAAAGCACTGAAATCTGATCACCATAGAGACCGTGTTCTTAACCAATGTCCAATACTCGTTTCAAAACAAAATTTCAGAATTTCTCACACGTTAACTTTGGCAGATAGACTGCAGTAAATTAAAAATGGCTAATATTTTTGGACAATTTCTTCCTTTCTCTCTCTCGCTGTCTCTCTCCCTCCCCTTCAATTTCTGGCCAAGACGATAAGTATGACTTTACACAATAATAATCAGTGACCACTAGGAGGGGCCTCGGAACAGGTTAAGCCACTGATTTTTTTTTCGCTGAACGCCTACAGCATAATTTCCTGCCCTCCTCGCCTGAAGTCGTTATTTGCAGTACGTTCAACAGCAATGCCTCTGATGCCTCATCTTACACCTGGGAGGACAGTAGGACAGCGGGTTTACTTGACTCTCAGTGGGGGAAGATGTGATAAATCTGCTCGATCAGTCAGTAAACACCGGACAATGGCCAAGGAATTGTAATCAGGCAAACAGGGACTCTGAGCAAATTATCCACCCAACGCTGCCTAATCAACACACCGCCATCCAACTGAGATGAAGCGAATGCAGACCAGGTTCTCTCACCTACACTGGCTCAACACAACACTGCAACTTAACATTTATTTAGCAGTAAAAACCGAAGTGGCTGGGAACGTTCAGCAGGTCCGGCAGCATCTACGGAGAGAGGAAAGTAAGTTAACGTTTCAGACTTTTCGTCAGAACTGACGTGAAACATTGACTCACTTTCCTCTCTCCATACAGATGCTGCCTGACCTGCTGAGTGTTCCCGGCCACTTCTGTTTTTTATTTCAGATTTCCAGCACCTGCAGTATTTTGGCCTTTAGTTAGCAATTGCAGGTTTAAAAACATCTTGAAGTGCTTTACTGGATGAGATTAACTTGTCTTTTGTTAGAGAAACATACCAACTCCAACCCAGGCCAAGTTGAACCTGGGGAACGCTTACGAATATACAAATCCGTCCAAAATGATCCCATTCATCATGCACATCGTTAGCAAATATACCACCCCTGTGACCAAAACGGGAGTAGAAATCCACAGTTTGAACCATTATAAATAATCCTTTTTTAAAACAAAGTATGTATTTTGGTGTGCAAGAGCTATACTGTATTTACGAAGGAGGCATCAAAGGCCTGGGTCACATTTTAACTGAAGTAGCAACAAGAGACGTTTATAAATCATGATACTTCAAAAACTTTAACACACGTGCAATGATGAGAGAGAGCGTCTGGCTACTTTGGAATTCCAGTTCAATTCAATAACAGCGGCCCTAACAATCTCAGGGATTGAGATCAGGTCAACAAATCGAGTCTGTTAACATGGACGATCCGAGTATAAAAGTGTCATTGTTTTTAATGATTTGAATTAAGGCATATTGCTCCTTCTAAATCATTCTATTTTTTTTCTATAACTGTTTTAAGTGCTACAGTATTTTGCTGGTGAAACAAACTCATTTTAAAAGCTGGTTTTAAAAAACGATCTGTGTTAGTGGGAGGTAGAGGTGAGCACTCCCATCACTTGGGGGGGGGGGGGGTAGGGGGTGGGGGGAGGGGGGTAGGGGGTGGGGGGCGTGTGGAAAAAGAACTGACTTATCGTATCACTAGAATATCCAGTGGCAGGGTCAAGCTGTGAAGTCAGGCGCCAGTGTATCACAAGGAAGACGTCGTTTTAATGAAGGAAAAAGAAAAAACGAGCAGCAAAAAAATAATTCTACATTCATCAGGAGGGAACAACTTTGCCAAGCAGTTGCTTCCCATCATAGAAATAAATTAGAAATCACCCTGTTAATACATCAGTCCTTAAAAATATCTTTATAACCAATAAAATCCTGATTTTAAAACACAAAAAAAAAAAAATCAGTAGTTAAGTGGTATCTTTTTAAAGCTAAGGTGATCAACAGTCATCGACTGGAGTGCAACACTTCTGAACAGAAGTCAACCCGATTCCTAAGCCACAGGCGACCACAACCTTTGTACGATCCCTTTGTACTCTCCTGCACAACAGCTCCTCAACGGGGAGACATATACAGGTTCACGACAACAATGGCAGAACTGCAACGCCATTGTGCATCACAGTATTCAGTTTTCCGTGCGTGGATTTTGTCACATTTTCTAAGTTGTTGACCCGAGGCCAGGGGCCACACCCAGACCTCAGGTGGTGATTAAAGTTCACAGGTAGGACATCCAGTGTTATCCCATTAGATTTTTGGCTTCTCGATGTAATCTGTCACTTTCAGTACTTAATATATTCCCTAGTGAGGGCATCATCAGAGGACACCCATACAATGAAAAAAACGGTATAAGTCTGCGCTCACTCAATGCGTCGTGATGCCTTAGAAACGAGTTGCTTTGCTGCAACTCAAGTCATTTTTGTTTTGACCAGTTTGCCTCTCCCCTCAGCCGAGTTCTTTTCTGGCCTTCAAGTGAGACGCCAGTGATACAAGGGAGTCGGTTTACAAATTAAGATAATAACCAGACTCATTTCACAGGATCTTAGCCTCCTCTCTGCCCACAGCACTCACTATTCTTTCAGAGCAAGTTTCCTTCTGCTCAGCAGAGAAAGTGTAATACTGGAGGTCTGTTTCTAGCCTACGTCTATCGGTCTCGCAGGTCTTTATCTAGGCTCTGGTTATAGAATTTCCTCTCTTTGTTTCTTTGTTTTTGGTGACACTTGGCCGTTGTGGATGGACCCGTTCTGCTTTCGCAGTAGTTTCCCTTTCTCTCGGTCTGGCCAGGTGAATATAGCTTCGTCGCTCTCGAGTTCGGAGTCTGAAATCATGAGGCTGGTGTGCTGTCCAGGAGTCTTTAACCTGCCGACTGCAGGAAAAGAAAACATTCAATAACAGCATTCCCCAAATCCGTAAGCTCCTGTGGAGAATGGTAGAGAGCAGAGAGCAAATTTGTTGCCATGACTAATACACAGCTCAGCTTTAGATTTTAATAGGTAAAAATTGGTATCGGATATTTTTTTTTTGGGGGGGCACTGTTTGTGGGACGCTGCTGTGCACAATTGGCTGCCGCTTTTGACTGACAAAATATACAGTTAATTCACTTTACAGTATATTCTGTGAAGCGCTTTGAGACGTCTTGAAGACGTGATAAGGCGTTGTATCAAATGCAAGGATCGTTATATTTATTATTAGCTGGGTTTCCCAAATTTCTCCAATTCAAGGAAAATTAATTGTCATTGTTAAACATTTTTTATCATTCTGAACTACAAAAATGGAGATGAGGTCTTGCGGGCAACAATTCCTGGTGCTCTATGTACGCTACCCGCAGCAAGTGACATCAGCAACAACAGGAGAACTAAGCCATGACTTCAGATTGTTCTCAACGTACCGGGCTTGGAACTCGACTTCAACTCCAGACTTTCGTGGTCATCCGTACCATCGAGGATTTTATACTTGCTCTTTCTCCTGGGTTTCCCTTTGCGCCTGGAACAAGAGACCTTCGTGATAAGGCACTGATTTGAACACTGCCGTTACTGGGTATATTTTTGATGGCTTTTGATTAACCTTAATTCCACGTTGAGAAGGAAAAGTTAATTTCAAATTGTCCCCAAGGTTATCTTTTTCTTACCTCTTACAGCAGCAGAGGGCCAGCCAGATCAGAATCCCAGTGGTGACCAGGATGACAAAGGCTGCGATTACAACATACAGCACACTCCATTCTACAGAAAAGAACCAGAAGAGCAACAATTTTAGGACTTAAATAAAAACAGAACTCACAGCAGGTCATCGACCTGAAATATCTGATCTGCTGAGTGTTCCCAGCGACTTCTGTTTTTAGTTCAGATTTTGAGCATCTACATTTACCTTTAGGTCTTACATACTCTCTCTTCCATTTTATATACAAATGTAATTTGTTGTTGTTGTTGTTGAAGCCTGGATGGTCTTTGACCATCCTTTAACCATCATTCCTTGACATGGGAGCAAACCCAGTTTCAGGAATGTCAGCTGATATATACAGCCCTTTCACAGAACATCTGGAACTACTGTGTCTATCATTTGGTTCGAACCAATATTTATTTCCCCGCCACAAGTGCCTAACACGGCACTTACCACAGTTGCTTTCGCCGTCTCCCAGCTGCACTCGAATGAAGTTTTCCATCCAGAATGGGTCACAGATGCAGCGTTTGTTGAAAGAATCGCAACGACCGTGTTCTGAGCAATTCAACTGACAGACTTTGATCAAGAAACAGCAGAATCGGAGGGTGGGGATGGGTGGATGGAGGGCGAGAGGGAGATGGAGCGGGTTAGCAACTGTTAGCTATAAAAACACATGCTTTTGAAATCTGAAAGCCCTTGTGAATTAAAGAATATAATAATCTATTGCTTTGTTTTTTTTAATAAGTGGCAAATGATTCTCTGAAGAACAACCCAATAAGATTTATTTTTTTTGCCCGGCTCGGAATCTAGCATTCCCTCCCACCTCTGGGTCAGAGAGTTGCGGGAAGGTCAGAGAACAGGAAATAATCAGACGCCTCGTTCCGAATTACCCGACAAACTATTTCACTTTGTGAGGATTCCAAAAGCGTCAGGAAATGCAGTCAAGCTTTCCACTAACAAAACCCTCCCTCAAAATCTTCCTTTCGATCAAAGTATTTGGGTATTTTATAACAAGTGTTGCGCTGAATACCTTACAACAAACTTAACTAGGAAGAAACTGTAGCCCATGAAAAAAAGGAAAGATTCAATCCCGACTTACTGACTGTGTCAACTTGCAGCGCCCGGAAAATCAGGAAGTCCGATTTCTGCTTCCGAAATTTATTCTTCAGTATCCGAGCTACATCTTGCCCCTTCATCACATGCTGTGATTGTCCGTTCTTCACACAAATGATGATCTGCGTGCTGCGACAAAAGGGACATAGGTGGGTTTTACTGCTATTGTGACTCACAATGGACAGGTGTTTTACACTCGTACTCAAGACTGTGCTGCCTGCCATCAAAACTAGGGCAGAGAGTTTGCTCGTTAAGAGATCAGAATTATTTTCACGATTAAACAAACGATTTGAGTAGGAATAGAATAAAGAGCAAGAGGGGAGGAAGGTGGAGAGAGAGCGAGCGAGAGACAGCAAAAGAGAGAGAGAGGTGGGGGAGGAAGAGTAGTAAATCCATTCGAAGCTCGACTTTAATGTTTGCACAATGGAGTATTAGTCCAGGCCAACACTCCAGTGCATCACTATATTGTCATTCGGATGAGACTATCAACTGAGGTCCACAGCTTGCCTGTTCAGGTTAAAAGATCCCATTACATTAATCAAAAAAGAAAAGGGAGTTTCTCCCAGTGCCCTGACTGACAATACTCCGGATAACTGTACTTCAGGGCTGTTGCTGAGACTTCAACTAACTCAATGTAAATACAAATAACAATAATAATCCTTGCATTTGATATAACGCCTTATCACATCTTCGAGATGTCTCAAAGCGCTTCACAGAATATACTGTAAAGTGAATTGGCTCTATATCGATCTCTCCTTACCTCTGTTCAGTGTACGGCTGAATTCTGTGTACAATAATGTCTGAATCAAGAACTCCGAGCAGGACAGCAATCTGGCGGATTAGCATGCCTTTCTGTCGCTCGGTTAGTTGGCTGACGCTGATGTCCAGGATGATTTCCACCAGGTCATTCTTTCTGGGATCTGAAAACAAAAATCAGAGATCAAAAATTCTAATCTGCACACCAGCCCAGAAGCCTTGTGTGAAATGTTATTAATAAAGCTATAGTTTCCCAGAACTTCAACTCGTGGCAACTGATTACAAATCGATTCTTCTTTTTTGGTCAGCCGGGTGTCTGACACATGCGGAAATCCATCACCGTGCTTAAGAGGATCAGCAATCACACATTAAGAAAGTGTTTATTGATGTTGAGAGTTATTTTGATCGAAATGTAGAGTGGATAATGAGAATACCTTCAACTTCACACTGAAAGTGGGCTCGACCCACGATGCCCTATTGCAGCTGAAGACGGAGCTTCTACTCACCAGGCTTCACTTCCACAGTTGCTCTGTCCACATTGCTCTCTCCTTTTGCATCAGTGACCTTCAGATGGAATGTGTACGTTCCTTCAACCAAGTTGGACAGGAAGAGCACGGCCTGATGGTCAGAAGCATTCAGCACGTCCTGGAGACAAAGAAAAAAAAACACAAATACATTTTCATTCGACAAACTAATTTTCGAGGACAAAAGGACTTCACTTTGCCGAGAATTCAGTAATGAAGACAGGAGAGCTTAAAGCCCGTCCCTGAAGGGCTCTCTTCTCCAATCCCACCAAGTCTGCATTTACAAAATAGATTCAGTAAACGTACAGGAAAGGAAGACCTAATCTGTATTCAGTTTTCTTTCTTAGTATAAATACACAGATGTACATTTTAAAACCGTGAAGTTAAAAACTGTTTTAAGAAAGAAGAGTTTCGCCAAGTTCAAGGGAACTTAAGAGTTATAGCAATACGTTTATAACAACACTTTTCAGCGCGCTTGAGCTATTTTTGAATGGCAGAAAAATGACTAAATCAGTAATAGAACTAGTCCAATATTCTTAACAACTCAATTGAACTGATCTCTCACCCCAGCCGCTGGGCTACTCTCATCTCTTATCCACAGGCAGCTGACAATCCCTTTGTCATCGCTTGACTTTGAGCCATCCAACATGGCTGTGTTGGTGGGTAGGGTGACCACCACATTCTTTGCAATCTTAGCAACAGGAGCCTTGTTGCTTTCTAGAAAACAGAAAGTACAAGGTTATATATTAGCAGAACCCTCCATAGTTACTTATAGCACGACAACTTGCATTTATATAGCTCCCTTCACGCAGGGCAGCTTAACAGTGGCGGAGCCTGAAGCCGAGCCGGGGGGAAGGGAAGAGTAAACAAGATGGAAGAGGAAGGCGTTCAGTTGTGATCTAAAAGAGGGAAAGGGGGGAGGGCGAGGCGGAGGGATTGGAGGCAAGAGAGTTCCAATTAGTATTAAAAAAAGGCAAATTCCTGAAATAAAAACAGACGTGGCTGGGAACACTCAGCAGGTCAGGCAGCATCTATGGAGGAAAGCGAATCAAATAAATGACCCTTTGTCAGAACTACTATAATTCCCCTAAGAACATGCTCACCCTCTCTTACGATGACGCTGACAGGATGATGACTCTGGAGGTTTCTGTCATCCTTTACGGTCAGGATAAACACGTACGATCCAACACGAAGCCCAGTCACTGTCGCGACAGCGCTGTCAGCGTTCTCAATCTTCGCACCATCTGGGCCGCTGACAAAGAGAAAAAAAAACACACACACAAAAACTTTTATGAAAACGCCTTCACATGGGGAAAAACGTCTCAAAATGTTTCACAGAGACAGGAACGGGGGAGAGAGAGATGGCTGAAGACGCAGCCAAAGATTAAAACACATTTTAAAAGCAAAGAGGGTGCAGTTCACTGGGCTATAGGGAGAGAGTTCCAGAGAGTTGGACAAAGTGTCTGAAAGCTCATTCACGATGCATAGCTTATACATGCACGTGTGTGCGAGTGTGTGTGCGTCCGCGCACGTGTGTATGTGTATTGTGTGTGCGCGTGCGTATGTGTGTGCGCGTGCGTTTTCGCCGTGTGTGTAGGGGATGAAGGGAAAGGACTTTTTTTAAAACCTTGCTTGTTCCCAAAGGTAAGAAACGATCTTCTGGTCGTCAGTGCTTTTGCCACCGTCGAGGGTGGTGCTGTCCACGGGGAGGGTCAGCTCTTTGTCAGGCCCCGCGTCTGCCACTGGAGGCTTGTTGTTTTCTGCAAAAGAAGTTGGTAGAATGTATTCTAACAACACCACCACCACCAACTGCAAAAAGCCGCCATCAAAAATTGGCTGCGAGCCAAATGGCAATGAGAAGCCAGGGCTACACCACACTGGGCTTGGGCGGTTACTCAGCCAAAAGGGGAAGCAATCAGCTCTCATCGCTCTGCCTCCACCCTCAATTCCAGAAGAACGACTTGGTCTGATAGCCTGCCCGCCAGACTCCAAATCCCAGGTGAGATCTAACTTTCTCTTTTTTTGGCTCCACGTCCGCTGGTGAATCGTGTTTAAGATAATAATATTAAAACAATAATCCTTGCATTTGATATAGAGTGTTATCACGTCTCAAAGTGCTTCACAGAATATATTGTAAAGCGAATTGACTATTTTGTGGGCAGACAAAATCGCCCAAGATCCTCGTCGAATGCCTCCTTGACCTTGCCCCCATCTCCCCCCCCGTGAACTCCTACAACCCCACTCCCCTTGCGCACTCCCCTCCGCCGCTCTGCCAAGCGATCTCAGCAACATTTCACGTCAGCGTTGACCTTAACCGCCTGGAAATTGGCCATTTTGTGACCGTGGGAAGCCGGCTGTTCAGCATGGAAGATTCGAGAGTCCATAATAGACGCTGTAACTGAGGCAGCAGCACAGTAACAGTGTTCACCCTGTACTTGCTTTAATAATCTTTACAAACACATACCTGGCTGTACTATAACCATGACCTCAGCAGTATCCTGTTGACCGGCTGAGTCCATGACTGTGAGCTGAAAGATGTAATCCCCCTCCTTCATGGTTGACAGTTGGAGCGACGATGTTCGTACACCCTGAACAACAAATGGGAAATAAAATACGTCAACTGCAGCTCACTGAACCACAGCTGTGTCTATAATGAACATTGTGCAACATCAGGAACAATCTCAATTATTTAGGATTTATTTGGCATTAGCTTCAGTCCAGGACAGTGATCAGAATGTTGTCCCTCTCCCACTTCAGAGCAGGACAGAACAATTAAAACTGACATCTATACACAGTAGACTCGCCTGACAGAACTGAATGTCCTGAATGTCTCTGGTCTTCTTTCCGACGTGAAGGGAACTATGCAAATATAATCTATTGTTGTCATTGTACTTTCAATTCACCTTTTCATCAACCAACGTCAGTCACTCTATGGTGTTTTGATGACTAGGATCCCCCCCCCCACCCCGCCAAAACATGGGTTCACTGGTATTTTTGTCTTAAAAACGGGTTCACCATCCATATCATCAACATTTCCCAACTGCTGTGTTGATTTGAGTTCACTCTTGAATATATTTTACAGTACTCTTACGATGCAGGTGTTGAAGGCACCGAGTGTATTTTCTGTACCTGCGTTTCGACCACCTTGTCCTTACTCTTTGGGCTAAGAGACCACTCGTAGCTAACGATGCCATGGTCATCTGTGCTCTGGTTACCATAAAGAGTGATGGAGTTCTTGGGTAGTGTGATGACCTGATTCGGACCAGCGTTGGCCACTGGTGGATAGTCCACAGCTTTATATACAGTGAGCGTAGCTGTGGTTGAGTTACTGGCACCGTCGGAATCCACAACCGTCAGACTGAGAGAGAAGAAAAGAGCGATTGAAAGAAAAATGGCCACATTTCTTCATGGCTAATAATTTAACCATCACAATACTTCTCCTGTGAGCCTGAAACACTATCACAAAATATTCTAAGATGATATTAATTGATACTTCACTAAAGAAACTACAATTAGCAGAAAAATATATTATCTAATGTAATAAATAAAGCATATGCATATCATTTACATTAGTCTGTGGCACTAACATGCTGTCCCACAAAATGGGAGGATGGAGAATTATACTTGTACAGAGCCTTACCTCTTTAAAAGTCTCAATGCACGTCATAGTAGTTATTGTTAAGTGCAGTGATTATATTTGTAGGCAAATGCTTTAACCAATTTGCACACAGCAATGTCTTACGAACAGCCAATGACCAATTTAACTGGAAGAGTGTTAATCGGGACTCTAGGAGAACCTCGTTTTCTCTTTTCAATACTGCACATTTCATCTCACTCGCCCACAAAAGTATTCAGTCAATCCACTTTACAGTATGTTCTGTGAAGGGCTTTGAGACATCTTGAAGACGTGATAAAGCGCTATATCAAATACAAGGATCGTCAACGAGCCACCGTCCAACCTGTGGCTCATGTGTTTAAATACCTGAACGTGTAATTGCCTGGGACCAGGTTGGTCAGTTTTAGAATCGGTGTGTTTGCAGACACCTTCTCCTCACGCAAGGGGCCTTTCACCTCCTCCCACTCGTAACGTATGATTTTATCATCATCTGTACTTTCTGTAAATAGAACTAGAATTTCAGTTGGGGGAGGGGGGGATGTTAAGCAGAGTTGTGTTGGCATATTTAGGGTTCGAATGACAATTCACTTTCGAAAAGTTGGATAAGACATATGCGGATTAAAAAGGAAAACTTTATCGATACATAGTACTGTTTATTGGGCTTCACTTGCGCCACGAAGGAATAGCAATGAAGCAGATTCTAACTAGTGAGCCTGGATAAGACGTAAGGAAACTGAACTCACGGCTCCCATCAATAAAAGTGGAGGTTGTCGGCAGTGAGATCTCTTGAAACTTTGGGGAGACAATGGCAACAGGCCACTTATTTACACGTGGGGCTGTAAAACAAACCAATGTTATATAAATGTGTAGCTAAAAAAAAATTCTCAAAGCAGTTCATTCATTAAAGCAACACTGGCAGCAATCAGAGATACAGAGAATTAACTGAATCAAGTTCAGGAGTTTGAGGCTGCTTTAATTGAGGTTTTTAAAACAATAAAGGGATTTGATAGGGTAGCCACAGAGAAACTATTTCCTCTGGTGGGGAATCCAGAACAAGGGGGCGTCTTCTTAAAGTTAGAGCTGGGCCATTTAGGAGTGAAACCAGGAGGCAATTTTTCACCCAAATGGTAGTGGAAATCTAAAACTCTCCCCCCATAAAGCTGTGGATACTGGATCCATTCACATTTTCAAGCCTGAGATGGATAGATATTTGTTAGGTCAGGGTATCAAAGGAAATGGGACAAAGGAGGGTAATTGGAGTTGAGGTACAGATCAGCCATGCTCAAGGGGCTAAATGGCCTCCTCCTGTTCCTATATTCCACAATGCAGCCCAAATCCTTGCTTGTTGCGACAGCTGTCGCCAAAGTGGCCTTTTGTTACCCTCTGTTACCAGGATATTCACCTACACTTCAGGGAAGCGAAAGAAAGACACCAGAACCTCATCCACCTTTCCTGCAACCTGTTCTAGGCTTTGATTACCCTCCGAGTAAAGAAATACAGCACATTTCAGCACATGTCTGTTATATAAAGTGCCCTTAGAACTCTAAACCCACGTCCTCTTGTTCTGCTGTCTCGGTGCACCCTACAGTACTGATCTGTGAGTTTACTTTTTCAATCTCATTTAAAATTCTATACACTTCTACGTGATCCTCACAGAGTTGTCCTCTCTCAAGACTGAAAAGTCTCAGCTTGTCTAATCTTTGAGGTCGTGATCCAAATCGCACTGTGGTCCTCTTACAACAATGCATGTATTTAACACCAAAACATTTCAAAGCAAAGAATTGCTGTTGAGTGTGATGACTGCAGCAATTTGCCAACAGCAATTAGTTTGTCAAGAGGATTGGTTGCTGGAACACCAGGAGAAACTCCCCTCCCTTGAATAGTGTCACAAGTTCTTGAATGTCACTTTGAACAGGTACATCTCATCTGATATTCTCCCACAATATTGTACTGGTATCATCCAGAACTATGAGCTCACGCCCGACTTGGGGCTTGAACCCACAACCTTCACACTCAAAGAGTCGGGTGCTACCAACTGACCCAAGCTGACACTTGTTACAATCAATAGTTCAGGGCAGAAGAATTTCAACACACAGAAGAACAATGTGCAAATTGGTTGCTATGTTCCCTACAAACTAGATAATCACTCAACAGTAAATCAAGTTTGGACTTTTAGACATTTCTACAACTTGATAAGGTGCGAGGATTATTGAAAATGCACACCAACCTAGTTTAACTGTCACGTTCACAGATCCTTCTCCATATGCATTGTCTCCTTTGACAATAAGTTTAAACGTGTAGAAACCAACTGAAAGCTGAAACATGGAAATATTTATTCAGAACAATGACAGGGTGTATCATCCAAACAGCGCATTTAGGGATAAAGTTACAGAATTTCACTTTTATGATCAAGTTACATTACAGAGTTGTGTTACAGTACAATGCTCGTTTTAAATTATGATATGCATTATGTACAACATGCTGTAAACATGATTACAATGGCTAACGTTCAATCTAAAAGTAAAAAAAGTTACGAATTGTCAGATCAAATATAATTTTTATTTGCTTTATCTTTAAAATCTTTAATACAAATTCTGCTGACGTTTATTCTCTCATTCTTTCTTCCGTCGACATTTTTCCACTGTTTAGCGAGCGATCATTTCAATTACGGAAATGGTCAACTTCTGAGTGGTTATAAGGTTGACCCGGTTGCCACTTCGGATCCCAAATTCGGTTGCGTTTCCCGATTATTGATTGAATCTTTTCATTAGCTATTAGCTTCCACCAAAGCCGGATTGCAGCAGGAACATTTGCATTCCGAAACACAGTACGTTCAGTGTGCATTTGCTTGGGGGCAATTAACATGCTTATTGGCTCAAATAAACCAATTCACATCCTGGTTGCTTCCTGGTTGACTGTTAAAGCATAGCTTTTTGCGCAAGACTTGATGATGTCACACTACATCAGCACTCCGCTTCCAACATGCAGGAGAGTACGTCAATAATAAGCCACCTGCAAACCATGGTTGGTTAGCAGACCGATAACTCTTTGTTTCATTTACCATTCCAGGCCAGCAACTGTACTTACAAAGTGGTGGCACAAATTAACTAACGTGCTGCTTATTTGCGGGCTATCCACAATGAGCATATAAATTATAAATTAAAACGCTGGACTCTCAGATTAGTGAGTATATCCTCTCTCATTACTACTGCCAAGTCATTGAAAACTGGATACAATGCAATGGAGAGCAAAGTGACTTAACAGACTGCCCTGGGCAGAATGAACACCATACCTCATCACATAGCAAGAATTCCAGTTGTTAGTCTACTCGCTTCTAATTCAATGTTTAGAATAAGGACAGGGTTGATAAACAGGGTTTAGATAAAACCAATTCTCCATTAATCTGAGGTGGTTGTTGCCTGAAATTCCTTCCTCTCCCCCCCCCCCCCACAAGAATGCCAGAGAATACATCAATGCAATTGTTATATCATTCTAAAACAAGGCATCCAGTGAAGGTAATTGATGATAAGATGTTTGCATACCTTAGAAAGTTTGAGAGTCTTGGAGTGTTTACCCTCCATCTCACCACTATAGTCTTGTAGGTGTGTGATAAGCTCCCATTCATATTCATAGCTTGTTCCTTCAAAACATGAAGATACTGAATGGATCAAAACCTCACAGCAAAAACATCCTGGTCTGTGGTGATAAGAGAGTTACTGAAAACCTGAGCAATATTTTTCACCATAAACTATAAATTGTTTTGCAGGAGAATGTCACGGTTCTGAACTGTACATAATCGGACATCATGTTACAAAACATTTAAGAGTAAATATTGTCAGTGCCTTGTTGTCCAGCGCCTTGGGATGCTTTCCCGAAGTGAGAGGCACTATATAAATGCAATTTATTATTGTTGTTGTATTATGACTTTAGCAACTCGTAAATTGCAGAAATGAATTACAGCTTCACAGTACACTTCTTCGAAAGAGAGGAACTAACTTGTTGGAGTTGAAGGAATTCATGAATTACTGAATTACTGCAACCACATTGGTACAGTTTTCAAACTGATTTATTTTTAGCATGAGCAGGTTTTGATTGAGTCAAGTCAATTCAATCAGGCCTGCAACTTACAACTTTTAATTAAACCTGCAACTTTTAAAATCAGTTACTGAGCAAACATATTGTTGACAGTTTGCAGTCTGCTCTGCCTTGTGTATTATAATTTACTGTACCTTATGTTTACCAGCAAAAACACTAAAAACACACATTACACATCGACAGATTCATTTGGATATAATGAGATGTGTCGCTCTGGAGTCTTCCCAGCTCATCACCAGACTTTTTATGTCATCATCTACTAAAGCATTAATGTATTGTGGTTTATTAAAACAATCACTTGCAGTTTTTCAACCAGACTTTAGCCCTCATGTCCAACACCTATTTTATCATGTAACTCAATAAACATGAGCAACATGATCCCTTAAACCTTGTGTTGTGGATGCACTGTGGTGTCCTTAAAATATAAACCTTAGGATTTAATTGAGTGGACATTTCGTGCCAGTAACACAGCAAAAGATAGCCACAGGGTATTTAGTCTTTTAAGAGTAGGAGTGTAAGATGGGACTCTTATCCAAATAGAGGCCGGCAGCCAAGACAAGAAATCTCTTTAAACTCGCTCTCACTCTGTATTCATTGGTCGAACAGGAACCTGATCTTGTCTCTTTACCTGCTGGCGCATTCTGTAACACGTAAGCATTCAGTTCGACCTCATCCTTTGGCAGAGTCACCTCCACATTGTCTCCAGCAGAAACAATCAGTTCCTTCATCTCTATCAGAGAACACAAGCAAAACCTTAACGCATGTGCTCCAGACATTTTTATACATCAACAGTACTGCTCCAATTGAGGTATCACATGTTCTTAGCCAACTTTCATACTGTGGACATATTTTCTATCGTCTTACATGACAAAAGTAGGATTTCTAGCAATTCACTTTGTTAAGCAAAGGAAGTTAGCTAATCACAACCAAACCATAAGCAATTTAGTAGCTAAACTCATTCACAAGCTTGTGATGAAAGACATTGTCCCTAATCTTGCCCATTTAACTAGTTCTTTTCATTACATCGTTCATAACAGTTTCCTGCTGCTTCCCTATCAAAGTAGTTTTACCTACGTCAGTGAGTTTAGGCTCCTTTAACTTTTCTGATGGAAAGGATGTTATTTGGTGGAGTGGTTGCAATCCCAGACCTTGCCTGTTAGTCCAGCAGTCTCTACACTGTGATTAACATATTGGGAGCATTGGCAGCAACTTCTGTATAAAGCTACAATGGTATTATCAAAATGTCTGAAAGGGAAATGGAAAAGAACAAATATCCTGCGTGGCACTAGTCTGAGCAAATACATTTTGAGACATAGTAATCCAGGACATGATAGGAGAAGAATGTAAAGGATAAAAAATCTTTACTTAATATGGTTTCATAAAAACTGGTTCTAGAACGGTGAGTATTATATCTCACACTGTGTGTGTGGGGGGGGGGGGGAGTGATCTATCAGAATTATTATATACAGTAGATTGTTAAAAGACGCATACTTGCATTATTCATTCAGTTTTTTATTATTCCTGGATACTCATCCCTATGTTCAAGTGCAACTAAAATGTTCATGACTTACCGCAGCTGTGTTATCGGGATTGGCACATAACTCACCTGGTTTCTTGGTTCCAATAGTGGTTGCCCTAGTTTTAGATTCAGTGGTTGTGATTGGCGCTACTACAGATGGTTTCTCTAGTCCTGGCTGTGTGTTCAGTGTTGGCATCGGAGCCGTGACAACTGGCACTGTTTCAGTGACACCGTCGCCGGTGTCATTCACTTGAGACAATTTTGCGTTGACGGGTAAATTGGGCAAAGTGGAAATCAAAGTAACAGCAGCAAAAGAGGCAAGGTTTGGCAAAGAACTTCCTTTGAGTACCTAAGCAAATGGAGAGAAGAAAAATGTGTTTCTATTGTAAATATATATATGACAGATAAGTATTATTATCACTGAAATAGTTTGAGAGATGATAAAAAGTGTCCATTACAACAACTTGCATTTATATAGCGCCACAAACGCTTATTGGCAGAGCTTGACGGCAAGCAGAAGAAAGGGGAGATGTTTGCTAACATTATCATTAATTCATTTTTCTCACCCACAAAATAGTCAATACTTTACAGTCTCAGTGACGTGGGAAGGCGCTATATCAAATGCAAGCATTATTATTACTTATTATTGTTTTAGAGTAACGGGATTTGGATTATTATTTAACTGGATGTATTATTTCAAACATGTATTCTAGAGTTACCTCTGGAGGTGATGTCTGAATCTCCCCTGGATTTCTCTCATCTACAGTGGGTGTAGTATGTTCAATTTTTCGCCTACTTGCAATAATGTTAGGATCCTTTAGGTTCTCCCTCGTGACCTGCAGGTTTCTCTGCCTCCGTCGTGGCTGCTTGGTGCTCTGATTTCCCCTCTCTCCGGCGAATAGATTTAATGTCTTATTGCCACCGCTCTGTTGCTCAGTCACTTTCAGGAGACCGGGTCCTTTATTAATTGGTGGCAATTCGGTGACATGATCGGATAGTGCAGCAGCTTTCCGTTTTGTCCTGGATAACACTTTGTTCTGGTCCGCTGGGAACGGACGGTCTGAAAACCGCCCTGTATTGACCCAGTTTCTATTTGTTTGCACCAGACGAGCAGAAGTCCTCGTCCCAGGAGCTTTGTCAAGAAAACGTCCGTTTGATATTTTGTCTGAAGTATCCCATGAATCGGTACAACCCGCAGGAAATTTATCTAGAATCACTACAACAGAGTCAGGTCTGCTCGTTTTCACAAGCTGAAATTTTCGTTGCCCTCTGCAGTCCAAAATGTAACACTTGCCCTCCAGCAACCAGGCCACGTTACATTCGCATCTCTGACAGCAGGCGCGTGTACAAAGCTCAACAGAACCACTTTCCTCCAAATATCGCTCGGCTAACTGACTTCCAAATCCGTGTCTCGGAAACGCACCGCTATAGGTGGTCACTCTCCCGCAGTTCTCTGTGTTTGCACCTACGGTAGAGAACACAGGTAGAAAAATATTAATAGCAAGGTTGTGAAAGGCTCCCCTTTTCTTCAATTTGGTGTCAGCCTGAGTCAGTTGGTAGCATGCTTGTCTCTCGGAGTCAGAAGGTTGTGTGTTCAAGCCACGCACTGAGACATTGAACTGGCACAATCTAGACCGACACACCAACTCAATGTTTGGGGTGCATTGTTGGAGCTGCTGGTTATTAAATCAAGGTCTCACTCCATCTGCTCCTTCAGGTTGACATTAATAATAATAATAATAAATTGGTCACTTCAATCCACGACTGCTTGTGGGACACTGCCTTGCGCAATTGGCTGCCGAGTTTCGCCCACAAAACATAATCAATTCACTGTTTGTGTGTTTCTGTACTTAGAAGAAATGTATCAGAGCGCGCTCGCCTGAAACAAAAACAACTTGCATTTATATAGTGCCCCTCATGCAGGGTAGCGTCTCAGCATCCACTGGGACAGTGCGAATAATAATAATCCTTGCCTTTGATATAGCGCCTTATCACATCTTCGAGACGTCTCAAAGCGCTTCACAGAATATACTGTCAAGTGAATTGACTTGTGTATTTTGTGGGTAAAGTGTAGATTCAATGCAAAACACCTACTCCACCTATAGTGAATGACCGTGTGGATATTTAGAAATGTACCTGCCTCCTAGACAGAAAGGACGGCAGAAGTTCCAAGAGAAACGTTGGTGTATAATTTAGATTGCAGAATTGTATAGCTATAACATATACACCGTGTATAATACAGAATATGCCCTTTTTTCTGCACAAATGTATATTAATAAAAAAAACTGTCCACACTAAGCGTGAAAGAAATCAGTGCCAAACTAGAAGGTGGATTACATGATGCAGGACAATGCCTACCATTATTTATTTTTTTATTTTATTTATTATTTATTACCAGAAAATGAATCGAGATTGGGCAAACTGGTTCCATAAAATAAGGCTTCCCATTCGCCCAGGCAACAATAACAAATTGCATTTATACACCGTCCCTCATGCAAGGATAGCATCCCAGAGCACTTGAGGCATGAACAACAGCTCATGCGTATGCTGATGAAATAAGATGCTGTATGGGAAGAAAGAATTACAAAATATAGGGAGGATTACCAGTGAAAGCTTTGATTTTCCAGTTGATAAAGAGTCTCGAAAAAAATCATGAAATTACTATCCTACATTGATGAAATGCCATTTAGTTTATCCAGACACTGAAATGTTAATTCCTTCATTTCCAGATCTGCTTTACGAAGCTAAAAATGTTACTAAAACACCATAAAAATAGCCATAAAAATAAACACCTTCTTGAACACTGAACACATGGCTGAAATGTAGGTCAGCATCTTAACGCATGAAAGAGTGAAACACTCACACAACTGAGTAATCCAGATAGATTATTTGGGGCTACATTAAACTGGAATCAGCTGCAGTTTTTTTTCATAGAAACTGCTCGGCTCTCAGTGTGTTTGTGGGGGAGGCAGGAATGCCATTGAATGCTCATTCAGCCACAAACAGCTACCAGCACTAAGAAGGATTTGTGTAAATTATATATTAAGTCCATAAGCGAGAGACCGCCTGCAGAGGTTGCATAAGTCACTGGGTCTCCATTGGGAAACATGAATGGTGAAGTGTTAATTAAAAGCATTCTATTGTGGGAAGAATACACAACATTGATTATTTTAGGAAAAATAATAATAATCCATGCGTTTAATGCAGCACCTTGTCACATCGATGAGACATCTCATAGCGCTTCACAGGATGTACTGTAAAGTTTGTATGCATTTTGTAGGTAAAACGTATTGCTTGAGTAGGAGATACAATGCCATCAGGAAAATCCCAACATCACTAGTTTATCGAGAATTTTACTCAGTTCATAAACATTTAGCAATATCAGCCGTAGCCAAAGTAACTAGAATCCTGCTTTCTTTCTCCTCAAATTCAAATCAAGCTACTTTTCTTTTATTACAATACAGTGTATGAAAACTCCCACACCTGTCAAATTTGAATCAGGCTTTGAAAGCCAACGCAAACAAATTTAACGTCAACCAAATTCTGCATACCTCACTGGATGAGGGGTTGTGATAAATCCCTGAGGCTGACAGCATAAGTGTTTGGAATGCAAACGTACTGCATCTTACTTGTGAAAACACAGGGTTTCGCTTATAATTTCCAGGTTTTGTTCCCCTTTCCAGAAAGTACTGTACCATTAGTAACATCTAAAAAGAATGCTGCAACATAATGGGGGGGGGGGGGGGGGTGTCACTGCACTGTTATTGTCTGACTGCAATGACTCACATACTTTGTAAAATTGGCTGATTTCCAACATAATCATTACCACAAATCTTCACCAAAATTTGCATCTAACTTTAGATTACATTTCACTTTGGTTTTCTTCCTCCTGGGCAAAGCTGTAAATGGTATTGATACACCAGATAGCAATCTATCTTACACGATGCAGAGAACTGGAAATAACCGGGTAATCTAGATACCATACAACAAAGTTTTTTTTAAAAAAAAACTATTTTGTTTGAAGGCAATAATGAACCCAGCTGCAATCAAGTTCTCTGTCTAAGATCCCGAGCCCTACATCGGATTCTACAGTTGTCCCATTTCCATGTTGGCTAAGGCTGAAATTATGGCTGCACGCTGCAATAAATGAAAATAAAGTTTCACTGAAAGAAACACGTCCCCATCTTGCCTAGTCGGCGATGCCCCATTGTTTTCCCTCCTATATCAGAATGTGAAGTTTACTCCCAACACGCATCATTCTGTGGCAGAAAAATTAATTCAAACTTTTGTAGGAGTGAAGTAAGTGTTCGCAGTGAGAATCAGAAGAATATGTCCGGCAATTTACAAAGAATATGGTAGATTTATGTCTGACTTTCCTTTAAAAAGAAAACCACCTCAGATTACAATCTTATTTCAAATTTGAACCTGCCACATAAAGTGGCTGTTGCTCACCCTCTGAAAAATCCCTCACTAATGCTCAACATACTGCGTTGTTCCAATGACCTCATGTTTAGTCGTCTGATTTTTAATACGATGCAAACATTTTAATGCCACGTTGAAATGGTCAATAAACATCAGCCTAGTCAAACTAAATCAGTGTAACGTGCCTCCCAGTATAGTCAGCTCAGTAAATCACCTCGGGGAGTAGGATGACCTGGATTGATTCCAGTACCCAGTGCTTTGGATATGAACTAGCATCATAGGCTGCTCACGCAATGTCAAACTTTATGCTAAAAGAATCATATACATTCATAGCACAGCATCGCAAGACAATTCTGAAAGAATGTTCCTGTGTATTTTTTTTCCTGAGTTAACACAGTTCTGGCTCAGTCTATAGTAAACAGACCAAACAGATTACAGTAAAGCTGTCGGCAGTGGCTACAATCCAAACTTCCGGCAATTTGTGGCTGACGCTTTATCTTTTATGTCAGCCTGGCTCAGTTAGTAGCACTCTCGCTTCTAATTCAGAAGGTTGTGGGTTCAAGCCCCACATCGGGACTTGGAACCCAATTTGTCTATGCTGACACTCCAATGCAGTGCCTGGAGTGTGCTGCATTGTTGGATGCACAGTCAATCGGATGAAACTTTCAACCAAGATCCATCTGTCTGTTCTGGTGGATGCTAAAGATCCGTTATTCAAAAAGAGAAGGCCATTTCTCTCTCCCGGTGTCCTGGCCAACAATCCCCCAAATAAAAATATAAATAGCTGCGTGCAAATTACTGTTGTTCGTCTTATAATAATAAGAAAAAGTGATCCTCAGTAGTTAAAACCAGCTTCTAATTTGATTGCTATTACTGGAGATCAGTTAGTTCCTCTTAAAATAAAAGATCAAAACGCTTTTCCTGACATTGTAAAAAGACCTGAAGTTTTAAAGGCATATCTGAGCTTGCTTGTGGGCACTGCAAGCATGTAGCTAAAGGAAGTACAGCAATCTAAGAAAGATAGTTTAATTTCCTGATTTAGATATGCTGTGCAACAGCTGTCTTCTCATCCCTCCGATATCACAGTATTCTCAAAGCACGGCTTCTTACTGTTAAAGTTAAAGCTCTCACCCATTTCAAAGATTTCTGTTAAGACATTTGGCAGTTTAGTTAACCAATTCTCATGTGCAATGCCTAGATCAGAATT
The DNA here is from genome assembly GCF_018977255.1 of Callorhinchus milii. Taxonomy (NCBI): domain Eukaryota; kingdom Metazoa; phylum Chordata; class Chondrichthyes; order Chimaeriformes; family Callorhinchidae; genus Callorhinchus; species Callorhinchus milii. Next base: position 12,384,282 of record NW_024704751.1, read on the forward strand.
TTGGCAGGTATTTGACTGTATCAGAAAGATTAGTTAATACTGATCAGATCAGATTTTACTTACTTGTAAATGGAGTCAACATAGTCAGACAGAAGCAGATGCAGAACAAGTGCTTTAGCTTTCCAAAGTAGGTCCACTTAACCAGGACTCCAATTCTAATGGAGGGCTTCAGAGGAACAAGGATATGTTCCAGCCTCCAGTCCATGGCCATCACGTCACTGACAGAAACAAGAACCTGTGAAAGAGGGAAAGATTCATCGACAATTAATTCATTCTCGTAGACTGGAAAAATACAAAAGTGACCTGGTTCATTCTCATTGCAAATAATAATAATTCTTTCATTTGATATAGCGCCTTATCACGTCGTCACAACATATCAAAGCGCTTCACAGGATATGCTGTAAAGTAGAATGACTGTATTTTGTGGGCAAAATGAGCCACCGACTGTGCCACAGCAGCGTCCCACAAACAGCCATGGAGTGAGTGACTAGTTTTTTTGGGGGATTTGTTGGCCAGGATACCTGGAGAATCTCCCTTCTCATGCCAAAGAGTGCCATGGGATCTTTAGTGTCCACCTGAACAGGCAGACAAAATCTCAGTTTATATAACTCATCTGAAGGATGGCACCTTCAACAATGCAACATACCACCAGTGCTTCACTGGACTGGCAGCTTAGACTTTTATGATTTTCCGGTCCCAATGTGTGACTTGAATCCACAACCTTTTGACTCAGAGGTGAGAGTGCTACTACTGCACCAGGCTGACACTGACTATTATCCTCCAGTAGATATAGAATCAGTTTATTGGTTGGGAGGGAGAAAGATCACAGGGATATGGTCCCTCAAATCATTTGTAAGCAGGAACATTACAAGCGTTTATATCATCTGGGTCTATTATGTAAATTGTGTAAACATTTCATTGATTAATTGCACAATTAAAGACAATTGTAATTCCCCAGTACAAACGTTTACAGAATTCCCACAATAGATCGCTGTGTCTCATTCCACGATAGGTGTCAGCCTGGCTCAGTTGGCAGCACTCTCAGCTGGAAGGTTGTGAAGCCACACATCGAGATATTGAGCTAGATAATCTAGACGTGGGAAGCACTGCATTGAAGGTGCTGTCCTTCGAGTGAGGCATCAAACTAAGGCCCTGTCTGTTCAGATAGATATTAAAAATTCCATGGCATTATTAAAACGAGAAGGGGAGTTTCTTCCACGTCTTGGCCAACAATCCTGTTTTTCACTTCATCAGTTGCTGTTTGTGAGACAATGCTGTGTGCAAACTGGCTGTCGTGTTTGTCTACAAATGTAATCGCTATACCTTTAGAGATTGCTTAATCCTTGATTTTAACATTAAAGCTGCATTAAGGACAGATCATTCAAAGCTGTATCGTGTCTCTACAGAACAATTTGTTTAGGCACAGCATGTTCAAAATAAATAAGCACAAGTAGAATAACTGCAAAGATCAGCAATAGTACCCTAACCTTAGAACACTTCAAGCCTATTCCGGCCACAAATGAAGGAGATTATCTCTGGAAAGAGATTGCTAAGTCGCCCTACAGGTCACCACTTCTATCCCCTATTATGTGACAACTCATGCATATCACTTAGAAATAATTATAGTTATTTGTATTAATTCACTCCTATCACAAACAATGTCCCTCTTTGCGAAGGTATGCTCTTCAATTTTATTTCAGTCTCTGAATTTAAGTAGCATAGTTCTGGAATTCAGCGAACTGATGTCAAGTGACAGATTCTTATCCTTGATGGCGTTGTCTCCTCAAGGGTAAGAAGCCAGTTTCCCTTTTGTATATCGCATGAGAGCCAGTACGCAGCTGGAAGCAGCTGTAACGAGGACAAATAGCTTGTGAACTTGATCCATACATTGCCCTGGGAGCACAGAAAGATTTGGGAGATATCGCTTTGAGGCTCAAGCAGACAAGTCACAGTCAGCTCAAACCACTGACAACCACAATTACAACCACCACCACTGATTCATCAAACAACCCTTCCTCCAGCACCTCCCCATCACCAGCGGATTGAATTAAAGATCTTCATCCTCGCGTTTAAAATCCCTTCATGGCCTTACCTCACACTATCAACTCCTGCCCAGGTTGCTCTCTCCACTCAGTGAGCTCGGCTTGTTTCACGTCCCTTGCTCAATCCACCCCATGATCAGCGGGCAAGCTTTCAGCCACTCTTCCCCTACTCTCGAGAACTCCATCCTCGAGTCCCTCTGCCCCTCCCACTCACTACCCATCTTTACAGCCTACCTTAAGACCCTTCTTTTCAGCTGCACATTTATATAATAATAATAATACAACAACTTGGATTTATATAGCGCCCTGTAATAATATAGATTATTTTGGTACCTTTCCCAAACCTCCTTCCTCAGCTATTCCAGCTAAACACGACACGTCAGGTTTCAACTTTAGTCAGACACGATAATAATAATCCTTGCATTTGATATAGTGCATAATTATGATGTTGAAACACCTCAAAGCCCTTCACACGATTGCACTTTACTGTGAAGTGTTGTGACACATTTTCAGAGGTTCCAGAAGCTTGTGGCAGACTTCTGTATTTATTAAGAACAATGTTTGAACACCAACTTCAAAGGAACTTTATTGTGAGTCAACTGCAAATTTACAAGTTCTTTTGCAGCTGGTGTGCAAACAGCATTCATCATAAAAAAAGCTCCTGCTCTACAACAAGCACGTGTTGATGCTATGAAATCTCCTGATCACATGCAATTTTTCTCATTGTTGTTAAGCAACGAAAGAAATGTTATTGGGTTTGGCAAGGATATTGCAAAAACATTTATACTAACAACTTTTACCACTTCCAACGAACGTGAAGTTACTTACACTATGCAAATTTGCGAACCAAGAACACTGAACTGAAAATCATTGTGTCGTAGCAGTCAACCTAATGAACTGCACCTTGAGAATCGTCAGTAGCTAGAACTGATATTGATCATAAAGCCGTGATGGCTAGTGCTAGGAAGGCGATATTTTAATAAGTTGTCTCTTTTTTATGGGATTCTGCAGCTTTATAGACAAGCAAAAATATGGTCTGTGAAGCCAGTAGTGCATCAATATTCCCTTCCGAATGGTGCTAGCAACTGGGCCAAAGGTACATTAGAGAGAGGGCAACATCCAACACGAGACATAGTGAAATAGATTATTAAGAGCTTACTTATAATAAAGCTTATCTCAGCATCCCACTGCTCTCCTTTCTCTCTGTGCCACAAATAAAAACATAGAAATAAATAAGTACCCTTTAATTAACTGTTTTATCTTATGAATACGTAGGAACGCCGTAGAACCACTACTAGAGTAGTTGGCTGTGACCGGGGCTTTCAGAACACGAGGTTACACTCAACGCAATGAAACAATTTAGCATTCTGTACTCAGCTAAGTTACTTTACAAGATCAATTGGACTGGGCACAATATTTTACAGTATGTAGAATTATGGACGGGGAAGAAGCGGTTTATGGAAAATAATTCACCAAGTGACTTTAGAAAGTCAGCTTTGTTGACAGCAGAAGCTCTATTCATTCCATTCCTCCCGCACTGATAGTTTTGTTTGTCCCAGATATTTTCTCTCAGATAAAACAAAGCAACTGTTTTACGAGTGATCTTTCTCATGAACATCCCGCAAACTGTGGTATTACAAGCGAGCTAGGATTTATTTGAAAATACACTAACACACAGAGATATCACAATGTGGCTCACGCTCCATATGGAGTGTAAATACTGTACAAATACTGTATATCAGGCTCTTGTACAGTGTCATAACCCTTGCATAGAATTTATAAGTGCTTGCAACGAAGGGTTCTAAGCATTTCCAAATACGACACATAAAAAANTTATAAGATAGCAGCATTCCACACATTCTCGAATGGACGAGGAACATTCTACAAGGCAGTAACACCGAGGGGGTTATAGAGTTATATAGGGTTATATTATAGGGTCGACCACAGCAGCATAGTTCATGCAGTTTACAACATTCCAGTTGATCCCAAAGTCTTGCGTGTTGCAAACACACTGAACTCAAATTAATGTAGACGGTATATGCTATAAAAATGAAATTCACTGTATGGCTTCCTTCAGGTTTCGGGCAAGTTATACATCAGCAGCATTGCAGGCAACAAATGGCAACCAAGTACAGTATTAGGTTACTAGAAAAATTTCTAGTACACTTTCAGGTCAATACTCAATTAACATCGTACTGTGGGTACATTGTGCACTAGCAGGCATGTCCTGGCACAAGTACAATAATTTAATGCCAGTTTTATCTTACAAGTTCACACCCACGTGAAACTGGATCGAGACACCCCATCTCATTTCACATCAGCCCCTTTGCAGTAAATACAAAATTATACAATACAATTCACGTTTATAAAGCGGCATTCATGGCAGGAGGACACTGCTCAACACACAAGGACACCCGAGCTGGGGTATTTCCAATGAATAGACAGGAGATTATCAGCTCATACTCTGGATTGAATTTGAACACAGCTTTCAGAGTTAAAAGGCCATATCGTGCTGTACTTTTAACATTTATTAACACACTGTATTACTCATTTCAGTCAGGCTGCGGTATAACACAACAAAAGTATTGCCTACATTGTAACCTCAGCCTGACCAATTCCTCAGATTTATGACTTCTGGTATGAGTTGCCTCTGAGTCAGCAGGTTATGGGTTCAAGTTCCACGTTACTTATACATTTCGTTAATATTCCAATCTGGGAAAACTAAGATAAATAACTAATGAACTGTTTTTGATCAATGATTGGTGGCCTCAGACCTAATGCTTTTGGAAGGCAAGATAAGATGGCCATTATACAAGTATATGAACGATACACATCATAATCATGTGACAACCCCAATTATTTTGCCACCTGCTATTCTTTCCATACTAAAAAAAAATGTGTTTCCCGACTAAATGGATCAGCTAGTAATTGAGTTGCAGAACAATTTTATGCAAATTCACCCAGATTGCTAAATTCTAACTATCTAAGACAAACATATCAGGTTGCAAAAGTGACACGTCTCAGCACCACAGCAATAATGCTTCACTGCACAAATCGCAAAGGTACGTATTCGGCAAGTGATGCATCATCTACTTCCACGTTTAGTCCAATCAGCTGTTCATAGACTTTCTACTTAAGCTGCTTATCAGCTTTTGTAAAAAAAACAGCTAATACTAAATCAGGGTGGTGTACATTCTAATAATCCCTGCTGAGTATTTTTTTTGGAACCGGATGAAGGACACCAAATGCTGTTCAGTCGCTTAGTGCTGGGGTTAGTTTGAAAGTAAAAGCAGACCCCAAACCTAAATTTAAACGACTCTATTTGGACCCAGTGCTGTTGGGGGGGGGGGGGGGGGGGGGGAGAAGGAGAAGGGGGAGGCGGGAGGCTAATACAACTCCCCAGTGAGAAGTGAGGGAATCGCCAGTCAGTAGATAACCAGCTGCCACACAGAGAGAGAAAAAAAGAGATTTTATTTGAAATAAATAAAATAAAACATCAAGACTCATATCAGAAGTCATGGAGGAGATTAACATGGAGTGGGATCATCCAAGTTTCTCCCGGCATCCTGACCAACAATCCTCCAAGTAAAAATCAGTCACTTGTTTCGTGGCCATTTGTGGGACATTGCTGTGCGCAAATTGTGCTGCCGCGTTTGTCTATAGATAAACAAGTCGCTCCATTTCACAATAAATCCTGTGAAGCGCTTTGAGACATCTTTAAGATGTGATAAAAGCACTATATCAAATGCAAGGACTATTATTATTAATAATCAGACTGACGGGGATGAGAAGCAGCGCGATTTCCCGGTCGGCGTTGTCAGGCACCACCTGGTACCAGAGCATTTGCTGCAGCCCCAAGCCAAGCCCCATCCTTCTCTGTCCAATAGCAAGTAACGTATACGTGATGCATGAAGTGCTGAACGTTTCTCCCACAAAATACAGTCAATTCACTTTACAGTACATCCTGTGAAGCGCTTTGAAACGTCTCGAAGGCATGATTAAGGCGCTGTATCAAATGCAAAGGGTTATTATTATTATATACCTTTGCGATTGGTGCCTTTAGTCGCCCTCCCACCTCTCTGCCTTCCCTCACCCCTACACCACCCCTCCCCCATGCTCGGGCCCCGACACCTGACTGTTCAGCGCTTTGGGCCGTCCTCCCGACGTGAAAGGCGCTCTCTAAATGTAGTTCTGTTGTTGTTGTTGTTGGTGTAAGTGAAGCATTATCGCTCTGCGGTCTCCAAAACGTGTCAAGCACAATCTTGACACGTTTGGAAACAACAGGCAAGCCACGAATGCCGCAGAACTTCTCCACGGCGTAATGATAAGTAAGGCGCTAGATCAAATGCAAGGATAACAAAAATAATAATATAACAGCAGTAAGTCACGTATACGCGATGCATGACTTGCTGAACATTTCGCCCACAAGAATAGGCAGTCGCTACACTCTACAGTGTATCCGGTGGAAGTGCTTTGAGACGTCTCGAAGACGTGATAAGGCGCTGTATCGAATGCGAGGATTATTATTGTTATAACGATAATAGAACATCCTCTCTGCAACCTGACACACACACACACACTCCCCCCGCTTCTGTCTCTCTCGCTCTCCCTCTCGCCTCACTCTCATCCCCTCGCCTCACTCTCCTGCTCCCCCCCTCTCTGTCTCTCTCCCTCTCTGTCTCCCCCTCTCTCTGTCTCTCCCCCTCTCTGTCTCTCTCTGTCTCCCCCCCTCTCTCTGTCTCCCCCCCTCTCTGTCTCCCCCCCTCTCTGTCTCCCCCCTCTCTCTCTGTCTCCCCTCTCTCTCTCTGTCTCCCCTCTCTCTCTCTGTCTCCCCCTCTCTCTCTCTGTCTCCCCCTCTCTCTCTGTCTCCCCCTCTCTCTCTCTGTCTCCCCCTCTCTCTGTCCGTCTCCCCCCCCCCTCTGTCCGTCCGCCTCTCTCCCCCTGAACTGCTGGTGTTTGGTTTTAAATACAAACAAACAAAACAACCAGAACACTTGGATGACAGTTATAGTTTCACTCACACTTCACACCGGAACGATCCATGAGAGCCGCCAGTCAGCCACAGCCGTAGCCCCAGTCAGTCAGTCCCGGTCAGTCCCGGCGGGTCGGTCACCGACCGGAGGTTCGACCGACAACAGCTCCTCCCGCTCCACACCTCACTTCCGGTCCCCGGCCCTTAGCCAATCAGCTGACAGCGGTCCCTCCCCTTTCCCTTCCCCCCTCCCCCCGCGCTCACGTCCCTCCTCCTCCACCTTCCCCCCGCCCCCCCGGACACCTCACTCCCCGCACATCAGTTCCGTTCGCGACCGACCGACCGACCGACGGCGTCGCAACCGGGGAAAAAAGAATGGCTTTAAAACAGGCTTCTGTATTCTCTCTCTCTCTCTGTGTCTCTCTTTTTAAAAAAAAAACACTTTTAATTAATTAAGATCTCTCTCTATATATGTGGAGTCCTGTAGCTCAGTGGTTACAGCATTCGCTTTGCAAGTGAGAGACCTGAGTTCAATCCCCGGGGGGTCAGTCAGGGCCAAACCTCGGGCAAGTTTCCTTACCACAGAGCCTAATAATAATGCCTCCAAAACCCAAAACAATAATAAATTGGTCATTTTCAATCCACGACTGTTTGTGGGACATTGCTGTGCGCAATTGGCCGCCGCGTTCGCCCACAAATATACGGTCACTTCACTTTACAGTGTGTTCTGTGAAGCGCTTTGGGACGTCCTCCCGACGTGAAAAGCGCTCTATCAAATGCAAGGATTATTATTAGTATTATTATTATTATTTCTTTCTCTCCCTCTCTTGTCTTCGCTCTCGTTTCGTCGTTCACAGTTTCAATATCTGTTCACGAAAAAAGAAACGGCTGCGAGAGGCGCCGATTAAAAGAGCCGCACAGGTGCGAGTCTCTCCCCCCTCTCTCTCTCCCCCCATCAATCACATGAGTTCCACCTCGTCAGTCAACTGCGTTGAGCGTCGAGAGAGATTTATTTCTGAGGTGAATGACGGTGAGGAGGAGGAGGAGGAGGAGGTTCACGTTGGCTGTGATGTGCGTGTGTCGCGCGCGCGCGCGCGCTGCTCAAAACGATTCTACCTGCGCCGCCGCCGCCGCCGTGCGTCTGAGCTGGGAACTGCACACACGCCACCCCCCCCACGCTGAGCGGCGACAGACGTCATCACGTTCCCCAAGCCAGCCAGCCAACCAGCCAGCCAACCGAGGGGGCGGGGCCGGGGCCAGGGGGAGAGCGTGGGCTCCGGTTGGTGCGCTCGTTGCCCGGCGACCGCCCCGCGCTTTCCGATTGGGCGCTGCTGTTGCCGGGCGACCGTCCCCGCGTGCCGATTGGGTCCGCGGCGGCGGCCTCGCGCTCGCGCTGATTGGGGCGGGGCGGGGGGGGGGTCAAAGGTGGTAAGTTCCCCGGATGGGTGTTCGGCGCTGGGTGACCGTCTCGTGTGGTGTCAACGGCTCTCCTCAGGTCAGTGACTCTCTGTCTCTCTCTCTCACCCCCTTTTCTCTCTCATTCTCTCCTTTTTTCTCTCTTCCTCTCTCTCCTCTTCTCGCTTTCTTTCTCTCCCCCCCTCTCTTTTTTTTTTGCTCTCCTTTTTTTCTTCTCTCCCTCCCTCTCTTTTCTCTCTCTCTCTCTCTCTCTTCTTTCTCTCTCGCTCATTCTTTCTTTCTCTCCCTTCTCGCCCCCCCCCCCCCCGCCCACTCTCTCTCTCTCTTTCTTTTTACCTGAGATCATCATCACCATAATAACAATCCTTTGCACTTGACCCGGCGCCTCATCGGCATCTTCGAGACGTCTCGAAGCGCTTCACGGGCGGAGGAACGGCCATTTGCTCGACGGAAGGGGGTCCGACCGGTCCGTCGCGGTGCGCCTTTCGCCACCGGGGTCCGATCCCTGACCGTCCAGCCCAGCGCTCTCGAGACGGCGCCCGGCGTGCGGGGCGCTGTATGAGTCCAAGTTGTCGTCGGCGGCGTCGGCGTCGCGGTCGTCGGACCGACGTGAAAGGCGCCGCTGCGTCGGTGTGACTTGCCGTTCGCCGCTCAGCCCGAGCGTCTCGGGCGGAGAAATTCTTCGGAGACCGCACTGCGATTGAGCGTCACGCCTTTTGTGGGATTTTTTTTTTGGGGGGGGGGGGGAAGGGGGAAAATTAAATGGAACGTCAGGTCCCCGTGAAGGCATACGCCGCCGCCGCCGCCGATGGTGATGGCAATAATGATGATCCTTGCGTTTAATCACGTCTTCGAGACGCCTCAAAGCGCTTCACCGAATAGACTGTAAAGTAAATTGACTGTATTTTTCGGGGGGAAAATAGATAAAAATAAACAAAGCAGTAATATTGGGAGGAGGCTGAATCGTAGCCAATGCATCATACCCATGTTTTTATCAGCCTCTTTAACTATATGCGCTGCTGCAAATCGTTTTCTGTTGCACGTAAATCACAATGCTCAAACTTATTATTTCTGCAGTTCAAATTGCTCTAATGGCATCAAATTCGGGCAATCCACTTGAAACTAAACATGAGACAAGGAACAAGACACTGGAACGATGTCTTGATGTTTTACGATCTGCAAACAATGATAGTGAACAATTTGCTGCTCTCCTTCTGGTAAGAACTTGTTTCAATCAAATGCAGATGTGCTGTTTTGCAACCTAAACCTACTCCATAGTCTGTGAGTGGGAGGTTTTTATTCTTTTGTTCGTCTTGCAGTAAATAATTGAACAGGGTATAAACATTTAGTCACACTCTTATTCAAGTATTTAGTTAAATTGTTTTAATTGGTGTGAATTAGCACTCCACTGGGTAATGAAAATTCCATTTTCCCATGTACTTATAAATAACTAATCCTTTGATATCGCCCTATAATAATTTTGATATATCTCAAAGCACTGCTCAGACTTTCCTGAAATGGCTGACTGGGCATTTGTAGGTGAGCAAAGCAGCCAATTGGCGCATAGCCCAACATCACACAAAGCAGCCATGAAGTGAATGACCAGTTTTATCTGGAGGATTTTGGTCCAGAATACTGGGAAAAACTTCGCTTCTTGGGCCTTAAATTCTTCTGACTTGGAGGCTATGGTGCTACCAATTGAGCCAGGCTTACATAAACGTTATGGTTTTCTCTTCAGCAGTACAATTGGCATCAGCATCATGTCTTTCCCTTCACACCCCCATGATAGAGAAGCTAATATCAGTTTGAAGACTGAAATTGATGCAGAATATAAAATGTTTGAGAATAAATGGATTTTTTTTGTTGTGTTTTAGGTAACTAAGGTGGTGAAAGCGGGTGACATCAATGCTGGGACGCGACGAAGGATATTCGATGCCATCGGATTCTCTTTCCCAAACCGACTCCTTGTTTCCAAAGAGACACCCCAGGACTGTCCCATTCATGTTTTCCGTGCTCTTGGGATAACTCTACTTGCGTGCTTTTCAACAAATCCAGAATTGGTCACTCACCCTCAGATTCTAAACAAAATTCCTATATTCAACGAAATAATCAGCTCGGAGGTGGATTCTGAAGCAGATAATCCCATCTTAACATCGATGATCGATGACTCTTACCAATGTCTCACTGCCGTTTCTGCATCCTCTCAGGGACAAAGACATCTGGTGAATCGAGGAACAGTGCCTGCTTTATGTCAAGCTTATCTAAAACAAGGCCATAGTCACGAGCAGGCTTTGCGGCTTCTGGTCACTCTGTTAAACACGATGGAACAGAAATGTTGGAACACCTACAAGCCAGAGCTTTCGAAGGTGCTCGGTGTCCTCTGTGAGCAGTTTTGCAGAATCGAAGATAGTAGGAAATTTGAGTTGTGTGAAATGTTGCAGCATGTTCTACCCCCTTTTCCTATTCTGACAGAGGACTCGGTCCCTGGGTCACTGAAGAACCTGTACACTGGACTCTTCAACATTCTCAACAGTAAACTCAGCAGCTCGCAAAGTGACCCAGCTTTGAAACTCGCTGCTATACTTCTCACTGTTTATGGCTCAGACTGGATCCTGGCAGAGAATGCTGAAACAAGACGTAAATTCCTGGCGCTGATTGTGAACCTGGCCTGTGTGGAAGTTAGAATTTGCCTGGAGGACCCAGGTCTGGGCATAACTTGCTCTAAACCAGATGTCATCACAGCGTGTTACAGTATCATTGAGTTTGCGATGATGGTTTGTTCAGTTGGTGAGAAGATTTGTTTCACAGTGGCAGAAAGCAACCAGTTAGTACGAATAATGGAGGAGGCATTTGGAGCAGTAATATACTCCCTCAAGCAGGTAATATAATAATAATCCTTGCATTTGATATAGGCAGTGTAGAAATTGCACGCTGCACCAAATCTGTATTTTCCTAATTATAATTTCTTGCATTCAAGTAAGTGGCACGTTTGATGAAAACAAAGTGAGGAAGTGCTGACAGCGGATTTAGATCTATTTATTTAAAAATTGTATCTAATCTTCATTGTTTATTCCCTGTATTTAGGTCACAGAGAACAAGCTGCAGGATCCATTTCTATTTGCCTCGGTTCGCATCCTAGGAGTATGGATGGCTGAAGAAACCGCAGCGCTCAAACAGGAAATCTGTGACGTGCTACCTTTTCTGATTCATTATGCAAGGACTTTGTTTGAATGCCCAGCAAAGTTAGATGACTTGTCCAGTCAAGTGGAAGGGCTCGCTCTAGTTGACCGCTCTGAGACAACAGCCTGGACTAAAGATGCCCTGAGGTAGGAATGAGAAAATGAGGTAGCACTGAAGTTCTGCAGCCAATTCCACATTGCCCTGTTTTCTAAACTAGATGCCTGGCTTGGGCTCATCTTGATGCTCACCATGTTTGCCAGTGGTAAGACAAAATGCCAATTTGTTAAGAAACGTGCTGTTCCCTGCCACAAAGACTAATCTGACTCAGACTCAGACAGAGTCACAGATGAATCAACGCTAACTGATAACAGTTGCTGAATGATTGAGGCACAAAGCAGATGTTTTTCATTTCACGTCTCATTTCTGGAGCGTTGCATGCTTCAAAGCAGTTTTTTTTCCCATGTTCAGTGTGAATAACTGTTGAAAAATGTTAGCGAAAATATATCTGAATTAGTATTCCAAACCGAGGTGAAAATAGTGTGGATATTTCTTCATGTTACAAACGGTGGATTGAAATACAGGAGAGAAAATTCATAGTTTCCCATTGACCACTGGTAGTGGCCGCTAATACGTTTTGTAAATATTCTCTGGAAATTTGGAATTCCAACTGAGCTGAGCTTGGTTGTGACAAGGTTGACAGGTCTTGCCTTTCGCTCTGGTACCTCCTAAGTAACAAGATGAAAAATTGTTATCTCTGCAGGTTTCTGTTACCTGGGTTTTGTCACCTTTCAGCTGAGGATGAGCCTCGGAGGATCTTGATCTCGCATGGGTTTCATGTCTTGCTTCTCCGTTACTTTACACAACAGTGGGAGGTTTTCATTTCGTCCCCGAATGCACCGTATGATGCTGAAATGAGTCTCAGGACAGCGTGTGGAATCTTTCTGAATCTTGTGGTAACCGAGCCAGAAATGATCAGGTACGAAGTGCTGAGAGGATGTTTCTTTGTGGAAAGTCCCTCCGACTCAGCCTCTCCTTCCCCACTTTCAAAGCCCACCTCAAGACCTACCTTTTTGACCACGCTTTCAATCGTCTTCCTCTCCCCCTCCACCCTCGGCTTGGTGAGCAGTCAGTTTTACAAAGTGCTTTCTAGCATCCTCCAGATGTGAATACTATGTAAATGTACTTTGTCTGGATTAACACGTTCAGTTATTTTGTCATTGAAAACCTGAAGTATTTATCAACCATTGGATTGTGTTTTTTCCTTATTGTTCCAGACAAGAGGAATGTTTCTCATCCCTGTTGAGTTTGCTAATGGAGTCTCTGCAGTCATTGCTGTGCAGCCAACATCACCTCATTCTCGCTGCAAATTTTACCACTCTGGGACTCATGATGAGTCGGATATTAGCAGATACTCCAGGTAAAATATTATATTCTGTGAACAGTTATTAAATTATTTTCTTTCTTTCGTTTCTCTCCTCCACATAGATTGTGTGTGTCAGTCTGGCTCAGTTGGTAGCACTCTCGCCTCTTGAATCAGAAGGTTGTGGGTTCAAGCTCTACATTAGGTGTTGGAACTCGTGTGGTCAAAGCTGGCAATCCAGTTCATGTCCCCAGTCCTTTCCACCCCAACAGCTGGAGGTGTCCTACATTGTCGGAGGCGCCATCCTTCAGATGAGACATTAAGCCAAGGTCTGTCTGGCTATCCATGTGGACCAGTTTTATCAGGGGGTTTATCGGCCAGAATAGAATATACTAGAATATTCTGACACTTTCAGAATATCTGCAAACTTGCTGCATCTCTGCAGAAAGTTAAAATGATGTATTATTGTGCTTCAGAATCTGATCAGAGCGGAAGCACTGAGAAGTGGTGTAATGAAAAACTGTGTTGTATTTCAGTGCTTCAGGGGACCGCAGTCTCCAGGGGATTTTTCCGAGGGGCGATTCACTTTCTGTCCAAGGCCCACGTGACTCAACTGGAGGAGGCTGAGGAGAGAACCCAGATTGTGGTATCTGAGAGATACCAAGAAGCTTGGGATCAAATCTCGGAGCTCTGGTTCCTGGGCATGCAAGCCTTTGCCAGTTGTGTGCCCTTATTGCCCTGGCTACCACAAAGTGTGGTCGAATCAGATTGGTTGAAGGATATTTTTGACTTGCTGAACCGGGCTTCACCGGTGACTGTGGAGCTTGACTTCATTACCTCCTTACAATACGTTCTAGTAGAGCTGGCTAAAAACAGCAAACACTGCCGAGACATCATGCTTCTGAATGATTGTGAGGAGAAGGCAAACCTGTATGGAATGGCAGGCTTGGAGCAGTGTTTGTGTCAACTTGAGCCACCCCATCCACTTAGGATGGTCACCACCCCACGTTTTCTGAAGTGACGTTTTAGGGATAATAATAATACTTGCATTTGATATAGCGCCTTATCACGTCTTTGAGACGTCTCAAAGTGCTTCACAGAATATATACTAAAATGAATTGACTGTATATTTTGTGGGCGAAACGTGGCAGCCAATAGCGCACATCAGTCCCACAAACAGTTGATTATATATGTGTTTGTTGATGCTTTCAAAAGCTGAAAAGGTTTTATGGTCTTTTTTTCAACCCCCAAATTATTGCACATATTTTAATTTACAGAGTTCACCATTGTTAATAATTGCTTAAAATAATGTCTGCATCATTTTGTTAATTTGATATGTTAATTTGTGGAGTCCTGTAGCTCAGTGGTTAGAGCACTCGCTTTGCAAGTGAAAGACCTGAGTTCATTTCCAGGCAGAGGGCGAAACCTTGGGCAAGTTTCCTTACTCCACACAGAGCCTAATAATAATCCTCCAAAACCAAAAACAATAATAAATTGGTCATTTTCAATCTACGACTGTTTGTGGGACATTGCTGTGCACAATTGGCTGCCGCGTTCGCCCACAAATACACAGTCAATTCACTTTACAGTGTGTTCTGTGAAGCGCTTTGGGACGTCCTCTCGACGTGAAAAGCGCTATATCAAATGCAAGGATTATTATTATTATCATATATGAGATGCGCTCCTTTGATATCACTTTGTTTGCCCTGAAATACCATTTATTCTTTGGAATAAAGATTAAGTGTTGTATGGTTTCAAACTCTTTGTGATAAGAGATTGCTTTTGTCTTTGGCTGCAAAAAAAAATTAAGGGGAGAGAGAGAGAAAGGCATGACCAATATAACATTGGTTTACGTGGGCAAGCAGAATCGTAACCGGAGCCGAGCAAGTAGCAGCGTTGGCTGCAAAAGTCATCGGAACACTCTTTATGAGCATGTTAATTAGAATCTACAGGATTTCAAGACTAGATTGCTCTTGGGAGTTGTACAATGCTGATGGAAGGGGTGTCTGGTGAATTTTATTCAAGTTCTGTATCATTGTATGTAATGACCAGCTTCAGTGAACGAGGAGCATGCCCCATGAGCCATAATAAACTGATATGGAGCTGATGCTGCTTTTTTCACCGGGAGCCAATGAATATTTCAGTTGGAGATGGCATCCTAACTGCGTTTGGTCCACTTGAAAGAATATTCTCAGTTGGCAACTGCTTGAATCTATAAAGCAAAGCATTGATGTAATGGGTGTGCAAAACAGCTATAATTTTCTACTGCTTTGATCAATAAAAGTTTGATCCAGACATTTTGATGTTTTCCCATTTTCTTTCTGCGTGCTGCATGGATTGGTGAACATTTTCAACAAGGGATTGTTTTATTAATAATAATAATGATTATTGTTGTATTTGATATAGCGCCCTATCACATCTTTGAGGTGTCCCAAAGCGCTTCGCAGAACATACTGAAAAGGGAATTGACTGTATTTTTGGGGGGAGAATCGTGACAGCCAATAGTGTCCCACAAACAGTTGTGGATTGAGTGACCGTATTATTTTTAAGGGATTATTACCCTCGGAAAAGCGATCAACTGCTGTCAATTCACTCTACAGTATATACAATACACAATTACATTTGTATAGCGCCTTTTACATCGGGAGGACATCCCAAGGTGCTGCCCACTCCACCAGCCGGCGCCTCCGCTCGACCGGCCCCCGGCCTCCTGCTCGTCCCTCGTACCCTCCGCCCCACCGTCGGGAGGTCGCGCTTTCAGCCACTGCCCCCCCCCCCCCCCCCCGAAACTCTGGAACGCTCTCCCTCGGTCCCTCCGCCTCGCCCTTCCTCTCTCCCCTCTTTCGAGTCCGGCCCGAAGGAAGACCTGCCCGATCTGACCGACCGTGCTTACGGCCCCTTCCCACCCACCCCACCCTCCCCGGCGGCTCGGAGTCGGGCTCCGCCGCTGTCCAGTGCCCCGAGACGCTGTACAAAAGCTCGTGCGAGTCGTACATCAAATGAGAGGGTTCTCTTTGACCTTCAGCCTTCAGCTCCCCTCTCGACTCTCTACCCCCTCCTCGCTCCCTCCCTTCCCTCCCCTCACCATTTCCCCCCTCCTCGCTCCCTCCCTTCCCTCCCCTCCCCCTGACCATTTCCCCCCCCCAATGCTCGGGTCCCGACCCAACTGTACAGCGCCTCGGGACGTCCTCCCGACGCGAAAGGCGCTCAATAAATGGAATCTTGTTGTTGTTGTTGTTGCGTTCATCACTTGGATCACTGATATCACTCGTCCAGTGTTCGTCAATGAAGCAGGAAGTGGGAGGGGGCGGGGCCTGACATGTCAATCAACCCGGAGGGGGGCGGGGCCTGACATGTCAATCAACCCGGAGGGGGCGGGGCTGGCCACACGTCAGTCAGGCGGCGGCCGCGCAGGCGCAGTGTGAAGGCGGGAAGCTTGTTTCCCGCTGCAGTCAGTCAGTCAGGTCGGTCAGTCAGAGAAGCGGCTCCACCGACTGACCGCCCGCAAACAGCCCGACCGTGTGTGTGTGTGTGTGGTGGTGTTTTTTTTTGGGGGGGTCGGCGGGAGGGGAGGAAGGCCAAGATGTGCTGACGAGATTCGGATCAAGTGTCCCCCCCCCCACCCCCCCCGTGAGGCCGGTAAAGGCAACGGAGAGCGGGAGGGAGAGGCCGGCGGGAGGTGGGACGGCGGCGGCGAAGAAGACTACGGCGGTGACCGGGGTGGGGGGGGCGGGGAGTTTCGAACGAATGTGGACGGTTTGTCTGTGGGCGCGAGCCGAGCGGCTCTGAGCGCTTGTTCCCGCCAGGGCCAGGGCCAGGGGGGAGGCCGCGGGGCCCCGGGGAGAGGCCGGGCCGAGGGCAGAGGGTATGTCCGCGTCAGGACCGGAGTCGGAGCCGGAGCCTCGGCCCCTCAGTGAGGTAAGAGGCCGAGTCGGGCGGGAACAGAGGGACTGAACGGTGCCTCTCTTTGTTGCTTCTCCCCTCCTTCCCCCTCTCTCTCGCTCTCTCTCTCTCTTAAACCGGGGAGCGTGAGGATTTAATCGTTTCACTCACTCACTCATTCACACTCTCACTCACTCTCACTCACTCCCATTCACTCTCTCACTCACTCACTCCCATTCACTCTCTCACTCACTCATTCACACTCACTCTAATTCACTCTCACATTCACTCTCTCACTCACTCTCACTCATTCACACTCTCTCTCACTCTCTCACTCATTCACACTCACTCTAATTCACTCTCACATTCACTCTCTCACTCACTCTCACTCATTCACACTCACTCTCACATTCACTCTCTCACTCACTCTCTCACTCATTCACTCACTCATTCACACTCACTCTAATTCACACTCTAATTCACTCTCACATTCACTCTCTCACTCACTCCCACTCACTCTCACTCATTCACACTCCCTCTAATTCACTCTCACATTCACTCTCTCACTCACTCCCATTCACTCTCACTCATTCACACTCACTCTCACATTCACTCTCTCACTCACTCCCATTCACTCTCACTCATTCACACTCACTCTCACATTCACTCTCTCACTCACTCCCATTCACTCTCACTCACTCACTCTCACTCTCTCTCATTCACCCTCATTCGCTCACTCTCATTCGCCCTCTTTCACTCTCTCTCACTCACTTTCCCTCCACTCTCTCACATGAAAAGAAAAGGATGTAATTAGTTTTACTATTTAATGATAATAATAATAATAATCCCGGCCTTTGACACAGCGCCTGATCACGTTTTCAAGACGCCTCAAAGCGCTTCGCAGGATACGCTGTGAAGTGTAGTGACTGTGTGTTTTGTGGGCGAAACGCTTTTTACTATTTTAATATTTAACTGTTCAACCTGACCCTTCTTATTGGGTTAATTGCTATTGACCAGCTTTTTTTTTAAATAAAAAAAATTCCCTTGCATGCACATGAATGGCTCCACGCATCATATCACCCACACAACAAAAAAAATACCCGGTCACTACACTTTACAGTGTATTCTGTGAAGTGCTTTGTTTGGTCACCCGCTGGAGAATCTTGTGGTAAAGCAAAACACAGTTCTACTTCTTATTTTATTTAGAAGCGATTTGTCTGGGCGAGTTTATTTTAAGACAATAAAGACAGGTGGCGGCTTAATTTCTTAACTGAACTTCTGAGCAATGTGGCAGGAGGGTGTTGCCTCATTTTAAACACATTTTTTGTTCCCACTCAAACTTAGCCAACACCTAAGCTAGAAAAGTACTGCTCAGTGTGTCAGGTCATTGAATTCTTTATTGAAATCTAAAGTATCAATTTTTTTTAAAAAAAAGACTTTTTATATGAAATTGATGTCCAAGCTCTTCCCCAAATAATGTACTGTTGTAAAGATTTCTGGAAAGTTTGTTTTATGTTGGTCTCTGGGCTTTAGCCATCTTTGACAAAAACCTCGGGTGGCCGGTTGGTTAGTTAAATTAACTTGAAACTTTATGAATGTGTCACACAACGAGCTTGTTGGGGGAACCATCAGTGATTCTCCCAATCTTATTTTTTTTTTAATAATTAGAATTGTGTTGAGCAGTCAGCTGTGATTAGAATTTGTTCTATTATTATTTGACAATTGGTGGAGCTAATTCCCTCTATTTGTATTTACCTTCCAGCTGATTGTCAGTGGTGAAGAGAAAATGACTAACGCTGATACTGACAGGTTGAACCAGGAAACCCACCAGACTTATGGTAAATGCTTGCATCCACTGCTTTGGTTTGGTAATGGTATTGCTGTTGGTGATCTGGGCTCACAAGGTCAGAGATGAGTTTTAAATGAAGAATTCCCTTTGGTCCATTTGATCTTATCCTTCCAGAATACCCACCCTACTGAGCTTCAGTTTACAGCAGAAAGCTGTTTTTTAAATGGCTCCAGGATCTTGGCGTCTGCCACCTCTCTTGATATCCTTTCTAATCTTTTAACTGCCGCTGGGTAATGAAACACTTTGTGCTTTATGGCCTGAAATCGCTGTTTGCAACCCGGAACCTAATTTTCTGACGCCTTCCCTCTGTGTTGGATGTTAAAATCACAAGGTAGTGTCAAGTTATTAATTGTATTTCTTTTGCTCCAGATTCGGATGAGGAAATTTTTGGCAGCAGGAAAGTGAAGGGGAGAAAGCCGCTCGAGAACAGTGATAGTGAAGGGGAGAACACCCATGTGAAAAAAGACAATTACTCTACATCTGATGGAGAAAGTGAAGTTGACCAGCGAAACCTCAATATTAACACTGTAGATAAGAGCAAAAAGTTACGTCGCATTCAGCGACTGATGTCGGATAGCGGTGAAAGCGATGAGGATGATCTGCCTAATCCAAATGGAGCAAAATCCAGTCCTATTGGTAACACAGGCAAGACTGCAGCAGAATCAATTCAATCTGATTCAGATTCTTCAGTTAGACCACAAAATAATTCAAAAGGACAGGACAACCAAGCAAAAGGAAAGGGCAAATCCCAGAGATGGAGGGAAAGAAATAAAAATAAATTGGCTGCACTTGAGAAACTAAAGAAGAAGAAAGAAAAGAAACAAAAAAAGCAGGTGTGAATAATTTAATTGTACCTAACATTGTAATTATTCCATCATTCTGGAAAGAATCGTCTACTAATGCTTAATTTTACTAATATTTAATATTATTATTAAACTGAAGTAATGTTACTCATTAATAGGGTTCCATCAAAACGCTCCGAGGCCCTGCCCCATTTGAAGGGAGCTATATAAATGCAAGCTGTTGTTGTAAATTGTTTCTACTATTCTCACTGTTTTCCAACTTTTGTATTAAGGAGGAGCTTACAACCTCCAAGACCTTAAATGACAGTGGCTGCCTGTTTGTTGACAATGACCTGTTTGAGACTGAAATGGATCAACTCCCTCAAGTAGGAGGAGATGATGAAGAGGAAGAGTCACTGGAAGCCATAAGAGCAGCAGTCAAAAAGAAAGCAAAGCAATCCAAGGTGAATGGATCTTACTAACCTGAGTGTATTTAATAGCCTGCAATTTTTTTCTTCGATTTGTTTATTGCAAATACAGCTCGTGTGTGCACTTGCGCAATAGCCCACAAGGATCAAAGAGCCTTTGACAATGTTAGGAATAAAATTAAAATGTCCCAATGATATGCATGTGTCAGCTCATCACTAAGAATATGTTTACTGTGATTCTTCTGTGCTTATAAGGTGGATTGTTTCATTATTAATGGATTGGTATTTCACTGTTAAAAACTGGTAATCGTTTATGCTGGATTTATCTAATCTTGTGGGTTGAATGAACCTAACCATTTAATTAGGTTGTGCCAATTTTTTAACATTTCTATGGTCATTGTTTTAAATTCTAAAATCTCTTGACAATATTGTTTAGGCTTTATTGTGGTGTACAGACTCTGGTATCTATCAGTTTGAGTTGATTTAAATCCATCATTATTGGTCTGTTTTTAACTGTAATCTTTTCAATTTAGCGTATGAGCCCAGTTCCATCTGATGAAAATCTCTTTGATGATGATGATGATGACAGCAATGAGAAGACTGTAAAGAAGTGTCAGAAAAAGGTAATCTAGTTAGTTTGGGACCTGAAACATCTCATCATATCATTTCCAAACCTGCTTATTCATTGAAGGAATCATTGAACAGTTCAGTTACTGTTATTTTAAAGCAACATTTTTGTTACTTAAGATTATCTTCTCTTGTCTTTTTACATCTTCAACTATTATTTCAGCATTGATGGGTTCCTCATCCTTTAACCAATTTTTTGACAAAACAAATTCAATGAGAATTAAGACAATTAGAACTGAGGTTAGGAAACATTTATACACAAATGTATGTCTGTTTACTTCCTTAATTCTGTATTTTTTTCTTAAGATTCGTGTAGAAAGGAAGGCAGCAAAACAGAGTAAAGAGGCAATGCGCCAGATTCACAGTGAAACTCAGCGACTAATGCGAGGTGAGGATTTGAAATGTTGAAAGTAGCTTTGATGTGCTTTTCCTCATGCCACTTTGTGCTGCTCTACTCTAACAATTTAGCAGAACTGAGGTGAATTTCTAAAGGCGGCTTTCATTCTGTACCCTGACCACTATACTGAAAGTCCTACCATCTATTGGTTCATTTGAACGGGTTAACATTGTTCTTTTTCTCTTTTCAGAGGCGAGTCATTCTGTGCCATATCATGTACCAGAACCCAAGACCATTCATGATTTCTTCAAGAAACGATCACGTCCGGTTTGCAATGGAAATGCCTTGGCCCTGCTCAAGTAAGTGGCTTGTCAAAAATGCTTGTTTGATATGGCTGTCTCCTGACTATATAATATAATCTGTGTAATCTTTATAGTCTAGTTGTGTTAGGCACTTGGATGACCAAAACACCCTATCATCCAGCTCATCATGTAGACTTGTAACGAGCTAGAGATTGACAGTTGAGTAGGCTCATTTTCTTGGTGGTTAGTTTAACTTATGGAGCGGTTTAATTGTGGTGAAATAATTTCTAATCCGTGCATTAAATCTCATTTAGTAGTGTTTTGTGCTCTGAAATGTTTAGCCCAATATTGTGTTCCAGAAGTTTGTGAAAAGTTGCTGTATGATCCTTGCTCCAATATCTTTCTGTGATTTACCAGTGTGATATATTATTACCAAAATGTTGGGGCCTTTAATATGCTAGGAAAATTAATTAACGTATGTTTTTCTTTCAGATCGGTTAAGTATGAATCCTACTTGCTGCAGGAAACCTCAGACTCTACTCCAGCTGAGCCCAAAGCATTGGTTGCTTGTCCTCAGGGTGACAGACAGCTGAGTAATAACGATAGATGTTCTGCAACTGAGCAACCTCATTCGGACAATCCATATGACAAAGGGGATGCTTGTCCTGATCTATGTACTGATGAAGGTCAGATAGAAAATAAACAAACTGCAGAGACAATCGAGCATCTGGGTTTGAGCACAGTTTTGTCGAGCGAAGACAAAGACGGTGAAATTAATGAGGAAACAACAAACTCTTTTCATTTGGAACTGACTGAAGATTTGGAAACTGATTCAAGTGAAAAATTGACAGTTGTCCCTGCTGTGGATTCTTGTGTAGAAATACGTGACAAGACTGAGCCTGATGCTGCAGTGAAGCTTGTCAATGATGTCAATATTGTCAGCAATCTAGAGAACTGTATCAAACCACCTGAAACATTAGAGGCACCTCCAGTGTCCGAGCAACAGAAGTCCAAGCTGGACAAGTTACGGGAGCTAGGAGTCGACTTGACTCTGAAACCTCGGCTCTGTGCTGATGCAGGTGCCTTTGTAAACTTGGAGGAGCCCAAAGAGAACAAAGGTTACCTTCTTTCTGTTGAATTTTAACTGCACACCAATAATAACAACAACTTGCAATTATACAGCGCCCCTCACACTGGTCGGTGTCTCGGGTCGCTAATAATATAATAATAATTGCATTTGATGTAGCGGAGACATTTTTAAAGATTAAAAAAACTATTTGACGTGTACCTTTATAACAAGTTTAAAATTTGAGAAATTTGAACAGTGAGCTCAAGTTACATCTAATGTCAGTAAAAGTCCACGTAAAATTTATTCACTTTTTTTCCTCCCCATCAGCTTTAGAAGCATTAAAAGAGCGATTTCTGAAACATGCGATCAAGCCCTGTAAACCGAAACAGGAGCGACGGGTAGAGTTGAGCATTATTCGGAAAGAAATCACCGCTGATGGGAAAGAGGAGCTGAAAGCTGATTCGGTATCAGTGACCCTCGGTACAAATGAAATGGAGGAACTCGGTCCAACAAAACCAGGTAAGTCCTTGCAGAGAATATAGGAGGAAACATTAACAAATACAAATGGTTAAAACTGGAGTTCTTGATTTTTTTTCTTTTTTTAAAAAAAAACTATCTGTAGGATTTGTGATGCTCTTTTATTCTGAGCAGTCTGAAATCACAGCTGAATAAACTTGTGATACTGGTGGAACAGTATTCAAATAGGGTTTGGGGCCATTTTTATGCATTTTAGTTACAGATGCAATTTAACAATAAAGTATTAATTTTTTTATATGCAGGTGAGAAATTGCAGGTTTTAAAAGCTAAACTCCAGAAAGCTATGAAGCAGCGCCGTATGGAAGAGCGTCAGAAACGACAGGAGCTATACAAGATTGATAACGAGCAGGGCTTTGAGGAAGAGGAGGAGGAAGAGGAAGAAGAAATGACTGATGAATCAGAGTCTGACGGAGAGAATACAGAGGTATAAAGGTTTTAGTAGTATTTACATGCAGAGCTGAAATTTGATTGACATGAAAAATCCCACAGCCTCTATTGGGTTTAAATCCAAACAGCATTATAGAAATGTTACAGATTGTTGATTTGAAAAGTGTCTTGCTGTCTCCAGGTGAAATTTTGGATTTGCATTAACCATCAGTCTTTTGTTTACAATTTGCCAATTCTGTATAAAAGGAGCAAATAGTACTTAATAATTTGAAAAGCTGTGCTTTGATCAAGTGTATGTTGTATTGGTAATCTACCTACTTGTTTATTCTTCTTTATTGAATCCCTCTGTAATGCAATCTTTGGGTTTTTTCGGTTAGACTGTGGAATTCCTGTTTGGTGACGAAGAGGCTGAAGTGGAATCGGATGGTTTAGAGGAAGAAGATGGTGACAGTAGCTCAGCATCAATTGATAGACCACAAAGTAAGTGAAGCTCACTAACAAAGTGGTTTCAGCCTATCATAGTTGATAGCACTCTCACCGCTCATAAAATAATAATAATCCTTACATTGGAAATAACATTTTACCATGACATTGAGACTTCTCAAAGTGCTTCACAGGATGTACTGTGAAGTGAACTGATTGTGTGTTTTGTGGGTAAAATGTGGCAGCTGGTTGCCTTTGCGAACCGGAAGAAAATTGGGTATCACTAACTTTTTCATTAATGTTCTATTGCAGATCAGAACTCGGCAATAAAAAGAGATTCGACACCAAAGCCTCAAATGACAGAATCCTTGCAACTCTTCAAATCTGACACCACTTCCTGTTCTAAAATGAGGTAATTAATTATCTGCACTTTCAAAATGTTTTGTATAACTACATTATGAGTTGCAGTAGCCTTTTAATGTAAGTGTTTTCATTTGCTGGTGAGGGAAATTAAATTAGTTTGAATGTTGCCTATTTCTTACAGTATATTAATTTTCAGTGCATTAATCACGGGTGAAGCATTGGAATGAGATTATTTCTGCGTTGGGGGATGGAGGGGGCGGTGGAGGATGGTCAATGGCAATTTGTAATTTTGATTTCCAAACATGCCTTTTATCTCATCACTCGATCTGATGAGTGTCTGAATAAGTATTAAGTGTCTTAAGTGTGTATAAAATGCCGACAATGCATGAAAAATGGAGCAAGTTGCCAGTCCAACACGTGTATTTGTACTGATTATAAATTTTATTTAGTGATCAGCATGCTGGAGACAAGTCATTGATGCAACTTCAACACACCCCACCTAAAAGAAAACTTGGTAATTAATTTACTATTTTCTGTGTAATGAATTGAGTGATTGCTCACAGATCAAATCAATTATGAGGATATCAATAAATAGTACTGTACTGTGTTTAGCGTAATTCAAAAATGTGTATCTGTATTTCTCTTTTAAACATCCCAATCGATTCTGTCTCCACAGCTTTCTGGGGCAGAGCATTGCATATCTTCACCACGCTCCTCTGTTAAAATGCTTCCTGACCTCAGTTCTAACTGCCTTGATTCTTATTCAAACTTAACATCAGTCAAAGAGGGGAGAGACTCATCAATGGCAAAATAAAAGTTCAACATGTAAAAAGACTGGAGAGGAAAATCTGAAGTAACAACATTTTTGCTTTCAGATGAAGATGATTCGGTCTCTCAGGCCTCCACAACAAAAGAGAACAGTCACAACAGCAGCTTTGAACTGGTGGGTTCAATGATTCCTTCATACCAGCCAATCAGTAAGCAGCCTGGCAGGTTTGGAGGTGCTATGATGGGAGGTTTCAGATCGCCCTCACCAAGCCTTTTCAATCCAAATAGCGTGTTCAAAACCAGCTTCATCAGTTCAACATCTAAGGTAAGCTGGTTGTGTTCTTCATGGAATTTGGTTGTTTTGGAGCAGATGTATTTCTTGTATTGATTAGATGTCTCAGATAATTGAGCATTTATTCTGAATACTTAAGCTGTATAACATTCTTAAACTAATAAGTCTCTGTTTTTGTAGAAGTGATTTGGAGAAAAAGAACCCGAAACCCATCAGCTGATTTGTCTTTCAAAGTACTTAAATTAAAATGTGAATGACTGTTAGCCATATTGCTATCTAACAAATCATTTCCAGCTCGATCCATAGTAGTTTTACCCTGCGTGAAGGGTGCTATATAAATACATCTTGTTGCTTCAAGTGCTGTACAGATGCCAATCTTCACTAATCCAGCCTTAAAGTCAGGGAGGAGTGTATGAAGAGTATCAAAGGTGTAATCAGAGCAAATCTGATTTTTACTTTCTGCATTGTACCCACAGAGTTCTGGAAAGTTGTCAGAACCGTCCCTGCCAGTGGAGGATTCCCAGGACTTGTACAATGCTTCTCCAGAACTGAAGAACTCGTTGGCTGGATCCCAATTCAGGTTCTCTCTCGAGGATGAAACGCAAAGCCAATTACTAGACGCAGATGGGTAAGTTCCACTTAATAAAAAGAGAGGGAAATAGATTTGCTTTTAAGTGTGTAGAACATTACAGCAGAAGGCAATTTCTTCTGTTGTGCAATTTCAGCTGGTTAAACACCATTAGTACCCCAATGCACACTGTTGAGTTCCCATCTCTTGCCAATCTGCCCTAATACTCTCCATTGACAGAACAAATCTTTGTGTGCAGGTGAAATAATAGATGCAGATTAGAAATTTGATCGTTCTCTTGAATGAAATAGCAACCTTTTATTTTAAATGTAGGTTTCTGAACGTAGGCCAACGCAGTAACAAGTGGCAGCCATCAAAGCGGCAGCTGATGTTGGACAGTATGGATGAAAACGCAATGGATGCTAACATGGGCGAGTTGTTAGGCTTGTGCTCAGGACAATTTAAATCTCAAAGTTCTGGTGCACCGAAGGAAAATCACAAAGAACAGGAGGAAAATCTGGATGAGTTGCTTGGGCTTTGTTCTGGAAAATTTGTTTCTCAAGGTATGTTATCATGTGTTTATAATTACGGTTTTCTTTTTTTTCCAAGTTGTCTTTACTAAGACTAACCTTTGAACAATAGTTTATTATGTAACAAACTCTGGACAAATAATTTATAGGGAATTTTATTCAAATATTATTTGGCTTGCTGTAATATAACCAAGGTAACCAAATGAGTGTTTGAGGTCTCCATTTTTCCAATACTCAGAGTAGGATTCACTCTGGCTTCTTCACTTTAACAGGAGAATCTTCATTCTCCAGTTCTTCAGTTGCTGAAAAGCAGCCAAAAACAGTGTCCACTCAATCAGATGGGGATCCAATGACCGAGGTGCTTGCCCTCTGCTCAGGCTCTTTTCCTACAGACAGGTAATAAATGACCCTTTGAATACAGAGTACAGTTGTAAATTCAAGTTTAAATGGAAAAAAAAGTTTTAATCTCTTCTACTCCTATGTTTAGAGAAGATGAGCTGGAGGAGGAGGAAGATGACCAATTTCAACTGTTAACTGATGATGAAGTTTTTAAGAGTGAGGTAAGAAAATGTAATTTAAAAAAGCAGTGAAATATTTAATGCAGTTTTTTATTGAAGTTTGAGTGGCCCATTTCAAATACACTGAATTCATAACAGTCCAAGGGACTCCCGAGTATAGAGGGACATTACAGTACTTGGGGAGTGCTGCATTGGTACTGGTTTCAAATGAGACATTAAACCTGAGCACGGTGTATTCTAGTTATTTTTTGCAAAATGAGGGAAACATTTTTTTTAATACGGTGACCAGGATGAGAAAAGCAGTGATGGAGAGGAAGATGGCGGTGAGGAGGAAGCGGAGGAGGAAGATGATGAAGAGATACAGATGGCGCGGGAACTGCGCATGAAACGCAAGATGTGAGTACACTGGTGACAAACCGAGACAAAACGTTTTAACAATCGATAATAAGGAATCCATAAATATTGAAACAGCAGATAGTTGTTGCTTGTGGTAATGGAAAAACAGGACAGGCTGATTTGATTAATTGTAATTCCCATTATTTTTAAAAGCATCTTTGCCCAAAGCCCCTCTGTTCTTGGCAGCCTTTCATAACATAATAATTTGCTGGCGAAAGAAGACCCAAGTCCATCTAGTTTGCCTTCAAATATCCTGGCAGTCACTTGATGGGTCGTGTCCGAAACTATATACTGTATTTCTAACAAACCTGTCCAACTTGTTCTTGAAAGAATCAAAACTTTCTGCTTCCACTGTCTCCTTAGGGAGCCTTTCGCTGAACAAGAATTAGTTACGACTACTGCAGAATCTTACAATGTGCAATATATTGGAAAAACAAAGCAATGGGTAACTTAATTTTATTTCTGTAGGAAACTGAGAGACTTTGTGGAGGAGGAAGCTGCGCTCTCGGGCAGTGAGGCAAGTGCTGATGAAGATGATGCAGGAGACTATGACGAGTATGAGGAGGAGGTAATTGATGAAGTTCTGCCTTCAGATGAGGAATTGCAGCAACAGGTCAACAAGATTCACATGTAAGTACTGTACATACTCAGTGTAGAGGACATTCACTTTGAGAGTGAATAGACATCTGAAGTGGGGGAATTTTAATTAATTGTATTACAACAGGGCTCCACTGTATGCCCTTTGCTGTTAATGCAACAAATTATTTTAATAGGTATGGGATCTTGATAAGTTTAATATTCAAATAAGGGTGATGGACTATTTTTATATAGTTCTGTCGCTCCCTGAAAAATAATCAACCCAACAGACCTTTTCTTTTGAGAATTTTGTTTGGAATGATTCTCCTGTCATTCTCACCACAGGAAGGCAGTCCTGGATGACGATAAGCGCCAATTACGTCTGTTTAAGGAGCGTTACCTGGCTGATGGAGACTTGCACACCGATGGGCCAGGGCGTACACGAAGGTTTCGTTGGAAAACAATTGGTACATTTTCTTGTCTTTCTCCATGCAGTGTTACGGTTTTAGTAGTAAATCTCATCCTAAGGATAAGGTGATCATAAAACTTGGTATAGGTTTGGGAATTTGAGCTTTGAATGTTATAATAAATTTTCTATTGTCAGAATTTCTAAATTTCAACACAGAGTTGTTCCTTCGGAGATTATAACTGAAATGTTAGCAACCTGACTGATGTGCTGTAGATTTTCAGTGATGTGCTTCTAGCATTTACTTTTTCTTTTTACCTCTGCAAAGTTTTTCAAGCTTACTTCTGGTTGGGGATTTACTTTCAGGCCATAGGTCAGGTCATCTGGAAAAAATGGGGTGGATCATGTTTTGCTTTCTTGCCTTATTACCAAGTGTTTAAATTTTCTATGTGGACTAACTAGCAGAATGCTCATAAATTGTTGGTATCCTGTGGCTCTAAGCAATCTTTTTAGGCTGTTATACAAATGGAATTTCCTTTTGCACATAGTAGACTTGATGGCATTGGAGTATTTAGACAGACTTACTACTGAAGTCACTTCCCTTCAAACTATCCATTGTCAGACATAATAGTCAGCACAGGAATTAGTTCAGGTACTACGTTTACTGGTTATGTATTTGTATCAGACGCGGTTGGTTTACTGTTTATTTTAAAAACTGGCTTTGAACTTTATGAATTCTGCTGATCTTGTATTGAGATAATGCAAATGGTTTGGTTTCAAATATTATCTGGCGTGCTTTTGGTTTAGTTCTTTACACGTTTAATTACTGTAAATGTAAGCACCTTATTAATATGAATCCAGCTACTGTTGTATGGATTATGCTGGAGTGTATCCTAGTATTATACCATGACCATCCCATTCTAGAGATAATCGAAATTATTTTTACTTGATAGATTTTTGTCGATGGCTATTTCTATGACGTAATTTTTTTTGTTTCCCCAGACGACTCTTCACAGGCAGACTTGTTCCCTGGAGATTCTGATGAAGAAGAGAAAGAAGAAATAGATGAGACAGAAATGAAATGGCGAAAGGAGCGTTTTGAACGAGAGCAGTGGCTTCGTGAGCAGGTATGTATTTGCGTCCTGACTTGCTTTAGTGATTTGTCTAATTGAATATTATGTTAAGATAAAAAAANTTCTTCCCGAAGGTCAAAAATTGAGTGTTATAACTCCAATTGTTGTGAATAGATTTATAATCTTCACTAAATAATAATCTAAGTAATAAATGCCTTTTGGTCACTCAATCCACGACTGTTTGTGGTACACTCTGCAAAGTATATTTTGCAAAGTGCTTTGAGACATCTTGAAGATATGATGAAGCGCTATATCAAATGCAAGGATTATTACTATTAATACCGGGGAAAAAATGTTCAGTTACTAAATTTGGTTTTTGATATCGTTTGAACAATTTAGGCAATCTTATGATTGTTCTAGTGAAACCTTTAATGAGTAACTTTGCTGGTCCAAAGGATGATGTTTCTGCTTTTCTTTCAGTCGAACGCTGCAGATAGTGAGAAAGAGGAAGAAATTGATGAGGACAGTCAGTTCATGAAATTGGCCAAAAAGATTACAGTCAAAGCCTTGCAAAAGAAAGGTTTGTACTGATTCTGGAAATCTTTTTTAATGCACTGTTTTTCAAAGATTCTTCTGGCTTGTAAAAACATCCTGAAGACTTGAGCTTCTGTATGATATTTGAATTGGTTGTGATATTTCACCATAACACGTAGAACAGTTAGACAGAAGATTCATGGTTCATTTGAAATTACAGGTGATCTTGCAGATGCAGGACAAGAGAAGAACACAGGACCGATGGTGTGCCAGCCTCTCAAAACCCCCTCTTGCCGTTTGGTACGTAATTGTCATTCAGTTAGTTAATGCGTACATGCTACAGAGTATTCCAGAAAAATAAATTCTGTATGTCCGGCTGACTCTGTTGGTAGCACTCTTGCCTATGAATCCTGAGAAGGTTGTGGGTTCAAGTTCCAAGTCAGGATTTTGAATATAGTCTAGGCTGACAGTCCAATGGGTGTGCTGCTTTGTTGGAGACACCGTCCTTCGGTTGGGACGTTAAACAGAGGTCCTGTTTGTCTGTTTCGGTGGACGTTAAAGATCCCCGTGGCACTATTCAAGGGAGTTGTTCCTGGTTGTCGTAAGCAATAATCCGCCAAATAAGATTAGTGGGGCTGTTAGTGGGACATTGCTGCGCACAAACTGGCTGTCGTGTTGGCCCACAAAATCCAAACTTGCGGTATATATCCTCTTGATGGATGACGTGGAGAGTGAAAACAGTTGCTCAAATGATCATGTTTCATTCCTTTTTTTGCCTTTTGTATTAGATGAAAAATGGATCCTTGCTGAACCGACCCAAGGAAGTGCTGCGCAAACTTGCAGCCATATCAGAGGTCAACCTAAACGCTCCACGCGCCAACTCGCGCAACTTTGTCTTTCACACACTTTCCCCAGAGAAGAAGGCTGAGAAAGTGGAATCCAGACCAGAGGTGCGTGTATAACTGAGGTGCTGCGTGTGAGAGAGAATTTT
Organism: Callorhinchus milii; assembly: GCF_018977255.1. NCBI lineage: Eukaryota > Metazoa > Chordata > Chondrichthyes > Chimaeriformes > Callorhinchidae > Callorhinchus > Callorhinchus milii. The sequence continues at coordinate 12,414,890 of NW_024704751.1, forward strand.
TTTTGTTGTTGTTCTATCGGTGCTCAGTTTCCATTCTGGATGTCAATGTGGTGTTGACTATCTTGTGTTACAGTGAGATACTGTACCTTGCTTAACTGTTTTTGACTCCTTTGAGTGGAAAAACAAGTGCAACATACATTGCATTGGGTGGGTGAGAGGAGATATTCCTTGGTTAATTACTGTTGTGCGCAATTGGCTATCTCGTTTTGTCCACAAAATATACTGTCAATTCACTTTACAATATATTCTGTGAAGCGCTTTGAGACTTCTCGAAGATGTGACAAGGTGTTATACCAATTATTATTATAGAAAGCCTCAATCACCAAAGTTGAGTATGAAAACTGCCATTCCCAAGGCAAACCTAGTAAAATTTGGTCAGAAATACCAGAAAATACTGCTGAATGTTCATGGCTGTCTGTCCATCATTGTTAAGAGTTCACAAACATATATATATATATATAATAAAATCACTCGTGTTCAGGTTTGGCCTGATTGATTCTTGTCGAACAGTTATAGGTATCTCTGGAGTCATTTTAGAAATCATGTCAGTTGGTATAAAGAATTTCTTTCTCTCACAGGCTAAAAGGAAAACAGCTGCTGTGGCAATCGCACCATTGGCAAAGCGCCCACGGATTGAGAAGCCCACTACAAATAGCTCCCAGATGAGAAGTAGTATATTCCGTTATCTAGAGAAATGATTGTAATTATACTCTAGCTGCAATTTGTATACTGTTTGTGAGATTGTAAATTAGCTACGCTGTACATTTATGTGATATAAATGCTCTTGTCAATTTGTTTTATCTAATAAATTACTCATTTTTGTAACTGGTTTAGATGCTTCCATTTACCAGTGCTCCGGGATGCTACCCCAGACACCATCTTGAACTGTATCCTCTGCGTAATGGGAAGCCAGTGGAGGCGGGCGAGGATGGGGGTGATAGGGTCTCGGAGTCTGCTGCAGGAGAGGACATGGGCTGCAGAGTTCTAGATCATCTGCAGACTATGGAGGGAGGAGTTGGGGAGGCTGACAAGCAGGGAGTTTGCACAGTCAAGTATGGATGTTATGAACGCGTGTGTTATGATGGTTTCGGGGGCTTGTGGCGTGAGATAATGGCGGAGCCAGGTGATATTGCGATGGTGGTGAAACGCAGAGAGTGGGTCATGGCACGGATGTGGGGGAGAAAGGATAGTTGAGGGTCAAACAACACGCCAAGGTTCCGGACTGGCTTAGTAAGGTGGAGTGTGCATCCTTGGACGTCCTCCCCATGTGAAAGGCATTATATAAATGTAATTTGTTGTTCATTTGAACTAATGCCTGAGCTCCATGCCTGCGCCCCCTGGCCTTTCAATTTCTTCTGGTCACTGTTTGTGAAAAGATATAAAGATGGTTAGAGGTGGCCGGAATCACGAAGTGACCGAGAAAGTTGGGATATTCATCATTCTTCCAATCGTTTTGCCACAATGACACTTTTACGTACACGTGTGTGTGTGTGTGCGTATGTGTGAACACACCTCAATGTGGATAATCTCTCGTCTCTTGGGAGGCAGTGCATTCAGTAATGGCGGACTCTTTGAAAGTTGGAAATAATAATAATAATTAGCAAAATACTTTCCTTGCAAAGATTTGGGTGAACAGTACGATATTGTATGAAGTAGCTAGAGTTATGAAATGATAATACAGAGTAAAGTTCCATTCGGAGACACCAGTACACTTTCCAACCGCTCTAAAATGGTTCCCCTCTCTCAGCTGGTTCCTGAAAGGCAAACTCACAGCGATTCCTTGCTCTCTGAGCGCTGCCCAAGTTCCTCCCATTTTTTTTATTGCTGCTTTAATGATCGCAATTTATCCCCCCAAACCGCAGGCAGTGTTACACAGCCTACCTTGTTCTTCCGAATTGTACTATGAGTACGCTTGGTTGTTGTTCAAAGGATATCCTGGCTTCAAAGCCTGACTAGGTGGTACTTATACCTAGTAGGTGTATTGTTTAAGCTCCTGCTTCCTTCCTCTGCAGACTTCAAACTGAACATGTTAATTTAAACATCTTAAATCAATTAAGCGGTGGATCATGTCTGACCTTGTGTCTTCCCCGCTCAGTTTTATAGCAAGAGATACTGCGTTACTTCGCCTATACATGGTATTTTCTCCACAATTTGCTCAGATTGAGCGACGATCTTTAACCCCTCAAGCAATATTAAATGCAGTAGAGAATGAAATTCATGACGTCCCTATCTCAGTGCCTCCAGGGTCTCAAAAGAGCCTTAAAATGCTTTCTACCTCTGTTTTCAAGGTCATCAATTTGTCTTTAACATCCAAAGTCCTGGATTATGCTGACCTCTTTGTTTCCTTCTATTCGTCTCTCCGTGCTTTTTACTCTATCTCTCATTTCTTTTATCTGAGAAGTCGTGTTGGAGCTAATCCGCAGAGCTGTTATTAATGGAGAGACCTTAGATTTGGATGAACTCTAAAAGACCTTTGTCGCCTTTTCAAAAATTGCTGCAATAGCAGGATTGGCTGAACTGTAAATGGCGTATTAATAATTGTAGAGAGATGTGCTTGAGTTGTGCTGTGTTGTGGATTTGTGTCTTTTTATTCTGGTTATTATTATTGCAGTTAAATTCCTTGGGAGTACGAGGACTTGATGCACGTCTCACAAGGCCACTTGATTCTTTAAGGAAGTGATTGAATTGGATTTTTTTAAATTTTAAAATTGATCGGAAAACCGTGCCGAAAACCTGCTTTATTATTGAAGTGAATGTTTGCGTATTAAATGTGTAATTTTGCTCCTGAGAACGGGGAGAGAGAGGTAAAGGGTTTCCCACATAGCCAGATTACTTGTCGTAACGGTACGAACTGCTTGAGAGTGACCGACCCTGAGATTATGAATTTGTGTGTGGTCAGTTGGAAATCATCTTACAAACAGTATACTCGCCTACGAAACCTACGCTTTACAGTAATTCCTTTGAAGGATTGTGGCGATGTCTGGACACAACGATGAGGCATCAAATCAAATGCACTGGTTATTACTTCTGGCGTTCACTGTTAAGTTGCTGGAGTGTTTCTTTGAAACCGGTTCGCAATATCGATGTGCAAGAATTCTCTTTAAAGCGGTTTGATTTTCAATGTTCTGGTTGGAGGCAATGAGAGAATTGCAACACTAGAGGGAACTCTTGCAGTGTAGCCTTCCGACCGCTGAATATTTAGCATTTATCCAGATTATATGAAAGATAAATTTTCCTGCCCAAATACAGTATAAAAAAATTAAATGGCATTCATCTTCAATACTTCACAGTAATTTTTTTTGTATTAGGCCATTGTATTAGGCTAAAATACTACAATTTATATTAATTACAGCATTTTTTTATTCATTAAGCAAAATGTCAGGGTATTTTCTGTGTGCGGCAAACTGAGGAAAATTATTATTCCTGCTGTGATGGAACTGAGGCTAAAGTATGCTAATGGCAACAGTAAAAAGGTGGTTATTAATGCGATTAATGGGCTGAGCGATGTCATCAAATATACCTGCTGCTTGTTAGCAAGAAGATGCATTAAACTGAATTTAAGTGAGTTTCAGATGCTGAGCACATCATTAAATCAGCACAGATTAACACAACTCGTTAATCTCGCTCTGTGTACACAGCATTGATAATTATAATAGGTAACGCGCGCTTGCTGTGCCTATTAAAGGGATAATGCCCTTGTGTTGGCTTTGGCGGACTAGATTTTTAAGTTTGGTTTATAAGTGCCAAATGGTGGTATCGAATGGAAGGGTAACTGTATTGTAACTCATCGTGCCTTTGGTGAACTCTGTTCACTTCTGTTGACAATCACTTTTACTCATGGTCGCTTGGGTTGCTGAAAGGGTTCACTTTTTATATTTTATACAACATTTATAGAACATTTCATATTGCGCCCCGCGCAAATTTTGGATGTCAAACGATGCTATTTTAATGGTTAATTATTGATTATGTCAACAACAGCTGGACATGTAAAATCCAACCATTTTCGCGAAGTATTTTGGTTGATAAAGACTGCTGTGCTGATGATGTGTTGTCATTCGAGAACTTTAGTATGTGAGACGTTCCTTTGTGATTCCTTTCATCTCTCCTTGCAGCTAGGAGCAAAGTAGACTATTTTAGTCTAACTATTTTTTTTTGTTGCAGTTATCATCAAGGTCATTGTACGCTCCATGAATCAAACAAAGCAGACCTGAGGTAACAAAATGAACGGTTGAGACACAGTGTATAATAGAATTAGGATGAAACTGTATGATCGCACGAGAGGATGGAATGAAGGTCGAGTATTGTTGTGCTCTGCAAAGCATATGAGCAGTGCAGGTGATTAATTAGCAGAAAAGATTTTTTGGGGGAGGGCTTATTTTTTAAGTATCCCTCAAAGATGATCTTTTGCATTCTCCTTACTCTCTTCAGCTCTGCCTCGTGCACACGCTATTTTCCCAGCTAAAAACAGCTAAATTGTGCTAAATTATCTTTTTTTAAACTAGCCGCAAGAACCCCCAGCCTTTGATGTATTTATTGTTTCCCTCCTGATATTTTTTTTAAAAATTTGTACTCAATTGGCTTCGGTGCGGTACCCTGTGTCACGGGCGCTACATAAATGCTTGTTGTTGTTGTTGTTGAAAGGCACTATTTCCAATAGAAAAGATTATCATTAAGTATAGTAAATGAGATTGGGGATTACAAGAGTTGGCCTTCTCTGAGAGTTGGTGCAGACTCAATGGGCTGAATGGCAAGCAGCTTTACCCTGTAAAGTTCTATGAACCGTCGAGTTACCAAGTATATCCTGCCCACATCGTAGCGTGATCTTCCCCTCCTCTCCCTTTTCTACTCTCCTGTATTTGTGTTTTTGTTTGTGTATGAGTAACCTTCATGTATGTTACTGTCCGCTCAGTGCATCTGGCTGTGAAACTGCATTATAATAGAGTCCTCCGATCCAATATACAAAAATAGATTTGAATGAGCATCAAATTACTGGACGGATTTGACACGACAAATTACTAAATGTGTCGGAACCAAAGCAAACAAGTTTCTCCTCTGATTTGCAGTATTGTCGGGATAATTATATATATATTTTTAAAAAGATCGGAGATTAGGTTTCGGAGCGAACAAAATTGCCGCATTGGCTCCGGGGGCTGGGACCTGGCGAGATAAGAGTTATTAAATGTGACTGAAGGTACTATTGCAGTTCAATCTGTGTACTCTATCTCTCAGCTCAAAGTCCAGGAAAAGAAGCAAGTAGCATCTGCAGATTTGTACAGCAGTTGCATCCCAGAGCCCAGGGCAAGGTCCCTGCAATCTGCAGCTCTCCATCTTAACTCCAATTACCGCGTTTAATCTGGGGCCAACAATCAGTTAGGGTCTGAGGGGAGCCTGAGGGGAGGAGCTGTGATTGCACCGTCTGATTTGAAGGTTTACAGTACTTAATAACATAAGGAGGATAACAGAAAATTAGAGATCTGCTGCAACCCAGAGTCTCTGCTGTCCTAAGACCACTACTGTACATAAGTCTCCAACGCCGCTGAAATAGTCCCTGCAAAAGAGCATTAAACGTTGGATCCAATTTAAAATTCAATGCAGAAGTACTGCACGTGCACACACCTGTGTTTGGGATGGCTGATGTTTACAACACAAATTAATTAAGGGACATGAGCTGCAGCTGCTCCTAAGTATTTTTATTCTGCACTATTGGGGCTGACCTGCTATGAGGGAGGTAAGACTAGTGAGGTGTGCCATGCGGTGACTAATATCAAATGTAAATCGTTGGCTTTCTGTGAAACGGTACTCTCCGTATAATAATTCTTGCATCTGCGTCTTTCATGTCAGGAAGATATCTCAAAGCGCTTCGCAGGATCTTCCGTAAAGTGTAGCTCTCTGAGACGCTGCTCCACAATGAAGGGCCCTATATAAATGCAAGTTGTTGTTGGTATGACTAAGCTGATAAAAATGGGACTGGTTTAAATGCCCAAATTTGAGGTTAAAGAAGCTCAAGGCCCCCTGATCTTGATTGACTACTAACCTCATTTAGCAGGAAAGTTGCTTTCTAATGTGGAAAATGCCATTTTAGATTCTCACAATCAACAGGAATGTCCATTTTAATTTCTGGCATCGTACACAGAGCTGCTTTCTTGGCACTCCAGTGTAATAATTGGAGCCATGCCACGGAAGCAGAGCATAAATGTACTGTATTTTTAAATGAGGATTGTTTTCCTTTGGTCTTCCCCTTCTGTCCAGAAGGCAGTGACTCATATTGGTGTTAAGTTCCAAGGAGAGTTGGCACCCCATTGGGGACATCAGGCAGTGGACAGTCTTTACAAGTGAGGAGCAACACGGCCAAATGTAGCATGGCTATCCCACAAAATCTGTGCCTTTCCAGCAGGAATGACTAAAGACTGATCATAAACAGTCTGCGGCTGATTTTTATTCCCTAGGACAAGGGGTGAGTCCGATAGCAATGGCTCAACAGCTGTCATAGTTGATTTTGAAACAGACCGGGGATCAAACTGGGGACCTTCCTTTCCATATGATGAAATCCCAAGCCAGATGTTCTATTTACCAACTGAGCCTTCGGAGAGCTGAAATGCTAAGGCTCGTCCAGCAATGCGTTTAACGCATTGTATTACGGCAGATCTAGCTACAAATCTTCATTAGGGCTTGGTGCTGGACCAATAAAAGCAATAACTTTGCCAATCGCTCACCAACTGAGGAGCGTGTGTTCTACTCTCTTGTGAATGAACACTACTGCAGAGTGCTGATGTTGCCGTTAATTACAGTTTTTTTATATAACTTTAGACACAGTCCCTCTCAACAAAATTAAATTACATTTGATTGGAGTTGAGGTATAGATTAGCCATGATTAATTAGAATGGCGGAACAGGCTCAAGGGGCTGGACGCCTTCCTCCCGTTCCTAAAATAAATAACTCTGTGCCTCAGATTACAGCCGACTGCAAACTGCGGTGACCATGTTTAAAACAACCGCTTGATGCTGAGATGGGAAGATGGAAGGGTGGGTGTTCCAGAAGGATGAGATCAGATGGGGCAAAGTGCCTTCTGCGTCCAAACCAGAGACTTTAAGATACTTTACTGAGTTTGAACAGAAAAGTCCAAAGAAGCTATTCCACACGTCACACTCCAGCAATCTTGGTTAAGCAAAGGACGGTGGGTTCTGCATTAATTAATCTAGCAATTTATCTGCCTCCACTCATATTTGCAAACACGTTTTCTATTGTGTCAGACACCCAGACGAACCCCACCCCACCCCCCAAAAACAATAGAATCTATTAAGCAGGATAATAGTGCAAAACTTATGGGTGAGGCTTATTCAAAATAACAACCAGATGTCTTGCATGACAAGTTGATGTAGTGGAGGAATGAGCTCCAAAGGTTTCTGTGGTCTTTTTCTTGCCCTCCAACTTTGCTTTAAGATTTGATTTTGCTGGGAATGTGGGACTTACCAGAGGGCTCCACTGTAAGTAAAGAGATTTAGAAAGAAAAACTCAATGGGTTGTAGGGAATGGATCATTTACAGATCCTGAAACCCCGTGTGTGGCTTTCTCTGTGGACGTCAATGTCTCCGAACATCAGCCGGCTGGAATTGAGTGTACTAACTCCCAGTGGTGAGACAGCGAGGAGTTAAACACTCAGCCACTTAAATCTATATCATAACCTAATGACAGTGCTTTCAAGCCAGTCAGTACCCACTTACCCCTGCTAACGGACCCCAGCCAGGAGAAATCATTAGACTAAATGAATGCATACTAGACTTAACAACCTCTACAATTACTGAGGTTAGGGGGGCCGTTAGTCGAAGGTTAATGGTGAGATGCATGGGGCGGTGATCAAAAGATGAGCTGAATAAAATACCTCCCTCCCTCACGGAAAATGTGTTAATTTCAAGCGGAGATCTCTAGATATAATAATAATAATCCTTGCGTTTGATATAGGGCCTTACCTGCGTTGTTGAGACGTCTGAAAGCGCTTCACAGGATATACTGTAAAGTGTAGTGACTGTGTATTTTGTGAGCGAATGCAGCAGCCAGTTGTGCACAGTAGTGTCCCACAAACAGCCGCGCAGTGAGTGACTTGGTTATAAGGTAACCACAAGAAGAGCGAAAGGATATGGTATGAGTATTCATTGACCATATTCCAGTAATATCAGTTTTAATATCCATGTTGGAATCGGCCCAGAGGTAAAAAAAAATATAATGACATCTCTCGCTACAGTGTAGAAATCTGTTCACCATTTCCTTCTAAACAAAATTCCTTCACAGGTGGTGGTGGGCTGTTTATAATTAATGGCGTGTCCACATATTCCCAAAAGACGAAGTATCAGAACTCTTGGCTCTCAACCAAAAGGCTGTGGGTTCCTCGTCCCTGTGCTGTTTGGCAGTCAAGTGTCTCTGCTTATCGCGCTGCCCAGTGCTGGCTCTCCTGTCTCTGCTCAGAGTAAGTTTCACCAAGCCACAGCAAGATGGACACCCCCACCAGGCTGGGATCCATCAGGAGAAACATAGGAACAGGAGTAGGCTATTCTGCCCAGTGAGCCTATTGGGTTCTGCAGTGCAAGTCTAGTTACCCGCCTTAGCCCCAAGGCCCTTAATATCCTGACCTAACAAACATCCATCTACCTCCGTCTTGAAAATGTGACTAATAATGATACGAAGAAACCATGGGGACAACGACTTGACTGCCTTTGCTCAAACTTTTAATTCGGTTGATCGTAGGAGTAATTACTGACTAGTTGCCATGGAGAATCTCCCAGCCAAAGCCCATCCTGTCTCCAGCCCACCTGAAATCATCTTATACGGCAACGTGCATCTTGTGCGGAAACTAAAGAGGCAAAAAAAAAANCAATTCAACAGAAGCCCCGGGTCAAAAGCATCATTAGAATTGAACATTTGTTGTGATGATTTGTTAATTGAATAATATTCATGTAGTGTTACACAACCCTCAGAGATATAAGCAGCAGATACCAGTAGATGCTCACAGTGGTTTACTTCTGTCATGTGTAGAGGCAAAGAATATGATTTTTGTTTTTTTTTGCTCAGCCAGTTGTCTGGTACTTGCAGAAATGATCAAATAATCTGAATTTTGCAAATTCGCCCACAAAAAAACACAGTCGCTCCACTTTGCCTTATCACACCGTCTCAAAGACGTGATAAGGCGCTATATATATGTATATATATATTGCTGCGCTTCGTGGAATCCTATAGCTCAGTGGTTAGGGCAAGCGAGAGACCTGGGTTTGATTCCTGGCAGGTGACACCTTGGGCAAGTTTCCTTACTCCACACGCCTGATAATAATCCCTCAAGAAAAAAAAGCAATAATAAAATTGGCCACTTCACTCCACGACTGTTTGTGGGACGCTGCTGTGCGCAATTGGCTGCCGCATTTTGCTGACAAATATACAGTCAATTCATTTTACAGTATATTCTGCGAAGAGCTTTGAGACGTCTCAAGGACGTGAAAAGCGCTATAGCAAATGCAAGGATTATTATAAATTGTACATAGTCTTGGAGTGGTAGGATTCAGGTTGATGAAACCTTGGATAGGGAATCATTGCGGAAGGTTGCAAAGTATCACAGGCTTTCTGTAGTCAAAAGAAAATTTGATTTTGAATTTCTTTGGTGTGTGTTTATAATGTCTCAGAAATGCGTAGGTGGCTAAATAAAGAAAGCCATTAAATCCAACCCCGATTTCACAGAACAGCCAAAGGTAATTGTGATTCATTTCTTTGTGTCTCCATATCCACATATCTCTACGAGATAGTATTGTGAGGTTGGGTGCGGTACTGTGGTAATGTGTGGTGTCAGGAGTTACTGAAATACCTTTTTAACTCTGTTCCAAGGTTTAACTGCAGGGAGCAGAAGTTTCAAGAACCTACTTTACCCCCCAGTTAATCTTTCTTTCACTCCGCTACTCGCTCTCCATACCACCTTGAGTTTTGTTTTATTGTCATGCATCTATACCCTCCCCGCAGCCTCTTTTCTTGCGCATTAATCACTGTGGAGTATTAACCGCTAATAATCCATAGTGATTAATGTGCAGGAAAATTAGTGACGAGAGAGAAAAANTCTTTTCCTGTTCCTGTTATTCAGCCGATTGTGTTGAGTGTTTCAGTCCAAGAGATTAAATTGGAAGACTTTGTTCTGCGTTTCCAAGTTTTGTTTTGTTCAACAAATGAATGGGTATTGGAATCACAGAAGCACATTTCCTCCTACAGTCCAATAGTATTGGCTTCATTGCTCACTTGGATATCAACACGTTTCCATCCATTGGAAAGCTCTGTTCATCTGTACTAGTGCCAATCCATGTCTGTCTCTCTCTGTGTCTTTTCTAATACCCGTCTCATTCTCTCGTTGTTGCCAAAAAGCGCCTAATACTTTCCGGAATTAGGTAAGCAGGGGGCGTCCCTCCAGGGGGAGAGAGAGAGAGAGAGAGAGTGCGCATTCAATTCCAACAATCTATCGCTGCGTTTTCCTTGTGTGAATGGGATGCATGGAATTCTCAGTTTGGTTCGGAGGCTCTTAAGCACGGTGATGAGTTTTCGTGTGTGTCAGACACCCGGCTGACCGCCCCCCACACCCCCGAAAAAAGAAATATATATATACATATTATACAATTCTTCCCCTCTGCCTCTCTGGTTTGTCATTTATCACTTTGCACCTGTCCCCAACGGAAGGCAAATTGGCAACGGTGCCTTTCACATTAACGCCAGCTCAGCTTCTAATTTCCAGGTATTGATCTTCTCGGCTCCCATTTCCCTCCCAGCACTTCGAGGCCTGAGCCCTGGTGACAGAGAGAAACCTGCTCTCCCCACCAGCTGACAAATGAAATAGCTGGGCAGCTGCCTATTTTTTTTCTCTCTCTCTCTCTGAGTTTGACAGAAAGTTCCTAGGTGAGCAGCGCGCTGCAATGTTACTCCTGAAAAGAGAAGCTATCGATTTTCAGGTAAAGTATCGTGTATTTCTGCCGACATGCATTTCCTCCTGCAAACACGCTTTTGTACAAACGCTATTATTGTAGGCCCATTCGTTCTTCTTAAGGATGAGTTTGGATTCGCTGCCACCGACAATTCCACGTTTCCCTCTCCTCGCCAACCGCCTCTAAGTGGCCGCGCCTTGAGCCACAATGCCCTGAAACTCTGGAACTCGCCCCTTCTGCCTTGCCCCCCCCCCCCCCCAGCCTCGGTCCCCACTTTCCCCACTCGCTGGCAGACTCCCCCACCGCCGAGCGGTCCTGGACGCTACCCCGCGCGAAGGACGCTGTACAAATGCATTCCTCGTGGTAACGATCTGTGCCGAGTCATGTCGCTCCAAACAGCCTCGATGTCCCTGAGTTGGGAAGGGGAGACAAACAGCCAGGTCGGTGAATGAGATTCCCAGTCCTCTGTTGGGGAGTGAATGTTGGGTGTTAACAGAGGCTCTTAATCCCTCGACCGATCCTTCATAAACTGTAACAGTTGGGACCATACATTTAATATAATTTTGCAAAGTATGAGTTACACCAAACTGAAGGAAACTACCCTTGTGTTTTATACACTGGAAAAAGATGTTTTTTTTTTAACCAGAGAGTTGTTACGGTCTGAAAGCTTGGTGGAAGCAGATTCGATAATAGCCTTCAAAATGGGACTTGGATAGGTACTCTAAAAGGACAAGTGTGCAGAGCTATGGATTTAGAGCGGGGGAGTGGGACCAGCTGCCAGCTCTTTCCAAGAGCCAGCACAGACACGATGGGCCGAATGGCCTCTTTCTGTGCTGTAAGATTCTATGATTCCACGCTGATGACACCAAACTTTGTGGAAGAGGATAAGCGGCACCAAGCGGAATTGGCCCAATTAAATAGATAAACCGAGAAGTTAGTAGATAGATTTTATCCGAGATAAATGCAAGCGAATGGCCATCGGAACAGGGAAACACTTCCCGCCTGCCTCCTGAACGAAAAGGCTGAGTTAACGCAATTCCGCATCGTTTTACTCACTAACATTCAGGCTCTAATTCGAAAAACAGAGACTATTTTTGAAAAAAGTAACTTGGAAGAGCCCAGTGATTGTAATTGGAGCAGTGTTACGCACTGATGTGAAAATCGTTAATATTAAAGCATAAGGGACTGCATTTATAATATAAGGTACCGATTAAACAGTGATGTGTGCACTGGGGGGGGAGCATATAAGCATTTATTATTGACCACTTTGAAATAGGAATTGTATTTGACGACAATAAAATCGCTCTCTACTTTAGATGCTGGATATGGAGCAGCTTTGCGTAAGAGTGACCTTTTCGTAAGAGGTTCCAGTGCAGTTTATGATACGTGCTTTTTTGCCAGGGTTTTTCAGTGCTCGGGAAAGTCTATTTGTTTGTCTTCACTAATATAACTGATGTTATTTATCAAAGAGACAGGCTATTTGGAGAAACCGATGTACCTGAGCTGCGATCATTAACATTTTAAAATTGAAAAATTACATCCAACGGACATATTGTGGGATAATGGCTTAATGGGAATGTCCTTTTGTGTGTTTAATCTGTCAGGCAACAGGAGTCAAAGGGCAAGACAAGACCGCGGGGTCTATGTGTTAAAGAAACACAGTCACTTCTTGTTAAGTGAATAACCTATTTGCCACAAAATTGTATTCACTTATAAGGAGCCGAGCAAACGGGACTTCATTCTATTTTAAAAAGCTGTCCTGCCAACAGTCTGTGATTCTATAATGTACAATAATCCTTGCATTTGATATCTTGCCTTATCACGTTTTCGAGACGTCTCAAAGCGCTTCACAGAATATGCTGTAAAGCTAATTGACTGTACATTTTGTGGGTGAAACACGGCAGCCAGTTGTGCACAGCAGCGTCCCCACAAAAAGGTGGTGGATTGAGTGACCAAATTATTATTTATTTATTCCCTTTAAGGCATTATTACCCCTGGAAAGTAATCTGCCAGATGACTAACAACCGGGTCCGTGCTTACTGCTCGGTAAACAGAGACGTGTGGAGTAAGGAAACTTGCCTAAGGTTTTGTCCCGCCAGGGAACTCTACAATCCAAATAAAGGCGATTCAAGCGAGGGCAAATTATTATTTTTATTTTTTTTTAAAAACGTTTTATATTTATCCCAGTCAAAAATCCACTCAAATGAAAATTCAAATGGCATCTTTGAGCTTGGCTGATGTTGTGGAATTGTTCTGACTGCACAGTCCTGAAGATTCAGTGCGGCCAGCCACTGAGATTGATCCTGCACCAGAGCCCCAAATGAGTGTTGGGTCAGTGTAGTTGGTCGATTTGAGGCATGATTGTAATAACCGCACTTATAAATTTAAATAATTGACAGAGAAATATCCTTTGGCGCATTTTTTGGGGGGGTTTTAAAGTTGTTTTGTTTAAGCACTGCAATAGCACCCTTTCAAATGTTAGTCAAATTGCACTAACACGAGGACAGAGCCATTAATGTAATAAGTGTTCTTTTTCATCCGTGAAGCCTTCAGACTGTTTCCAATTGCTCCATAAATATTCAAAGTCTCTCCGCTTTTTGGAGGTTCTCCAACAGCATCATTGCACTGAACTTTAGTCATGGACAATCCTCCAAGGAACATAGAAACAGAAGGGAGTAAACCTATGAGACTATGAGAAGGCTGTTCTGTCACTTTAATAGATCATTTCCCCACCTTTCTCCGTTTCCCTTATTACACGAGAACATAAGAATTTGCTGGCGAAAGAAGACCAAGGCCCACCTGGTTCGCCTTCCACCATCCTGCCAGTCGCTTGACATATATATAGTCCCAAACTATATACTGTATCCCCGAGATATTACTTCCCAGCAGAAATCTGTTCAAACAACATTTTCTGCTTCCACCGTCTCCCTAGGGAGCCCGTTCCAGAAGTTTACTACTCACTCGCTCACTGAAGTAGGGTTTCTGTAGACTTGTTCTGAATTTAACCCTCCCCGTCCACCAGCACCCTTCAATTGCAGGCCGTGTCCTCTGTATTTTAAATAGATTTAAATCTCCCAACAATGCAACGTATCCCAGGGCTGAATTGGTCTGTCATCTTAGACTGTGTGATTCCCTCAGTTCCACCGTCAAGGCCGTGCTTTCTGCCACTACGTCCCAAAGCTGTGGAACTCTCTCCCTCAGTCGCTTCACCTTGCCCCCCCCTCTCTCCCCGTTTTCGGGTCACACTTGAAGACCTTTCCCTTCGACCATGCCTATGGTCTTTTAAGCGCTCTGAGACGCGACCTGCGTGGAGGGTGCTATATAAGTACAAGTTGTTGTTGTTGTAGGGTCACCTTCTTCCTCCCCTGGCTCGGCATTGGGCTCTGCAACTGTTAAGGGCTCCGAGACCCGATGAAGGCTGCTACGTAAATGCAAGTTGCCATTTTAAAGCTACAGACCTCCAAGGTTAATAACATTTAAAAAAATTGTTTTTTATCCTAAATAATAATTGAGGGGAAAAAAAAACCAAGAAATACTTGTCCTCGAGGTGCTGTCAATTAAAATATCACACATCAGATTTTGTTTTCACTTTTGCACATCTGTTGGAATAAGAAAACAGAATGGAATACGTTCTCATTTCTTACAAAGCAAGCTTGGTGCTTGGAGGGTTAAAAGGGGATTGCATACACCCTGTTTTTCTTTTTTAAAAAAAAGTTTGAGTTATAATTAAATCCGGATTTCCTGTATACATAATACTGTTTGCCCTTTGTCATTGAGTTGAGGGATGTTTAGCATTGCCGGAATCCAGGTTTGCACTCTGCACTTACACAGCGCTCTCCATTCAGCTCCATCGCACATCAGATACAGTGCTGTCTCTCTCTCTCTGCTCCCCTCTTCACAAAAGGGCAGACACACACACATTCCCCCAAACCTCTGCCACATTCTCCCCTCTGCCACACCATCTATATTGCCCGTCTCTCCGAGATTGTTCAATCAGTCTAGAATTATGGGCAGTTTCCCACTGTGGACTCGCAACCCACAGGGGAATAGATAAATGAAACGGGGCCCAAACACATTTTTATTTAGGGCCCTTCAGAGAAAGAAGGACAAACACAGGGACCCAGAAGATAACTGTTTAGCCGAGAGATTACAAGTGGAAAAGGCAGAGAGATTTCACAACGCACCCTGGCCCGCCAGTCAGTAAAACGAGAGAAGTAATGAGTTGTAATGATTTATAAGTAGAAAATAATTGGAATTCGTGGAGATGGATGGCAGGACATTTCACCTCTTTTATTGCGGAATTTTGTAGAATGATACAATCTGGCCTCATCTATAACAGGCACTGCACTGTCAAACACAAACACAGACTCCTTCAGGATGTGTTGGGGGGGGGGGGGAGAGGAAACAGCATAAAAAAACCTGCTCGTGTTGTGAATGTGTGTACACAGAGATACACGTATATATATACCCACACACGATACCCAAAGACAACAACAACAAATTATATTTTATTTTGCGCCTTTCACGTCGGAAAGGACGTCCCTTCCAAGTCCTCTGGGAAGCTATCCTGTGCGAGGGGCGCTGTATAAATGCAAGTTGTTGTCCCAAAGGGTTGGTACGTCCTTCCTACGTGAAAGACGCTATACAAATATAAATATAATACACCCACTCCAAACCCCATCTTAGGATGCTCAAAACTATCTGCTAGCGGACTGGCTAGCAATGGCCGGGAAACACAGGAGACGTTCAATGAATACCGAGAATTAAACTGCAACTGAACTGAATGACTGAATGATAATCCCCGCATTTGACACAGCGCCTTATCACGTCTTCGAGACGTCTCAAAGCGCTTCACAGACTATACTGCAAAGTGAATTAACTGTATGTTTGTTGGCGAAACACGGCAGCCAATTGCAGTGTCCCACAAGCAGTCGTAGATAAAGTGACCAATTTTATTATTGTTTTTTTTCTCAAGGGATGATTATCAGGCGTGTGGAATAAGGAAACTTGACTACCGGGAATCAAGCCCAGGTCTCTCGCTTGCGAGGGGACTTCTGAGAGTCCTAACTACTGAGCTGCAGGACCACTGAATATCTTAAAAGCAATGATGATTTTTTTTTAATTTAAAAAAAAAAGTCCGTGTATTTCTTCGCTTCGATTTTTTTTTCCCCTTCTCCCAGACCGGGTGACACCCACAGCTCCTATGGAAGTGGACAGGGAAGAGAAGGAAAAGTGATCCTATGTCACACACGTTCCTGTAACTCACCCATTTCGCTCTGATTAAGTAGCGAGATGATGCCAATTTCCCCTCTTTCTCAAACCGCTTTCGCTTCTAACCGTCTCAGTCTCGCGTTACACAGTTGGTTTAAGACAAATTTTAGGCATCGCAGTGTTATGAGTTAGAGGAGGGCTTATCATGGATGTACATAATGTGATTGGCGGAATCCCTTTCCGGGGGTAATAATCCCTTAAAAAAATATATATATATATATTTGGTCAGTCAATCCACCATTGTTTGTGGGGACGCTGCTGTGCGCAATTGGCTGCCGTGTTTCGCCCACAAAATATACAGTCAATTCACTTGACAGTGTATCCTGTGAAGCGCTTTGAGACGTCTCGAAGACGTGATGAGGCGCTGTGTCTGAAACTGGCTCCAGACTGGGATCTTCCTCTTGGAGGAACTTAGTCCACTGACGCTCCGAGACACCGTCTGCAGATAAAATGCAAGTTGTTGTTGGTACTATTCCTGTTCTTTGCTCTGATGGTATCATTACTGGGGGGGGTGGGGGGGTGGAAATCAGATTATGAACGTCTAGTCCATTTGACGCAGTGTGTGAGGGTAATTTATTTCAATCCATCGGCAGTATTTTTCAGTCATGTGACGGGAAGAGAAGATTGATAAGATCGTGACTTTAGACAGGCTGTAAGAAAAGGACAATACCTAACAGGAAGAGAGTGTTTTACTCAAACAAAATGAAATGATCTCCCGGGTTATCAAACCGTTTGTACGTATTAGAATGCAGCACCAAAGTTGGAAGGTCGGATAGTGTCACAAATCACAAGAGAAAAAGTTGACAGGAATTGTGACTGGCACCTTTTGGCAATTTCTGATCTTTTTTTTAACAAAAAAAAATCTCTCGGAATGATTGCTGATTAAGAGGAACGAGTTTCTGAGTCTGGACCGTGTGCCGGAGCTGAGAAAGAGACAAAAAAATCCATGACTGTTTGGGGGGACACTGCTGTGCGCAATTGGCTGCTGCGTTTCACCCACAAGTTACACAGTCAGTCCAATCTACAGTGTGTTCTGCAAAGAGCTTTGAGATGTCTCAATGAATCGAACCCCAGGTCCTGTCGCTCGTGAGGCGAGCGCTCTAACCACTAAGCTACAGGACACAGATGGAGACGAGATGTAGATTATCTCCCTCCTGGGGTGGGGGGGGGTTATTTTCAACCCATCCCATGAGTCCACGTCACTGATGGGGTCAAAGCGCTGGTTTGTTAACGCGCAGAGAAGTTGTTAAACGGCAGGTTTTTGAGGACGTCCAGGATGTCTTTGTAAATCGGCTTCCCCCCCCCCCCCCACTACCCACCACCAGCCCCACCGAACGTGACAGGCTCGCGATCGATGACTGATTTTTCCCCCTCGACACGCCCGAGAGTTGGGCAATGTCTGTGTTAAATTTCAATTTCCTGTTTGATTTCAGCCCATTTGTAAAGTGTGAGACACGGGGAGTGAGTGCCTCTGACACGCCGGTAACTTCATCAGTGGCTAGGTAGCTGCCGGGAGATGGATGGGGCAGCTAAGGCCACTGTCATAGTTAGATTAATGTCATAATCTAATAGCCTTGTTTGTGTTTGCCGTGATCTGTGGGACTCAGGGAGCTGGCAGAGCTGAGCGGCTAGTTATTGGAAGGCAAGAGTCAGGCCCTGGAGGCGGAAGGACAATCACAGAGCGCTCGGTCAACTCACGCCATGTGAAATGAGCTAAAACCCATCAGGAAATGGAAGCAGCCATTAACCCCTATCTCGGACTATTACACAGCCAATATATTGGAGTGACAGATGAGATAATGGCCACATTGATTTACACGGTTCAGATGTCAGTGTGGCCGCATCGCCGAATGGTGCAATAATTATTTTGATTATGATAATTGCTTAAACCCAGGTTACCCATTAAACATGCGTGACTTTTAAACGAGGAACCCAATCGCTTAACCCACCCATCGGAAGGCAGTATCAGGTCCAGTTATGATGGGTCAAATACTTTCAAGCATTGAGCGACTTAGTTTTCCCTCCGTGGCTGTACACGACATAATCAATTAAGACCGAAAGAAAGTATTATAAAACTTTCTGAAAGTTATTTCTCTTGTACCATTTTGTAAAGCAGCCTTCTTTTCTCCGGGAACAGCCCATGATGGATATGGGCCAGGATTTGGGTGAGTTATAAGGCGTCGTGATTCGTCACTGTCAAGTGCTCTGGGACGGTACCCTGCGTGAGGGACGCTGTGTAAATTCAAGTTGTTGCTGTTGGTAGGCGTTGAGTAGAACTTGACCGGTTTCAGAGCCACCCCATGATTTGATCCCTGGACCACATTGACTGGCTTCAGGCCAGCTCTCCCTATGGCTTGTGTTGCTATCTTTTTTACTGGCTCTTCCTGGGAGAATCCCCTCCGTTAAATTAAACACGATGGTGCAATGAATACTCGCTAAATAGTCCTGGACACACGCCACAGCCTGACAATGTAAAGCTGTGCTTGAGAGGCAGCTCGACTCCAGTCTAGTCCTGGAGGTGTGTTCGAGGGTGGTTGTTAACAGGGGGTGGTTGCTGAATGAGGGTGTTTGCATAAACAACAGCAACAACAACAACAAGTTACAAATTACATCAGGAGGCTGTCCCAATGCGCTGGCCAGTCAGGGAACCGCACCTGAGAGCCATTCATGTGTTGTTATCGTGCTTGGTGGGGAGGTGAGCGAGGTCTCCTCCGAGTTGAACTGGCTCCAAGGTGACGTGCAATGGAGTTGAGCCGTTCCCTCTGTGCCGGCCTCAGTAGTCTGGTACCTGAGTCGGGCGGGTCTGCAATATTCCAAGGCACTGCTTGAGAGGTTGGATTCTGTCAGCCAGTCCCTTCCTCGATATAATAGCCTCAACAACAACAACAACAACAAATGACACTTGCACAGCACCATTCACGGCAGCAAGACGTCCCCGGGTGCTGATGTCCCTCACTGCTGGTTCCAGCTACACTAGATGATCTGAACTCCATCTCTGTTCTTCACTTCTGCCCAGTTCATCATTTCCACTTGGTAGTAATTGTCATCAACTCTTTGTGGAGCCTGTCTCCTGCCACTGGCTTTACACATACGGATGCACAATCCTTTCCAATTCCACTGGTGCCCTCAAGGTCTAAGTTATTTGAAATAAAAATAGAAAAATGCTGGAAAATGCACAGCAGGAAAAAAAAACAGGTTAACGTTCCAGAACAGCCTCATTCTGTTTATTTTATTAATGTTTTACTCCAGGTTGCTAAGTGATTAGATTTTTGTTTTCTCCTATTCGTTGCTGATTGTTTATCGTCAAAGCCCATTTGCATTATTTTAATAATAATATTAATACACCTTGCTTTTGAGACAGCGCCTTATCACGCCGTTGAGACGTCTCAAAGCGCTTCACAGGATATACTGTAAAGTGGAGTGACTGTGTATTTTGAGGGCGAAACGTGGCAGCCAATTGCGCACAGCAGCGTCCCACAAGCAGTCGTGGATTGAGTGACCAAATGTACTTGGGTGATTGTTGGCCAGGACACCGGGAGAAATTCCCTTCTCGTCTCGAATAATGCCGTGGGATGGGACCTTGGTTTATCTTCTCACCTGAAGGATTTTCACAAAACTTTGCAGCCGTTTGAGAGATTTGTCTCTTCTCGTGCCCCCGGTGTTCAAGGCTGACTTTAATGCGGCTTCTTTCAGATGTGAAACCTGGAGATGTCCGGCATTCAGATTAGACGTTAAACCTAGGTCCCGTCTGTCTATTCAGCGGGACGTTAAAAGATCCCATGTCACTGGTTCAAAAGAAAAGAGAAGGGAGTTTCTCCTGGCGTCCTCACCAACAATTCTCCAAATAAACCTGGTCATTCACTTCACGGCTGTCGGGACACTGCTGTGAGCAAATTGGCTGCCGCCTGTGCCTACATAAACACACAGTGAATCCTGGAGAGCGCTTTGAGACATTGCAATATGACATCCTGCGCTCACTCCCTCCACTCAACAAATGCCTGCTTCATTCCCCACCACGCCCCACACGCCCCCCACCGCTTGATTTGCCCCACAAATTGGGGGGGGGAACGTTCAGCTATTCCGTCCCGGCTCATCCTTGCAATGGAAAGGTGCTCCGGTACGTAGCTGCCAATTGTAATGTTAACAAACACAGTCACATTGACCCACGGGCGAGCAAGTATCTGGTGATCTCGCTTGCCAATGTTATGATGGAGGGCAACCACTAGATGGAACCATTGGAACACAGATACCTTGGTGTGGAGGTGAAAGGTTGGACCCTACAGCTATGTCTTGTGATGATTAACCAGCACTCCATCTAAAATTAGACAAACAGGAGCTGAACTAATGGGAAGAACAATAAACAGTGCAAACAGTGTGACACGAAGTCACACACGAGCATCCTCCCCCCTTTCCTTCCTCTCCCCTCGGCTCAGTATCGGGCTCCGCCACTGTCAAGCACTCTGGGACGCTGCCCGGCAAGAAGGGCGCTACACAAATGCAAGTTGTCGTCGTTGTATCAAAAAGGTTTTGCACTGACGTTCAAAGAGAAAATACACCAACATCGGGTCTCATTCATGATTGATTAATTGGAGATCTTTTAATAAGACTTCTTGTGATCTGAAGAGAAGGAAAACCTTCCCAACGGATCAGGGCGCCTACTACAACAGCAACAAATTATATTTACCCAGCACCTTCCACGTCGGGAGGACGTCCCAAAAGGCGCTGGACAGTCAGGGATTTGGACCCGAGCTGGAGGTCAGGAGGAGTGGAGGGCAGGGAGGGTAGGAGGGTGACCGAAGGTGTGGTTGAAGAGCAGGGTCTTGAGATGGACTCTGAAGGAGGCGAGGGAAGGGGCGAGGCAAAGGGACTGAGCCATTGGGAAATCCCTGTGACCCGGATGAGAGCATTTGCTGTAGTGCTTCAGTTTCTCTTGCTAAACGTACTGTTAAAGCACTTTATCGCTTACACCCGTGGGGAGCAATTGTTCTTAATATCAGAGCTTCATCTTACTGAGGTCTGAGCTCTTTCGTTGACTAATGAAATTTCTGCTGGGAGCTGGCTAAATGTTTGTCACAGCAGTGGGTTTGTCAGACTGAGGTTTAACAACTGCCTGGAATCTGTAGCCTTATACAATCAGACACTCAGTAATCCACTTGTCTGCCCTGCAATTTGTCCATAATATAGAACTGGGCTTTTCAAACAGAGACAAACTATTGGAAACACAAGTACAGAGACTGACTGAAGGAGCAATGAGAGTACGTGTGGAGCTTATAGGAACAATAGCGAAATGGCTAAGATAACAATAATGGTTATAATAATAATCCTTGCATTTGATATGGTGTCTTACCACGTCTTCGAGACGTCTCAAAGCGCTTCACAGGATACACTGTAAAGTGGAGTGACTGTGTATGTGATGGGCGAAACGCGACAGCCAATTGCGCACAGCAGTGTCCCAAAAACAGTGGTGGACCAAATTGTTATTTTGTTTAACACGAGAATGCACTCACTCGCTCGCTCGCATTCCTGAGTTGTTAACGTTCGCTCCGAGACCCTCCTCTCGGGCGACATTAAAATGTAGCTGCCTGCAAACGCTGACTTCATAAGAGAGAGCAAAGCCACAGCAGCCCAACTTGTGGGTTTATCTCCTGGACTGCTCATCACTGGGATACGTCAATGGAGGAACACTGATGATGGCTGTGTAGACGGGCACTGCCCAGACAACCTCAACCCTCATAGAAGCAGGAGGAGGCCATTCAGCCCCTCGAGCTTGTTCCGCCATTCTATAAGATCATGGCTGATCTGTACCTCAAGTCCAATTACCCACCTATGCCCTGTATTGTGGAGTCCTGTAGCTCAGTGGTTAGAGCACTCGCTTTGCAAGCGAGAGACCTGAGTTCAATCCCCGGCAGGTCAGGGCGAAACTTTGGGCAAGTTTCCTTACTCCACACAGAGCCTAATAATAAACACTCCAAAACCAAAAACAATAATAAATCGGTCATTTTCAATCCATGACTGTTTGTGGGACATTGCTGTGCGCAATTGGTGCCGCGTTCGCCCACAAATATACAGTCAATTCACTTTACAGTGTGTTCTGTGAAGCGCTTTGGGACGTCCTCCCGACGTGAAAAGCGCTATATCAAATGCAAGGATTATTATTATTATTATTATTCCTCAATACCCTGACCTAACAAACATCTATCCACCTCCGTCATGTGGCTGGCCACCATAGCTGTTCTTGGCCGTGGTGGGGGGGATTTGGGAGAGGAGACTCGAATAGAAAGAAGCTAAAACAAATCACTGCCAATGCCACAGTTAACCCCCACCCCACCCCACTCCCACTCACCCCCTCTCACTCCGCCACTTCCCGAAGTCGACGAAATCTCAACAGCCAACCAACAAATGTATAATAAATCCTTTACAAATTTGTTCTTACGTCGCTTGGGCAGTTATTGTTTCATTTTGCTCTTGATTGACTTGTAGCCTTTCGTTCGCCCCCCAACGACCCTCACTCCACCGCTCGCCCTAACAACCCTTTCTTCCACTCCCAATCCAATCTCCGCAACACCCCCCCCCCCACCACCGCCCTCCTCCTTCCCTACCTTCCCTACCCCACCGAAAAAAAAGAATGTTTCTTGCATTGTGAGGAGTGAGGCGCAGGAGATTGTTATTGTGTCACAAACCAGGGCTTTTCAGTTACCGGTTGTTGTATATTAAACTGTTGTCACGCCCCGAGGCCAGTCATTTCATGAAAGCAGAGAATTTATTCAACTGTAACTAAATAAGATTGCCATAGTCTGCCCCAGTCCATTTCTGAACACTCTCAAGCATCAGTCAGGCAGAGAGAGCAACTGCTTTTAAATTGGAAAACATAAAAAAAACAGTGATTATTTCCTAAAGATTATTTAAACGCTTATTTTTTTTTGTGTATTGTTGTGTGTTTTGTGTTTTTTTTTCCCCCCCCGGGCGATTGGGTGAGCGGGATGGGGAGGTGGGAGAGTTGAGAGGGGGGGGTGGGGGTGAGGGTTTGTGTGTGGGGGTGGGCGGGGGGGGGGGGGTGGTGGTTGGCGGGAGGTGGGGGGGGGGGTTGGTGGGGTTGGTTCTTGTACTGAAGGGAAAGCAGTTCAAGGGAATCTGGCATCTTTCCATATCCGGGCCGGAATGAGATGGTGCTGTTAGCATGAAATGCTGCATGTAAGTGACTGTGTTTAATTAAACAAGATCACAGGGACTCGGAGAGAGAAAGCTTCTCATCAAAAACATCTGGCAGGAGGGTCCACAGGGCACTGTGGCTTGAGCGTGTGGCTTTTCTGTAACATGGCCCGATGTGTAATATCCTGCTCTAATTGTTGCCTCCTGCCGTCACTCTGTGTTTATCCTCCCCGATAGGAAGCAGTCAGGGTTTCGGCATTTCTCCTTGCACGGTTTACTGTAAACCCCAAGTATTTTGTGTATATTTTTTTTAGGGGTGGGGGGGCCTCGGTGGAATATTTCACGCCCTCGACCGCAGAGCGCGAATGGCACCCACTGCTGTGTCAGAGCTATGGCTGAGGCTCCCGCTACGAGATCTCTCGCTCGCTCGCACGCACACACCCGTTGGCGACAGATGAAACCAATCTCTGTGGGTCGCTGTGCTAACCATGGCACGCACGTTCCTTTTTGTTCCATCTGCGAAAGATGGTAATAATAAGTAATAATAATAATAATAATCCTTGCGTTTCATACAGAGCTTTGTCATGTCTTTTGAGATGCCTCAAAGCGATTGGCAGGACACACTGTAAAGCGAATTGACTGTGTGTTTTGTGGACGAAACGCGGTGGTCAATTGTGCACCGCAGTGTCCCCACACAAACAGTCGTGGATTGATTTATTAGTTTTTGGAAGGATTATTATCCCCGGAAAAGCGCCAATCGACTAACAACCAGGTTCCTACTTACTGCTGGGTAAACAGAGGCGTGTGGGTGGAGTAAAGAAACTTGCCTAAAGTTTCGCCTGGTAATCAAACTCAGGTCCTCTCGCTTTAACACATGTACCTGGGGTTTGAAACGGTAAAGTACATATATACAACCTACAATTGTACATCGACACAGTGCCTTTCACATCATGAGGATGTCTCAAATTGTCTTCGACAGCTGTCCGGACACCTGAGTCAGTGCGGGTGAGGGACGGGGTTGGGGGGGTGAGTAAGGAAAGAAGACCGAAAGTCACGGTCAAAGAGAGAAGTCTAAAATCAATATCACAATCAAGATCTCTATCAAATGCAAAGATTATTATTGTTATTATTATTATTATTATCAGATGGGTCGAGCCATTGCTCCAGGGACCTGTGAGCGTAGCTGGGATCACAGGTCTGGTCTGTATTTATTTAGGAGCAAAATAAAAGGTAATTGTAATTGACACTAGATTACGGTCAGGCAGCAACTGCACAAACATTCACTCTCAGTACTCCTTCACTCAGCCAAAGGATTGGAATCGAGAGCGAGAGAGGACAAAGGGCACGTCACACAGACTGACACACGCCCGCAGACGCGAGAGACCAGAAACGAAGTTACAAATTATTTTTAAAAAGTAGGTAAAATGAAAAATTACTCTTTATTTCCCCCCCCACCACCACCGGAATAAAGTCATGTTATTTATTTGGTTCCTGCATCTGTCGTGACAGAGCAATGTTTACTCCCTGGCTGTTCTGTTCGGGTGAGCATGGTGGCATGGCGTATCATGTACGATACACGCACAGTCACTACACTGTACATTACATCCTCTGAAAAGCTTTGGGGTGTCACAAATGTCATTGCCAATAATCTGCAGCCTCATAATCTCCAGCCTAATCTTGTAGGCGGTCACCTGCAAATACACAGTTAGCGCTCTTTATGGTAAGTCCGGTGAAGCACTTTGACACATTTCATTGACGCGATAAGCTGCTGTACTAATAAATAGTAATAAATAATCCTGGCATTTGATATTGCGCCTAATCCCGTCTTCGAGATGTCTCAAAGCGCTTCACAGGATACACTGTAAAATGAATTGACTGTATATCTTGTGGGCGAAATGCGACAACCAATTGCGCACAGCAGCGTCCCCACAAACAGTTGTGGATTGAGTGGCCAGATTATTATTATTGTATTTTATCATTATCATTGCTGTGTCAAGGTGCAAGGATTATTTTTGTTATCTGTGGCTAAGGCTACGGCAACAAATAACCCAACTGTGCACAAGACAATTGGACAGTCAAGTTCTGCCTCTGTTGTGTCCAGACTAACTTTGTCGCCCATTAGAGAAACTGCCTTTACAACATTCCAACCAAATAGCTATGCAGCTATTTAATAAGTCAGGACATTTAGTACAAACAACAGGACATTCGCAATTAAGTCTTCCCAGAAAACCCTCTCATCTCTCTTTATTAACCCTTTCCGGGCAGTGAACTGATTGTATAACACTGGCCTTTTGCGCAATAAAGAGAGATTGCGTGTGTCTGGCGTGTGTTGCAGCACAGCGTGTCACACGTTTCTTTGTTCTTCGCCTGCGAAGCGCTTTGAGACGTCTCAAGGGCGTGATGGGACGCCGAATCGCCTGCGAGGATTATCATTCTTGTTTCTTTTGTTGCCCGCCGGAGAACAAGAGCGACAGTTTATCAGTGGAACTGTTTGCTCCGTGACCTCGAGTCTCCCCCGCCCCCCCACCCCCCACCCCACACCCCCCGCCGCCAGCCTGTGTGTGCGTAAGGGAAATGATTAAAGAAAGACAGAAGCGAAACCTTTGCGACAGGGAGAGGAACCGTTTCGAGCCGGGGACGGAAAGGTTCCGCCCTGGGAGGAGGCCGGCGACACTGACAAATCTGCTGCCCCGAACAATCGATAATCCGGGCTGTTTATCCTCCGTAACCTGCCCCCAATGCCAGGCTCGGCCCGTTCTCCGTAATTACCTCGTCAAGGGGCCGTGGTACTGCTTTTGACTGCGGTATCAGTCAGCCTAGGGATGATTGACAGCTGGTTTACATGGCTTCCGCTCTGATTGACAGCTGTTTTAGGTGTTGCCCACGGGACTGGTTCCAGCCCGAGCTACTCTTGTCGCTGCGGGAAAATCTCACAACCTCGACCGCTGAGAGTGATGGGCTGCCCATGCACGGACCCCGTGGACAGCAATAGGGCTTTGGTCAACAAACTTTTGTTTTAAGAAGGAGACAAAGTCAAACTGTGCAGCGCCCAGGCCGGAGGCTGCTTTTACAAGGCAGACGTCCAGGTGACTAGCCCGTTTGCCTTCGTAGGAAGCTTGAGTTTCTGGCACGCTCGCCAGGGTAACTTTTCCGTTGATTAACTTTTTTTTTTGTACGTGGTTTACGGAAAAACGTTCCCAGAAACGCCCACCGTTAGAGCCGCCCACGGGAAATATTCATTAATCTTTGCATTTGGTACGGCGCCCTTAGCAGATCTTCGACACGTCTCAAAGCGCTTCGCAGAATACACTGTAAAGTCGATTGACTGTGAATTTTGTGGGAGAAACGTGGCTGCCAATTGCGCACTAACCCTAACCCTAAGTGACCAAATTATTATTATTTTATTTTGAAGGGATTATTATTACCCCTGGAAAAGCGATCCGCCAATCGTCTAACAACCAAGTTCCTACTTACCGCTCGGTAAACAGTGGGAACCGAACCCGGGTCCTCTCGGTTTCGAGGCGATTGCTCTAACCAACATCAAATAACTTTTACGTTACACGCTGCACGTTGCAAGAAAAAACGCTGTACACTTCAACCGCAAAAAAAGAAGTGATTTATAGCAATGTCGCTTGCGCGCACACACGCACATACACACACACACACACACGTGCGCACAGATACGCGCTGGAGAGGGGAACCTTTGCAAACCGCACAAACAAAATAATGGTGAGACTGTAAAGATCTGATAGGTGGAACGATGTGGCAACTTGATTTTTTTTTTACGGCCGACCACTGTTTAGGAGCAAGTCAGATATTTGACCGAGAACTTACTCTGCGACCAAATTGTTCTCAAGAGGGTTTAGCCTTTGCCTGGGTAACTGTTTAATTCAGCAGTGCGTCTATTGGGGTAAATTGCTATGATGGGGAAAAGCTACAACAGGCTTTTAAGTCGAGGAATCCGTGTCGTGGTAATAGAGTAACAATAATCCCTCTGCTTCTGGGGACACAAAAGGTTGTGTTTATCAAAGCCACTTTTCTCTTAAACCTTTGGGCACCACTCTTTGTGTTGGCGAAACACCTACGGAGGAGGGCTGACTGCGCAGCTTTCTGAGCGAACAATTAATAACGATAATAATAATAATAAATGAATGATAATAATCCTTGCATCTGAAACAGCGCCTCATCACGTCAAGGCGTTTCGCAGAAATATCCTGCAAAAGGCGGATGAACTGGGCAGTGAAACAGAATCAGAATAATATTTAGAGTTTACAGGGTTTCAATAAACCAAACACAGATTCCCAGCGCGATTTGATTTGATGCAGGATTCCTTCTGGAACCCTCGATTTGTCCCAATTTATGACTGTGTTGCAGTTTAAAAAAAAAAGGGTGTTTTGACTGGAATAAGAGAGTGGGTGCAAGCGCATCGCAGCCCAGCTGGCTGGGACGTGCTCTGGGATGCCATATATAAATGCAAGTTATTGGCGGTGTTGTTGTTGGTAGCTGACAGCTCCCATCTGCCGCTGCCCTCTTCATTTCAGGTTCACTGTATATTTCCGCTCACAAAATACGCAATCGATTCACTTTACAGTGTAGCCTGTGAGGCGCTTTGAGACGTCTCGAAGACGTGATAAGGCGCTGTATCGAATGCCAGGATTATTATTATTATTATTATCTGTGCCACTTCTGTTCAGAAAGAATCTCCTCGGCTGATAGCCCAGTGAGACCCTCCACAGAGCAGAGCAGAGCCTCAGGTGCAAGCTGATCTGAAGGTTAATCACGTCGGAGACGACAGCTGCAAGTCTCTCACTTGGGGCTCGCCCGGAGTAAAATTATTCTTAATAATGGATCTGAAGGAGTCCATATAAGCCCCGTAGGCCTTGCCGTACAGCCTGGCAGCTACTTGTCATTCTGAACCGGGCTGGGTTACCAGCTGATTGCTGAAGTCCGCACATCGGCAATTGGTTCTCATTACCTGCCTCTGTACCGACTTCACACTGGGACGCGCTGCCTGAAAGGCTGGTGGGAGCACGTTCAATCCAATTCAATTCGACTTTCAAAGGGGGAATTGGATAGGTACTTGAAAGGAAAAACATTTGCAAGGATACGGGACTGATTGGGTGGCTGGCTCTTCCGAAGAGGGCCGAATGCCTCCTTCCGTGCTGTAATATTCTATGATTCTATACCGTCAGTGTAATTTGTTGTTGTTGTTGTCGTCAGGGACAGGACTGGCATGGGCCGCCAGCTCACTTTCATGATGGTTTGAAAGCTCACCATTTGCTCTCTCTCTCCTTTCTCTCTCTCTCTCTCTCTCTCGAGGAGCTTTCTGAGCAGCCTGAGTTGTCATTAGATTGTGATCACAAGTGTGTGTGTATAATTCAGCTTGTTTAAAGGCCTGTGTGTGTTTCGGCAGAGATTCTTTCAGTGATTGGTTAAATGGCTACCAGGTATAAGCCAGAGGATCTACCCTGGTTGGGATTCCCTGTGTCAGTTACTGCAGTGACGAGCTCCAGTGTGACAATAATAATATTAATAATAATAATCCTGGCATTTGATACAGCGCCTTATCGCGTCTTCGAGGCGTCTCAAAGCGCTTCACAGAATACGCTGCAAAGTGAATCGACCGTATATTTGTGGGCAAAACTCGGCAGCCGATTGCGCACGGCAGCGTCCCCACAAACAGGCGTGGATTGAGTCACCAAAATTATTATTATTTTTATCAAAATTATTTATTTTGTTGGAAGAGTTTTTTACCTCCGGAAATGCTATCCGCCAATCGACTAACAACCGGGTTCCTATTTACTGCTGGGTAAACCGGGGCGTGCGTGTGTGGAGTGAGGAAATTTGCCTCGGGTTTGGTCCCAACCAGGAATGAAACTCAGGTCCTCTCGCTTGCGAGGTGAGCGCACTA
This sequence comes from Callorhinchus milii, assembly GCF_018977255.1. Classification (NCBI taxonomy): domain Eukaryota; kingdom Metazoa; phylum Chordata; class Chondrichthyes; order Chimaeriformes; family Callorhinchidae; genus Callorhinchus; species Callorhinchus milii. The sequence goes on from NW_024704751.1 coordinate 12,444,161, forward strand.
ACCACTGCGCGACAGGACTCCGTACAGTGTAACAGCGATGCAGCAGAGTGAGGCTTAAGGCACTGAGAATCCCTTTGGTTTGTTTGTCACAAAGCCTTTCCTGTATCTTAATTTTATTCCAACAGCAGGATGTCTTTTGGGCAAATGTTTGAATCAGCCTGAGCACCCGTTCGTTCTACTCATCATCTGAATGACTTTGCCTTCCATCAGACAGTCAGTGACAGCATCGAAAATTCCCTGAAAACCCACCCAGGCTTATAGCGACTCTGCTTCCCTATCAATTAGTCCGCAGTTAACAGGCTCCCTGACTGGTGATTGTCACCATCAGCCCCTCTTGTCCCTGCCTGATATCACGGACTCCCACACAATAATAATAATAACAAGAATAATCATTCTTGCATTTGATATAGTGCCTTATCACGTCTTCGAGACGCCCAGAACCCCCTCAATCCCTCCTCACCTTCAAATCCCGCCTAAAAACTTTCCTTTTTGATCGTACTTATGGCCACCTCCACCCCCCCCCCCCGCACCCACCACCACCCCTCCCCCCCGTAGCTCAGCATCAGTCTCCGCCACTGTCAAGCACTCCGGGATCGCCAACGTTAAGGGTGTTATATAAATGCGAGTTGTTGTTGTTTTGCTTTTAGGAATGATTATTGCAGGGAACGTCCACCTTCGACCAGGGTGCTCCAAGAAATATGTTGGAAAAGAAGGTTTCAAATGTACCACAAACTGCTTGTTTCTTGATTACAAAAACTTACGCCACCGCAGAAATCCTGGGAGGGTTCCATTCCCAGAGGAAGCAGTTGGGCAGTTGTCAGAATCAACTGCTCGCTTTGTGTTTCGTGAAATCGAACCCTAGTAATGTCCCCCGTGGGACACAACTCGGATTTCTTAACAAGGTGTTTTCAAAGGGAAACAGCCCCGGCGATATCGTCAACGGTGAGTGGCTTTGGGGGATTGCTCTCTCACCTGTGCTTGTCTTACATCAACTGTGCGACACTTGTATTGTCACTGCAGTCTCTCCCGGGTTGGGATTCCCAGGTGGGACCTTACGCTGAGTTCAGGCTGTGTCTTTCCCGAGCTTAGCCCAACGGGGCCTGACACTTGCTCTTGGCTTCTAACCTTCCTACAAGACCTGTGTCTTTGCAGGTTGGTTTCTGGGCACTTGTGAAGTCACTGCCGTTATCACGTCAACAACCACAACAACAACAGCAACAAATGGCATCGGCAGATACAATGATGTCATATTGCATATCACCCGGTGATATCACAGGTTCTGTCTGTCTGTCTGTCTGTCTGTCTGTCTGTCTGTCTGTCTGTCTGTGTGCCCAAACACAGTTACCTTTAATGGTTAACCTGGTCGCCGTGGTTTGGGTGGGTCCAGGGTTATCTGTCCTCCTCCCCCCCCCCCGCCCCCCCCCCGACCCATTGCTCGGCGAAGATGAGAGGAATTACTGTTTTCAAAATAGATGTCAACATCAGAAATCATAAACTACTTACAGCACAGGAAGCCGTATTGCCCTTTGAACCTTGGTGCTTGTTGCAACCCCTCCTCATCAGAAGTATCCTCTCTAATCCCCATTCACTGGTTAGACTCCAACGTTACCCCCAACGCGCACTCTGGGCTCCCCCCAAGCCTTGGCTCTTTCCAACCTGTGCCTCTCCGGAATTAGGTAAACAGGATATGTCCCTCCACATCCCATTCCAATAAACATCTCCGCAATTTATGATAATATTAACAATAACCTTTGCATTTGATTCAGCGCCGTATTGCATCTTTGAGAGGTCTCGCAGCGCTTCACAGAACATACTGTAAAGCGAATTGACTGTATACTTTGCGGGTGAAACGCGGCAGCCAATTGCGCAGAGCAGCGTCCCCACAAACAGCCGTGGATTGAGTGTCCAAATCATACATGTAGGTGGGACGCCCGGAACATTATCTGGTTTGGAGGCTCTTAATCACGGTGGCGGATGGGTTTCTGCATGTGTCAGACCAACAAAAAAAAATGTTGTCAGGCTGTTGCCTCGACTTGAACAACAAAAGCAGCTCCAAAAAAGATGAGAACGTGAAAATGTGACTCTTCAGACATGAAACGAGGCCTCTGTACGTTTACAAAAGAGCCCTGTCCCTTCCTCACTGATGCAAGCGCTGACATATCACAGTTCCTCGGTGCTGTTTAAGGGGTATTCACAGGAGATCGCTTAAAGGCGTCTCCTTATCAGCTGACCCCGCGCCTGTGTTGTGCTGGAACATCTTGATTTTTACGGTCAGTCCTTTATCCATTCATAGTCACAGTCCATGCCTCTTGGCACCTGGTAATGACTCCCAAACACACAAGGCTGCTTTCATCTGCTCATTGTCACAGCAGAATGCTCCTTCCCCTTTTTGCCTGAATTCAGAGAATAGCAGCTGTGACTCAAGCACTTTTCCCCATTCAAGATTTAAGGGACGTTTTTTTAATTTTTTTATTGCTCTAGAGATATACACATATATATATAAAAAATAATAATCTTAATCCTCGCATTTGATGCAGCGCCCGATCACGTCTTCGAGACGTCTCAAAGCGCTTCGCGGAATAGACTGCAAAGCGAATTGACTGTGTACTTTGTGGGCGAAACGCGGCAGCCGATTGCGCCCAACAGCGTCCCCGCCATCAAACAGGCGTGGATTGAGTGAACTGGTGAAACAGAGGGCATGAGGGATAGCATGGGTCAGTACGTTCAGGAAAGGTGGCTAGAAATCTGGGGGTTTGGAATTTGTGCTTCGAGAACCACTCTATCTGCATTGCCTGATATCCTTCCGTGTGTGGTGGGATAGCTTCGGGCAAACACTGGGGTCACCCAGAGTATCAGCGTTTCATTCTTTTCAGACTGCGACAAACATTTGTCACATTTTAGGAAGCGGTTGTCAGAGACGGACAACAACACGAGCGAGGGAGCGAAGGGCCTGAGCAGAGAAAAGATTGACACGCGTTGGGGTGGCTGTGTGGACATTGGTGGAGCAGCGGAAGATTGGGCGGAAAATCTACTAACAAACGGTAATAATAATAATTTGATACAGCGCCTTATTGTGGCTTCGAGACGGCTCAAAGCGCTTCACGGGGCACGCTGTAAAGTGAATTGACTGTATGTGTTGTGGGCGACACTTGGCAGACAATTACGCACAGCTGGATTGGGCTGGCCACAAATACACAGTCACTACACTTTGCGCACGTCTCGAAGACGTGATAAGGCGCTTTACCAAATGCAAAGGTTATTATTATTATTGTCATTAGTTAGTAGATTCTCTACCCAATCTTCCACTGCTCCAGCAATGTCCACAGCCTGGCAGGCACTTGACACGTCCTGTCCCAAACTATACACTGTATCCCGAAATATTATTTTCCAGGAAAAATCTATCTAATCTGTTGTGCAAACGGTTTGTCAAATTGGGCTCCGATTTGCCAAAGAACGTATGGTATAAATGGGGTTTCGAGTTGGGCACAGAATAGACACAAATCCTCGAACCGAAAGATATTGCGGGTCCCGTTCGTTCAAGAAGTAGAGACATACCACCCACATGAGGCGAGTTTTATGAGGTGACCCTACAAAATGCGTATGTTCATCTGTGTCACAGTTCAAAGCGGACCAGGTCAGAAGTCACAGGGTTACTAATGTGCTTTTTTTTTTGTCTGTGCCTAACGTGGGTTTTTTTTTTTGCTGCCATAACTCTGCCTCTCTGAACGCTGAGCTTTTGTGTGTCTTTGTTTGTGTCAGATAGGCACTCTGAAAGCGCTGTGTGTGACCATTCGAGAGAAACAAAACAGTCAAATGTTTAGATGGGAACCGAATAATGAGGTTCACTCATGGATCCCTGTCACAGGTAGCCTGTAGGCAAATCCTGAGACAACGGATGAGGTTTCTAAGTTGCGTTGGGGGGGGGGGGGGGTGAGGTGACGATGGAGGTTGGGTGGCTTTTGCAGAGATGGGAGAGAGCAAACCGGGTTAGGGAACGGGGGTTGAACAGCTTAAAGGGAGAGGTCAGGGTCAAACAGAATGCGCGTGAAGGTTTCCCAACTCCCGCTGTGGGCCACAATGAGCAAACCAGGAGGTCGTTACAATGGGTGACCAAGGTGAGGAGGCACTGGGAGAAGCCGAGAACAGCCTCGCTTTTGTCAGAGTTCAGTTGAAGAAAGTTAAGGCTCGTTCACATGAACATAAGAAGTTGCTGGGCCGAAACAAGACCAAGATCCATCCAGTTCACCTTCCGCCATCCTGGCCACCGCCATTGCCAGCTCTTCCCTTTCTTAATCCCGCCATGTGTTTTCGAGGCTGTATCTTGGCATCTGAACAAGTACAATCAATGGTGTGCTCTGCGGCATGAGGAGCAATCAGCTTGCTGACATCGCGCTGGCATGAGTAAGGCGGTGTGTTTCAGTGTGTTGGCAGTGCAGTGGCTTGGCGTAGTGACATCTGCCTCTTACATACCCAGTGGTGTCTTTGATGAGTTGCACAGTCGGTAAATTAAACTGATGGCATTAAATGGTTTTGGCAACACAACCTGAAACGATTGGTGGTGTCCTGTAGCCCAGTGGTGAGACTATTCGCCTCACAAGCGAGAGAGAACCTGGATTCGATTCCCGGTCTGGGCGAAACGTTGGGCAAGTTTCCTTACTGCGCACGCACGCCTCTGTTTACCAGCAGTGAGGAGGAACCCAGTTGTTAGTAAAGTGGATTGTGCGTCTTTTTTTATGTGTTGCCATCAGTCACTGCCTCAACAATGATGACTCGTGAGAGACCAGACCAAACCAGACCAAACGAGATGGACTGCAGGCGGGGGTGAGGCCGGGTTTGCGCACAGCAAAAGTGCGGAAAATGGCAGCTGAAGCCACCCTTCAGTCTCTCACAGCGGTGGGGGCTACCGGGATCAATTGGAGGCTTTGTGTCTCGTCGTTCAGCTCAGCTGCCTGACTGCTGCTCAGCACCGAGGCCCATTTCTGGCAGCTGTGTCGGAGTAATCTCCTGCTAAGCCAAGGCCACATCATCACTAACCTCTGAGCAGAGATAACCATCAGCCTCTTTTGGTATTCATTTGTACTTTTAAAAAAACTCTCCTTCCACCGTGTAAAAGAAAGTTCACGGAGACTTAAAGCCCTTCTTCGACGTACGCACACGCTTAAACACTTAAACCAATTACCAGGCCTGCTCCAATGGTCTTTCTCTCCACTGTCAGAGTGTGAAGCAAACTTGCAATAAGATTAGCTAATTGCTATGTAAACCATTTAGCCTGTCTGGTTATGAATAGGATTTAGGATCGATGTACCTGTCACTCAGTCCCCACTCCGCATTATTATCAAAACCCCTGGCTCCGATGTGAGAATAGAATGATTTATTCATATCAACTTATAGGAAAAAATAACTAAATCACTGCTCAGATCAGGTCTACTGATTTGTCCACATTCGATTGTGCTCCACGGTGTTTGATTCCATCTTTTTTGGAGGGCTTGATGTCCCTTAGTGTAATAGTTAAAGCACTCGCCTCGCAAGCGAGAGGACCTGAGTTCGATTCCCAGCCAAGCCGAAACCTCAGACAAGTTTCCTTACACGCACGCCTCTGTTTACCCTGAAATAAATTATAATAATTTGGTTACTCAATCCACGACTGTTTGTGGGACGCTGCTGTGCGCAATTAGCTGCCATCTTTCGCCCACAAAATATACAGTCAATTCACTTTACAGTCTATTCTGTGAAGCGCTTTGAGACATCTCAATGACGTGATAAGGCGCTGAATCAAATACAAGGATTATTATTATTATAGAGAGCATATGAGTGTGACTGAGGTTTTCAGTTCAGAGTTCAAACACTTGCACTCGAGTCAGTACAGTACAGAGCCTCCTGTTACTCGGGGCTGGCTGAGAGGTGAAGCTCTATGCAGGACAGCAAATGCTGTCGACTAAAACGAAGTCACACAATGTGCAGTTCAAAATTGGGCCCAAGCTTGACCATCAAAGAGCAGCAATTAGTGGGAAGGACTTGCAGTGTACGCCATGTACCAAACAGCGAGTTTATAGCACAATTAAAATGTTTGTATTAATATAATCAGAGTTGAGTCACGTAATAATACTGAGAGGCACTTGTGGGATATTAACATTTTGTACGCGGGGTAGCAAATATCATTCGTGCAAACTTATCATTTCCTGAGATGTGTGATTGGCGGTTTGTCAAGTAGGACTCGAACCATGCGATCGCAGTCCCACTACGGTGGATGAGGGAATTACAGGCAGTGGAGGAGGGTGTGGTGATCGACTGTGTCGAATGAGGCGGAGAGTTCCAGGATTTACTGCATTACCATAACGGTGTTTGTTGATCTTGGCACATCCTTAGACTTCAGCTGCAGGGAAGTTGAGCCACGCCAGGCTGGTCAATCACCAACAGTGCCTTCGTGTTGGCATTGCCCCTCAAGCTCCTCAACTGTTTCCAAGCTCAATCGAAGGGAGCTGCTTGTGACATTGCAGTCTGTTGTGAAGCGAGGCACTGAAGGAGATTTAGGTTCCAATGGTGTTGATCAGCCTGGCTCCATTGGGAATCGCTCGCACCCGAAATCAGAAAGTTGTGGATGCAAACTGTGTGTTAGGACTTGAGGTCAGCCTGGCTGATTCTCCAGTCAAGTGCTGCATGGCTTGAAGTACTATCTTTCAGTTAAAGATAATAAATCTGTCTCCTCTTCAGGTGGACATTAAAGGTCCCGAAATACTGAAGAGAAGGGATCAATGTTCCAGAGTCCCGGCCAGCAATCAATCCTTCAGGCGTATTGATCTCAGCCACTTTTGTGGCTGTTTGTGGGTGCAAAATGGTTGCTGAGTTTGTCTACAAAAGCAGTCACTACACTTTGCAACTTTGACTGTAAAGCTCTTTGAGATATTTCAACTTCATAAGGCGCTATAACGTTCCTAGTTTCTTCTACTTTAATTATATTCTCGCTTTCCATTTCGTTATTTATTTCGCCCACAAAATATAGTCAATTCACTTTCTTGACAGTATATTCTGCGAAGCCCCTGGAAACGTCTCAAAGACGTGATAAGGCGCTACATCGAATGCAAGGATTATTATATTATTATTTATAACCTGCCAGAAATTAGCAGACCTAAGTGGCTGTGTTTGACCCTGATGGTGAAAGCTAGACTTGTCAGTGGGTTATGAGAACCAGCATAATTGAGAGATTTTATGCTTTAACAATACTGATGTATTCAATGGTTTAATTTTAATTTCAATGCCCAATGTTAAACACACTGTTATTAATGGTCCGCATTTACATTTTTGTAGATTTTTTCTTGTATCTATCTGCAAAAATCTGTGAAATTAAAAATTTGCCACACGTCTCCTAAACTCGAGTGGAACTTCGGAGTTAAAGGATTTTTTTTTACAGAGAGGAAGAGAAGTCCATAGGGAGTCAGCCTAAACTGCTATCATGCCCACAAAACATGCAGTCACTGCACTTTGAAGCATTTTGAGACGTCTCGAAGACGCGATAAGGCGCTGTATCAGATGCAAGGATTATTATTATTACTATTATTACTGCATAGGTGGCAATCGGGATTTGGTGCCCATCCTCGTGATGAAGTCCTCGCAAACTGTGTTCTAGTTTGGAATGTGAAGTTCGCACAAATTGCGCACAATTTGCACCCACGGATAAACACTTGGCAGTTGCGGGAAACACTGCCTCCCAGCCAAGCAATTGTTCGTCAGGTTTCGATGCTAAAACTCCGAAAAAAAATAAGAAAAAACAGGGTCCAGTCAGTTGAAAGAAGGTTGCGAGATAGCAGATTTATTTCAACTTGTAACGAAAGCCACATGACTTCAGATGAATGCACACAAATTCCTGAGGTCTTTTCTGTTTCAAAAAAAAATGCCCACCACAGTAAAGGGCAGATAGTTGATGGTGGATAAATCTGCATCCACTCGGATCATTCCTGTATCATAAGTCAATCGATCACACACATTTGTCAGTCGTGCTTACGGTTCGATGATTTGCGTCCATAGATCACACAGCTGCAATGACCCCTTGCGTTAGACATTACTGTACAGTACAATTTAAATTTACTTTTATATATCGCCTTTAAATGGAAGGAGGACGTCCCAAGATGCTACTTTGAATTACATCAAATGATATCGCATGGAAACTGCTCCTATTACCCTCTCCTTACGCTCCTCTTTTCCCTTACCTCTCGGTTTATTGGCACACCTGAAAGTCTGGAAGGCAGTGTTTCCCCCAGCATTGGGTTGGGGTTCCAACCTTGACTGTGATCTGAAAGTCCTAGTGTGCAACCCACAACCCACAACCCTGATCCAGAACCAAAAGTGCTACCATCCGAGCCAGGCTGACATCCAGCTATTTAAAAAGAACAGGTCATTCCGAGTCAGAACTGTTCAAATTCAGCCAAAATTCAGATTTTTCCAAATATCGAATTTTAGCCGAATGTGGATACACTTCGGTTTGGAATTTTACTTTGGCGCTCATCCCGAACAGCTGCTAACTCTTTCTGGAATTGATGAGCTTAGGGCCATTCTGCCTTCTTGATAGGGAGCTGTTTGGTTCGGTTAAAGGCACATTATTTTTCCGAGTGAGGCAGATTACTGCAGTGGTTGATGCGTTCTTGATCGAAAGAAAACCAAGGCCCACCCAGTCCTGGCAATCGCTTGCACATCTCGTGTCCCAAACTATACACTGTATCCCCAAGAGATTATTTCCCAACAGAAATCTATCTAATTTGTTCTTGTCCTTGAAAGAATCAACACTTTCTAGCCCCACCGTCTGCCTCCCGAGGGAGCCTGTTCCATACCTTTACCGCTCTCTCACTGCAATAAGTGTTTCTGCAGATTTGTTCTGAATTTACCCCCCTTCAACCGCAGGCCGTGAAAACAGTTTATCACGGTCTACATTATCTAGACCCTTAGAATCTTAAAGACGGTAATTGTATCGTCCAAGATAATTATATTTGGGGAGGAGAAGTTTGCAGGGCTATGGGGAGAGGGCGAAGGAGTGGGATTGATTCGGAAACTCTTTTCAAAGAGCCGGCACAGACACGATGGGCCGAATGGCCTCCTTCTGTGCTGTATAATTCTCTGATTCTATGTCTTGAGCCTGGGCTTTCACAAGCGAAAGCAACTCGGAATTCACTGGACCTCATGTGCTATATGGGCGGTCACTCCAGGTATACTTCTGGCTGTGTGTATTTTGTACTCTGGTTAATTGTTTTGCCTTCTGCCCGCAGAAGGGTTAACTCTCTGTGTGTTATTTATCAGCGTGTTGCGAACGGGTCAAGGCTGGTTTGGAGCCTGCCCAGCACGGCTCTTTAGGAAATACTATTAACAACTAATTGTTTTGCAAACTCTGAGAACCGGCCTTACAGCGAGACACACAGCAATCAGCTTGGCTAATTTATAATGAAATAATTTATGCTAAAGACTTTCTCGGTGCTAATGGCTGCTGGATACGCCAGTCTGATTAACATTAATGTGACAATAATCCCTGAGAATGCCGTGCCCTCTCTCAACTCCCCCTTCCGCGCCCCCCCCCCGTCCCCTCCCCCCCCGTCCCCACCCAACCCTCCCCCAACCCCCTATCAAAAACACCAAATAGTTTCCCAGGAATCTCAATGTTGAATTTTACTGAAGATGACGGGAGTTTAAAAAAAAATCACAATTTAGATAGTAATAATAATCCTCACATTTGGTATCCTTACACTCAGCGCCTTGGGACGTTAATTGATTGGTGGATCGCTCCGAGGATAATAATCCTTTCAAAACAACAAAAAAATTTGGTCACTCAATCCACGGCAATTATTATTATCGTTATGATTATTAGGTTAAGATTGTCCCAGGATGCGGAATACTTTGCGACTCTTGTCAACGCTATTCTTTAAATCTAAAATGGATTGTGCTTAAAAATAGAGCTGTTTGTATCATACTTTCCACTTCACAATCCTCCCAAGATGGTGCTCCATAAACACTACAGCCCCACAAGCACCGTCCTGACTGGCCATCATCGTAAGACCTTTAGGATTCATAAATATCTGCTCAGTTGTGCTTCCAGACTCCACTAGATAGGAGGGAAAATCTTTCCAAATCCATCCGTTTATCCCATTTGAGGTTTTTGGCAGAGTTTCTGGAGCGGACCAACGAATAAACAAGACGAATGTATCTTTTATTAAAACATGAAACTTTGCCCAGCGAGTTGTAGATGAATGAAGAGCACGACCTGTGGAAATTAGCAGATCTTCAGTCACGCAGCACAGAAAATCAGTCGCGATTAGTGCTGTAACAGCTACTAACTAATTATTTCGTTAATTAAATATTCTGTCAATTATTGTAATAATTAACCAAATATTTAGCTGCGTTAAATAAACCGTGGTAAGGCTGACGGCTTCCTTGTCAAATGGTTCTCTGCAGTCGGGTCTTGGCATCAGGCTGATCGGAGCACAGCTTGTTTGCATTAGATTCTCGAATGAAACATATGTCCACTGCCCGTCCAAGTCGCAGAAGACCACAATTTCATTTCAGTGTGAGTTTTATGGCATCGATGTCAGCAGTCGACTGATCTAAGCAGTCAGCGCAGACCTGCATGCAATACACCACTGTAACTCGTTCCAGCTCGGAAATGCGATGATTAATCCAGGTCGTGCCTGTAACATTAAGCTGGCTATTTTAAAGCTATATATTATTCCGAAGGGTTACAAATGGACTCGGAGTACGGTGAACAGCTTGAAGAAGTTATCGCAAGGTTCCTCCTTGTGAGGAGCTGGAGCTGTGTGTGGCACTGTTTTATAGTTATTGCAAAACGCTTGAAATAATAATCAATGTCAGAAGCATCACGACATCCGTAAGCTTCACAGGGAATTGATGTCGAGGGCATTGGTAGGCAAATATTGCTGCCGTTCTTAAAACAGCCTGGAAACGAATGACTGATTTATCCGGAGGATTGTAAGCCAAGACGTGACAAAATGTATTAATTTTACGATGATTTACTTTTGAGAAAATGGAGTGCGTTGTTACAAATAACTTTGTATTATTACTCCCCCTCCACCCACCCGCCCCCAGAGCAGAGAGCCACCAATCGACCAACAAGCTGGTTCCTACTTACTGCTCGGTAAACAGAGGCGTGTGGAGTAAGGAAACTTGCCCAGCGTTTCGCCCCGGCCCCAGGAAAACGAACCCGGGTCCTTTCGCCTGCAAGGCGAGCGCTCTAACCACTGAGCTACGGGACTGCAGTCTGAGACTGCACATCTGAGCTTGCTGCAGTCAGTCAGAGAGCTTGATAGCCTGATGCACTATTATTTTCAAACAGCCCTTTGAATTAATTGAAATCTCTCAACTTGTTGTACTTATTGATGGTGGTACAGAGCTGTCACTCTAGCCCTGGAGACACAACACACCAAGAAAAATAATAAATGCTTTATTAAATAAACATTCAATTTCTCAATTTGACTTACAGATTAGATTTGATGGCTGTTACATTCCCTAAAGGAATTTTATTTGCTTTTCTTTATTAAAATTTCGATTTGCTAATAACCTTTTTATCAGATTTCCTCAGGAACTGGAGCTAATTATACGTTGGCAACCGTGCCCCACTCTCCCCCTCCGCCCCCCACCCCCATCACCCCCTTCACCCTACCCCCAGGATGTGCTGGAGTTCAGCGGTCACTATTCTGAAAGGTCATTTGCTGTTTGCTAAGAAGGTTCCTTCGAACATTTGCCCTGTGGAACTCTTGCCTGCGGAACGGTTAGGAATATCTAAGTAGTTTCGGAGTAGAATATTCCATCAGGAATCCTGGAAAACATGAAATCCATACAGTTAAAATAACAAGAAATAGCCCAGAGGCCATCACGGCAGCGTAAAATTATTAGAGCCACGTTAATAAAAACAGTTTGTTTCAAACCCTTTCTCCAGCCCGTCTTGTTTAGTCAAAGCTCTGGCGCGATCAGGATATGGCGAGGAATTATTATTATTATTAATTGTTCGAGAGCGAGAAACAGCTTTCACGGACAAACTGTTTAGAGCTCTTGTTTATTTAGCATATTAAAGGCTTAAAGTAAGTGCTCGTCACCGGAAGTCCTTCTGATTCATAGCTCGATTACGCTGTTGAAACACGATTGTTCCAGGCAAAGTGTAGCAAGCTTCTCCTTATTCACCGGGAAAAGGCTCCTACGTGTTCGGCGAGATAAAGGTTTAGGCTCAGTTTCTTGGGTTGGAATTCAAGATCCTTGTCCTCACCTTTGAAGCCCCCCCATGGTCTTGCTCCTCACTACCTCTGCAAACCTATGTACCTCTACCTCTTTAACCTATTAAAACTTCACCAACTTGTCCGCTCCCTCCGCTCTGCAGGGCCTGTTCCACATCCGGGGTCGGGTGCAAACCCCTCATTGTCCAGTTCCTTGGGGCGTCCTCCCGACGTGAAAGTCCCTATATAAACGCAATCTGTTGTTGTTGTTGTTGTTGTCGGTGAGTGAGCTCGGGTTCTAGGCGTCTATTCAGGTGGACATTACAATTCCCAAAGCCTCTGTTTGAAAAGGAAAGGGAGCTTCACCGTGGGCTCCAGACTAACAATCCCCCAGACACAGTTCACTTCATTGCTGTTTGCGGGACATTGCTGTGCGAAAAATTGTCTTCTGCGTTATCCTACAGACGCACAGTCACCACACGTAAAATTAGCTTCCAACTTTTATCTTCAATGGAGACGTATATCATACAATCGTGTTTTTTCAAAGTTTCTTTATTTTGGAGCGTTTGAGGAACGGCCATTGGGAGTCCTGTAGCTCAGTGGTTGGAGCACTCGCCTCGCAAAGTGAGAGGACCTGGGTTCGATTCCCGGGCAGGGCGAAATGTTGGGCAAGTTTCTTCACTCCATACGCCTCTGTTTACCTAGCAAGGAACCTGGTTGTTAGTAGATTGGCGGATCGCTTTTCCGGAGGCAATAATCCCTTCAAATAATAATAATCATTTTGTCACGCAATCTATGATACAGTAAATACTCTATAGTAAAATGATACTAAATATAGTATTGTGTTTCCAGTTCTCAAGTGCTCTCTGTATCAACACTAGAAGTTTTTGATAACAAAAAAAGCAGCTTAAGACTTATTAAATTGCACATTGTTCCAAATAACTTCTATTTCTTCTGCTCTTTACTCATTTATGAGACTCCCCCTGGCAATTTACACAAAAAAAATTATTATCTGCAGCTTCTAATATTGTTCTGGTGTTAATAAATGTAAAAGCTGTACATCATACAATGCTTCGCTCCCTGTCTCTCACAAGCCCCTTAGCGTTAGGTTTGGTATTGTAGAGCAGTGGTGGGTGACAGAACAGCAGCAATATATTCTTACCTCAGGCTCTCGAGAGCTTCACTTTGTGGGTGAGTGTTTGTCAGCTGGATATTCCACGCGCTGATTCACAGTTTGTGGAAACCAGCTTGTTATTTAATGGCAAAAAAAAAGAAAGCTCCATAAGAGATCATCGTGGCATCATTTAACCCGATAGATACTTCGAAGAGAGATTGCGGAGCAGCTGCAAAGCGCTTTTGGCCGAGCTCTGAGTCCTGACACAATTTGTGGAATCGAAGAATCTTATAGCACAGAAAGAGGCCATTTGCCGGCTTTTTGGCATAGATGACTAATGTGAATTAAATTTCACCAACTTCAATCAAAAGATCTAATGGACCTCTCATCTCATCAGATGAACAACATTTCACCAACTCTTCACCTGAAGGATTGCATTTATGTTCATAAAACGTCGTCAACTGTTCTCCAATTTGTGTCCGTGGTAGTCAGAGAGATGTCATTTTGACACACGCTCACTTTATGCAATACAAAATGACATTCACACGGAGCCTTTCATGTCGGGAGGATGTCCCAAGGCCCTGGACAGTCAGGGATCTGGACCTGAGCTGGGTGGGTGTTGGGATAAGGGAGGTTGGAGGGTAGGGAGGGTAGGAGGAGGAGGGTGGCTGAAGGCACAGTCGTAGAGGAGGCATGCCTTGAAGTAGATAAAGGGGGGAGCAGGTGAAGGAACTGGGATGGAGTTCCAAAGGGTGAGGGCAGAGAGGCTGAAGGCCCAACCGCCAATGGCGAGGTTTGTGATGGAAGATCTGAGCTTAGGTGTTTCTCTGGCTTTAAAGAATGTTAAGTGAAGGGGAGTGACAGGTGATCCATCGAGACTGTGGACTGAACGGCCAAAGCATTCGAACGAGCAAATGAGAATTTCAGGGAAAACAGAAATAAAGTATTTCTTTTTCTGAGCTACTCAGTGGTTGAGCCAACATGACTACCTCCGCATCCATGAAGGTGGACCAGCTGGGGTGGTATGTCAGAAGGAGTGCTGGGAGCCAGAACGCTGGACATTTCTGTGACAAAACCTCTCGCCTCGCTCACAGCTGTAAAACACAAGGTCATGAGTAAGGTTCGGATCGAGAAAGCCCCTTTGTTACTTACTTTGTTCTAATCCTTCCAGAATACTCAGCCTTTTTTACCATCTTCTCATTAAATGACACAAGGGTCCTGACCTCAACTGTCCTGGCCTCCACCACCCTTCCGTGCACCTGGAGTTAGCTATTGCTCTGATTGCTTCACATGTGCGTGAATTACTGTCGGGACATTTCACGTGAAACAGAAACACGTTAGGTGAGGGCCGTTAGGAATGGTCTCTCAGTCCTTGCCAATAGAGTTGAAGTGGGTCTCACAGACTCTGAATAAAAAGGGTATCCATCGTGCCCGCCACGTGCCAATGACTTCAAATGCGGCCTAATTATCACACTTTTATAAAAATACATTTTTCAAACACGAAGCCGAGGTTTATCCACCGCAAATGTCGTCAATAAAACCTTGCATCACACGTCTCGACCCCACAGAATGAGGCCATTGTTCAGAGGAGAAAATCTGGGATTAAAGGAATCAATTGCGGTTCCAGTGAATTCTGCCGTGTCATTGCAGTTGTGTCTCCCTCTGTATCTCCGCTCAATCACTCCATTGATTTGGGCGCAGATGCTTTATGTAAACCAGAGACAATGACCGGTCTTTGTGTCTGGTGGCGTTTAAAAATTGATGAATTGTTCTTATTAATAAGGCAAAACCACCCCCCTCCAAAAAAACATTGATAAACGGGCCTGTCGCTGCCTGGGGTTATTGGTGGTGTGACACGACTTGGGCTTCGCAAAAAATGTTGCTGGAGTTAGTCAACGATGTTGGTCCTGGCACTGCAGAGACTGAGGCAGAATTTGTTCAGTTATCGAAGGGTCCAGGAGAGTCCTGGAACCTAAAGCTTCGGACTCTCCTAAACGCTCCCGTGGCAGTGAGTTGAGCCAAGGTGAATCGCCAACAGGAGAGAGGGAGGAGAGAGGGAGAGAGAGAGAGAGTGTGGGGGAAGTTAAAAGGTGGATTAACTGTTGGCCAAGAATCCAGGCTTCTCTCACGCTCCCCTGATCACACGTGTCTGGGCAAGATTGACTCCCAGGGTTAGAGATTCCGCATCTCAAGAGCTTCCTGTTCAACTGCACCTTTGGTCATCTTCCCACCAGTCACACATCTCCCCAACCCCACCACCCTTTTGCCTTCCACCCCACTTGACTCCAGCCCCCAGCCCTCAGGGTGTAAACCCTTGACTGTCCAGCACTTTGGGGGCGTTCACCCGACATGAAAGGTGCTAAGTAAATGCAATGTGCTGTTGTTGTTGTTGAGGGCTGTGGCTGATTGAAGGGCAACTTTGGCTGAAACCTGGAAGTTGCTTGAGCCAGTGTGAAGGCGATATATAAACACCCGTTGTTGTTGTTATTTACCTCAAACAGAGAAGGTTGAGACTGGCCCCGATAGAGATTAACCCAAATGCCGTCAAAATTTAAATCCGATCGAATAATTTTGGCACAAGTCTTCGATATCAAGATCGAATGGTCTGACGGCCTGAGACAAGTTGGCATTTCAGGTTACAAAGATCTCAATGGTGTGGTGCCATTCTGGTCAATAATAATAATAATAATGTGGCCACTCAATCCACGACTGTTCGTGGGACACCGCTGTGCGCAATTGGCTGCCGTGTTTCGCCCACAAAATAACAGTCATTACACTTTGCAATCTATTCTGTGAAGCGCTTTGAGATGTCTCGAAGCCGTGATAAGGCGCTGTATCAAATGCCAGGAATATTATTAATTATTATTATTAAGAGCTAGGCCAGTAGATGGTGCACTTTGCTAAAGCAAACCTTTGGGGTGTGGTAAAGGGACAGGTTTGAGGTTTGGAGGTGGTGCCTCCCAGCAGACGCTCGCAGAGCAGTGTTGATCATAATAATAATCCTTGCATTTGACACAGCGCCTTGTCACGTCTTCGCGACGTCTCAAAGCGCTTCACGTGAATGTACCATAAAGCAAATTGACCGTGTGTTTTGTGGGCGAAACGCGGCAGCCAATTGCGCACAGCAGTGAGCGTCCCACAAACTGTGGTGGCTTGAAGTGACCAAATTATTGGGTGGCAGCCAGGGAACAATCCATGGGGTTAGACTGCTCCACCACAGACAGCAGCTGGGGAAGGAAGGAATGAACGAATGAATGAACGTCTGGTGGTAAATTGTTTGCAATGGAGAGAAAAATAAATATCAAATTGTACTCTTTACTGGGAACATGTGGAGGAAGTAATTAGAACCCAAAGCCTTTAAACCGTTACACTAAATCGGTTTACTTTTGAATCGTTTTAATTACAACTTGTAGATCGAAGGTGGGGAGGGTGGCGGGGGGAGAGGGTGGAGGTGGGGCCGGGAATCTACGATTTCAAATCTAAGACCGACCCAGTCTCATGTCATCCCCACCAAAAAAATAATGTGAAGCAACTTGTCTGCAAAAGATACCATGTCCCCCTCCAAAAAATGAGTACAGAATATTCTTCTTTTTTCCCCCGGAATGTGGCTTGGCAACGACGCAGCAAGCTCTGGACAACCATCTGAACATTGAGATACTGTAAACAGAGACTTGAGTCCGTCTCTTGCACCAAAGGTCTGATGAGCCAAGCAGCTGGATAAGGGGAAGATAATTATTTTTTTTTTGCTCGGAGCATAAAGGTCTCGTCTAAAGTCTTAGATACTGGCGTGAAAGCTAAGGCTGTATTTAAGAATTTGCCAAATTCTAGACCCTCTGGAACGCAGCGTGGTAATAATAATAAAAATAATAGTGATAATAATAATATTCATCGCATGATGCAGCGCTTTATCATGTCGTTATATCCAGAGCAGTACAGAGCAGCACTGTTGGAGATGCCATCCTTTGGTTAAGTCTTTAAACCAAGACTGCGTTTAAGATCTCCTGGTACTAAAAAAGAAAAGAATCTCTCCTGGTGGCCACCAATCCTCCAAATTATTCATTTAATGGGATGTCGCTGTGTGCAAATTGGCTGCTGTGTTTGCCCACAAATGGAGTGGCTGGAGTTGACCTCCATATCCTGAGACACTAAATCAATCGCAAGGGCTATCATTGTTAACTATTAATTTATTCCAATACTGTAAACGTAATAAGAGGTGAATTGATGGTGATTTATGGAGAAGATGTGAGTTTGAAGGTTATATGTGCTTGATATAATGTCTTATCACATCGTTGAGATGTCTCAGTACACAGAGCTCGAAAACACGGTGAACATCATTAAAACCCCTATGATGTGAGTCAGGAACCTGGAAGCAGAACGGCAAATCTTTTTTCAATTAAATAAACATACACACAACACACACGCACACACACAGAGACACCAGAATTCCTGAGAGCGAGCTCCTTAATAATATTACTGAGGTCACGGTGGCAAGGAATGTGTCTCAAGAGCTTAATGGTGAGTGGAAAATGACTGCAGGGAAAGAGAATCAGTGGCAGGCTGACTGTCAGAGCTGTATGTGATGTGACACCCACTAAGGAATCACAGATAAAGTACTGGGAGGGGTGGGGAAGGCGGCTGTGTCACGACAAGTCATACAAAGGGGGAAATCAGCCCACAACAGGTCCACACTAATGTGCGCAAGATTAGCCACCCTCCTTTCCTCTGTAATACCGTATTTAATAATAATAATAATAATAATCCTCGCATTTGACACAGCGCCTTAATCACGTCTTCGAGACGTCTCAAAGCGCTTCACAGATTATACTGTAAAGTGAATTGACTCGGCATTTTGTGGGCGAAACGCGGCAGCCAATTGCGCACGGCAGCGTCCCCGCAAACAGCCGTGGATTGAGAAAATATGAAATATCTGCTCAAATGGAACATTTCTCTTGTTATATCGATCCCACTTTACTTTGGTGGCATTATAATGCGACCGAAACATTTCCCAGCCTTGAAGGAAGCACCGTAGAACGTCGGTATCTGAAACGAGGCGTGTAAAAAAAAACTCCCAGACAATTTGCACCCCCTCCTCCTCCCCCACCCCCTCTCCCATCCCCTCCCTCTTTCACTCCCCCTCCCGCTGCCCCTCCCCACACCCCAAGAAACCCCCCAAAAACCCCACACAATGCAAAAGCTGTGTGGCTCCCACTGGCCTAGTCAATGCTGTAACCGTCAAGCTCTCAGGGGAGACTGAGACTGTGAACGTTACTAATTAAGATTGTGCTAGTCTGCGAGGCTGAGTGGGGGAGGGAGGACGGGGGGGGATGGGGAGGGAGGGAGTGGGGGGGTGGGGGGGGGGGGGGCTGCGTTCGTGGCAAGGAGACCCCCTCCACCCAACTGAGGAAGGGATAGTCAGAGAGAGAAAGCGCAGAAGGGCAACTGGAGCCAGTGACTGACATTCTGTTTCAGGATCAACCACATGTTTTTTGAATTAGGGAAGAGGATGCTGGCACTTCCTGTGTAAAGATAATAGGGTCTGTTATTAGAGGGGATTTCGCTCCATACAGGGAAAAGGAAAATGTTTTTTATTTAAATAGTTTGGAAGTCTTCCGGGAGGGGAGTGGGTGGAGTGGGTGGAGGGGGCGGGGGGGGGGGGTGCAGTCGGGGGGTGGGGGTGGGGAGGGTGTCAGGGGAGGGGAGAGGTTTGGGGGAGGGGGAGGAAATGGGTATCACAACGTGCTCCTTGCCCTGGCAAGCCCTGTCATTCGATACAGCGCCTTATCACATCGTCGAGACGTCTCAAGGCGCTTCACAGGATATACTGTAAAGCGTAGGGACTGTGTGCTGTCTGTTATATTCACCAAATATAGAGTCAAGTACAATTTGTGAAGCGCTTAATGTCTCGAAGACGTGATAAGTCGCTACATCAAATGCAAGGATTATTATTATTATATTATTATTATTTCACCGGATGACAAGAGGGCTCAGAGCTTAGTGGTGCCATCTCAGGGTGTTGTGGGAAGTCTCTTTGCTCAGGGTTTACAGATATTCTTTTCATTTTACAGGATGATTTATGGTCAATATACAAAAAACTTGCCTGGAAGAATTAAACGAGAATTTGTCAGGTTGACATAAATCACGCGTCAGTGGAATTGGCTCCAGCACTTGTGTGTTTTTGCTACTGCAGGTTTCACAGAAGCAAAGTTTGGCCTCATTCCTTCATTATTTGATGCAAGACTTTTCTCCAGTCTCTGTTTTGCTGAACAGTAACACCAAAATCAAATTGGTCACTTCACGGCTGTTTGTAGGACATTGGACACAGCCAATTTGCCTACAGTCACTATCCATCAAAATCCTGTGAAGTTTTGAGTCGTTTCAATCACTGATAGTGCACAATATCAAATATCAAGGATTATTAATATTATTATTATTATATACTGGACTTCACTGACGGTAACTCCGGGAAAGCTGACGTTCTTTGAAAGAGCGAGAGCTAGCATTGAGCTTCTGGCTGTACTCATCAGAGACAGGAATGGTTTCATGTAATGGATGCTTCAAAGTGAAGATGAACTGAGTGTTCATAAATGGTCATTTAGACATTCTCCGGGTGGTTGCACACAGTTTCACTGCTGGTATAAGAATGACTGGGTGCTGTCCTTCTTCTGCTGGTGGCTTAGGAGTTGTTGTTGTTATCAATAATACTATTATTATCTTTATTATTAATAATAATAATATAAAACCTTCTACTTGACATGATCTGAGAGCTTTACTGACACAGAAACCTGGACACAAAAGAACAGCCTTCCTTTGCCATTCAATGTGTTTCCGACACAGCTGACTCTGGGCTGTCAAAGCTGAACTTGAAAAGGTTTACAAGCATTGTCCTCTAACGCTGAGGCCCCTTCGCAGACTGAGATTCAGCGTTGAGAAAAAAAATTGGGTTTTCTTTTGAATCCTTAATATTGTTCCAATTTAGTTTCGCTCTTCAGCCCCGCGCTTCACTTCACCCAGTTCGCTTGAGTGTTTCATTCAAAACAAGTCCTCATTGTTGCGCTGGTTTGATTAACAAGGCACAGGCAAGGCAGCCTTACGCTCGTAGCTTGGCTGAACCATTCTGCTCCAGGTTAAAGCGGTTACAATGTAGAGTCCCTTTAAGACCTTGCCCCGGTCTTAGGAAATCTCCCTTGGGCTATGAGCACCCAGTTCCGCTACAGCCAACAATCCAGTCAATTCTTTCTCAATCTGTCTTTTATTAGACTTTTCATGGTCTTTTCTGGATGTTTCATTAATATTCATTAAGCTCAATATCATTAATTTCCTTATAAAACAGAGATACATTGAACTGTGCCCTCTTTATATAAAGCCGTGGGATTCAACTGTTTCACCCCGTATATATAATGTTTGCTCAAGATTTAATAATAAAATGCAGGAAATGTCCCACTAAAGCACTTTTCTGTTCACACCAGTTGCAGGGTATGTGCTTATAAGTTCAGTGTTACAGTTATAGATATACTGCATAAACTTAACCCTAGCAAATCCATTAAAAAAATGACTTAGCAAACAATAGCTTTTAGGTTCCCATCTGAAAATTCCTCTCTCTCCAATTGTTTTAGTAGGAACATCGTACTTTCCCTTTTCAACGTATGTCTGAGCCATTGTGGTAATATTCAGTTGTGTTTCATTACAGTAAACCTCACATAAGTCGTATCAGTTGGGACCATACATTTCATGCGACATGCAAAAAACTAGAAATAATAATAATTTGGTCACTCAGTCCACAATTGTTTGTGGGGACGCTGCTGTGCGCAATTCGTTGCTGCCTTTCATCCGCAAAATACACAGTCAATTCACTTCACGGTATATTCTGTGAAGCGTTTTGAGACGACTCAAAGATGTGATAAGTCGCTGTATCAAATGCAAAGATTATTACTATTATTACAAGTATGAGTTATGTCAAAGTTGCACAGAATACTAACTATTGAATGCCACTCGGCCAGATGTACGATTTATACAGATCAGACTTATGCGAGTTGTACCGTAGAGTTTCAAATTGAAGCATTACATTGAAGTGCTCAATTGTAATGTCAGTCTGGATTTTGAGCTGGCGATCTCGGCTCACACTCCACGGCAGCGCTGTGGGTGTGTTGCATTGTCAAGGTTGCCTTCCTTCGAATGAGACACTGCTGAAACCTCTGTGCCTGCCTGTTCAGGTCGAGTTGAAGCTCTTATGACGTTCTTAGAAAAGAGGAGGGAGTTTCTTTCAGGGTATCAAGGGATACAGGGCGCAGCCGGGTAATTGGAGTTGAGGTACAGATCGGCCATGATCTTATAGAATGGCAGAACAAGCTCAAGGGGCTAAATGGCCTCCTCCTGTTTCCATGTTCCTTGCAGTCCTGGCCACAAACATCCAGATGAAATTGGTCATTAAATTGCATTAAGATGGTCAAAGAAAACAAAGACTTTGAGACGAAATTATCTGGAATTGATTTTTTTTTCTTCCAGCAACTGTTTACTACAAACAACTCCACTGTGTTTTGTAATGATCTGAACCATACAGTGACGATATTTGAAATTATGTTTAGCCACTGAACACAATGTATGACCAGGGTGCTAATAGAATCACAAACCAGCCCTGAGGACTACACGAGAATTGCAACGCTCTGTTACCAAATATTACACAGTTAGCATTTTTCAATCTATTGACAGAATAAGATTAACCTTCCGAATGCTGAAGGAGTATTTTTTATTTCCATTTCCTTAATACACAACATCACAGGTACTCTATCTGTCTTACCTACTTAGCTCCCCATCCCACCACCCACTGCCTCCGCTCGGCTGGCTCCGGTCTCCTTTTTGTCACTCGTGCCCTCCGCTCCACCATCGGTGACCGTGCCTTCAAGCCAATACGCCCCAAAACTCTGGAACTCTACCCTTAAATCCCACCTAAAGACCTTCCTTTTTTTGATCGTGTTTATGGTCACCTCCCCATCTCCCTCTCTCCCTGGCTCAGGGTCAGACTCCGTCACTGTCAAGCGTTCTGGTACCCTACCCCACGTGAACGGTGCTGTATAAAGGCAACTTGTTGTTGTTGTTGTTGTTATACAGAGTGTGATTGATAACTTTACTGCTTCGATAATTGAACTACTCACCAGGTCAAGATTTCAGGTGGAAAACCAAATTGATAATTAAATGCGTGAAATAGTACGGCAGTTGCCAACAACCACGGCTGATTTTCCAGAAGAGATATGTTTATGATTCTTCCAGTATACCCTGTGAACATTACAGTATAACCCTGTGAAGCGCTTTGAGATATCCTACTGGGTGCTTTTTCCAAATGTCAGAATCATCCTCATGATTGTTATTGCTATTTTCAGTGAAGAAGAGATAATTGGGCCAGATAGCCTACCCCGAAGTGTCAAATGATAATACGTGCCTCCGAAATTTGTCTTTTCTAATTGTTCCAAACGCACAGCACCGGGACCCGACATGTTAGTCAACAAATATGTGTTGCAAAACTGTGGTTAACTTGTCAGTACCCAAAACAAATCTGTACTGAATCACTCAATTTATTCGCACTCAGGAGTTTTTATAGATCATACAACTGCGGAGAAATATAACGATTAATCTCATCCACAGCGCATTTTGTTTTGGCTTTTAGATCTACATGTAGCAGCCAGGCAAACCACAGACAAATTAGTTCCCTGGTGATCTGCGATGCCGGTAACAAATGCAATCTGGGACTGGAGGTACTTGTTTGATTGTAAGGTTTGCCAACCTTAGGAAAGTCAGACCTGAATATTTCAAGGAGAGTCATTAAGTTCATGGTTTCAGGGGTGAAACTTTTTTTCTTCCCCCCCCACCCACTACCCACCAGGGGCTGGAGAGTGCTGTTGGGATGACCTTGAGTGACACATCAAGGACACAATCAGTCGCTTGTTCCAGCCCAGAATTGTCCAGAGAAGCTGAGAACGACACAGCACAGAGTTCACAAAGCTATCAATTCACAGACAATCCTGATTCTGCTAATTCCTCTACCAGGAACAGATGGACTAACGATAGGCTTCATCCATTTGCAGATTTTTCAGAGGTGATCGTCTGATTTGCCCACAAAATACTCAGTCACTCCACTTTACAGTATATTCTGTAAAGCGCTTTGAGACGTCTCGAAGAAGTGATAAGGCGCCGTATCAAAATGCAAGGATTATTATTACTATTATTATCTTTATATATTATGGTATATTGTCTCGCCCACAAATTGACAGTCAATCCACTTTAGAAATATAAAAAGCGCTTTGAGATGTCAAGCAAGAGCTCTTCGACTCTACCCGGTGTGAGGGGCACTATATAAATGTAAGTTGTTGTGGTCTCAACGAGATGGTAAGATGCTATACCAAATGCAAGGGTTATTACTATAGATTATTATTATTATTATATAATTCACCATTCACTCATTGCCTTTTTGGGGCTTGGCATTTCCAAAGTTCCAGCAGGTAAGTAACTGTGGTGTTTTACGCAGTATTTGATGATTGCTATTTTGTGCTTCACATTATCCAAGACGTAGCCATGTGCTTGTTCACTGGGGTTTCCGTTTACAGGATCCAGATTTCCTTAGTTTTAATGAAAACAGATTTAGTAGTTAAATTTACGGATGACATCAAGTGGGGCGGAACTGTGGAATCAGAGGTGTTAGCAAAGGGACCTTGAGAGAGTATGTGACATGGGTTGTTACAAGCAAATAAATGTTTAATAGACTTAAATGCCAAGCAATGCATATAGGAAGCAATTGTGGGCAATTGGCTGCTGGGTTTCGCCCACAAAATATGC
This sequence comes from Callorhinchus milii, assembly GCF_018977255.1. NCBI lineage: Eukaryota > Metazoa > Chordata > Chondrichthyes > Chimaeriformes > Callorhinchidae > Callorhinchus > Callorhinchus milii. Next base: position 12,468,299 of record NW_024704751.1, read on the forward strand.
AGTCAATTCGCTTTGCAATGTATTTATTCCGTGAAGTGCTCTGAGATGTGTCAAAAAGTGATAAGGCGCCATATCAAATGAAAGGATTATTATCATCATCATCATTATTATTATTATTATTACTCAGGTTTGTGAAAGGCAATTTCAGGACACAAACCAGGAACTAGGTTATCGGGATGGGTGATTCAGTCCAGCACAGACTCATTTAAAAGTGAGTCCAGTGGCCTGGTCCACAACATATTACACACACAGAGTCACACCACTTCATACTATATCCTGCGAAACCCTTTGAGATGTCTCAAACCACGTGATAAGGCGACGTATCAAATGCGAGGCTTACTATTCTAAAAAACAGGTTGATTCTGTAACCATGTGGGTATTTTGCAATGAGATCAAATGGGCCAAAGAACCTTTCCTCTCTTGTGATCCACCTCCCAATAGCTGATGTCTGCACAGTAGCTCTCTCTCCCCCACCAAATCGGAGATGGAATTTACCTCCTGATGTTCAGGCATTCTGAGGGGCTCTTTCTTCCGAACATCTCTTTTCAGTTCATCATCCGGCAAACAAAGTCTCTGCATTTGTCTTGATGCGAGCTGTCAATCAGCCTGGAAGTTCACAGTCAACAAATCCTGCGTGCAGCCGGTATAATTGCTCCAAGTACAACGGAAAGTGCTGACTCTCCGAAATGCGAAAGCATTTTCAGGCAACGCACATAATCAGCATCTCGTAATTATCTTCCAACCCAGAACACAAGTGTTGCCGCTAGGCGATGGGGGGAATGCGGAGAAGAGTGCAGCTTCCTCAACGTTGTACGGTACAAGACAGCGACAATATGCTGGAATAAATTAACCCTTACACCGCCGGCGGGTCTGTTGTTTCCGTAGACTGAGCAGTTATGGGTGTTACTCACTGACAATGGCAATAAACCACAACAACAAATGTATTTGAAAACGCCTTTCACGTTCAGGAGGAAAACGTTTCACTTGACAGTAATATTCCGTGAAGCGCTTTGAGACGTCTCGAAGGTGTGATGAGGCGCTATATCAAATGCAAGGATTACTATTATTATAATATCAACTTTAGAGTAATACAGATACCCAAACTTTAGTTTTTACTGTTGTTATTAACCCTTAAACTGTTAAAGTAAATGTTACTAACATAATGTTCGATATAGATACTTCATGGCTGTTTGGGGGACTTTGCTGTGTGCAAATTGGATGCCGACACCTACAGAAACACACAATGCACACACCACCTTACAGCAAAATGTCTCAGAAGCAATTTTTACGCAGTTTCCAGTATTACATGCAAAAACTGCAAGTGGGGCAGGATGATTGAAGTGGAGGCAGTGCGACAGAAAAGGGTTCATTTTTCATTTTTATTTCCTTTTTCTTAACCTTTTTGATACCGCACCAAATCATCTCAAACAGTTTAATTACTCCGTTCAGCGGCAAGAGTTCACTTGATTCATTTACCACAACTCGTTTCTCTCTCCTAAGAGTAGAACTTGAGTTTGCTCAATCATCACAGTGACACGCTGCAAATAACGGACTGAAGTCAGAGGCGAGTAAAGCCTGGATTGTGGACATTTTGGGGCAGGGCTGCGGGAAGCATCAAACCTAAATCAGGATCTTTCACCTTAGAACCTTAGGATTCAGCTTAGTATTACACCAGGGCCCCAGTCTAAACTCTCCCCGTTACATATAATACCCTCCTTCGAATGAGATGTTAAACCGAGGTCCCATCTGCCTGTTCAGGTGGATGTTAAAGGTCCCATGGTGGTATTCCAAAAGAGAAGGAAGTTTGTCTCTCCCCACCCGGTGTCCTGACCCCCAATCCCCCAAATAAAATTGGTCACTCACTCCACGGCTGTTTGTGGAACGTCGCTGTGCGCAGACTGGCTGCCACATTTCACCCACAGTACACACCGTCAATCCACTTTACAGTGCATCCTTTGAGACATAGCGACGACATGGATTCTGCGCTATATCAAATGCGAGGATTATTATTGTTGTAGATACTAACGCCGATTTAAGGAGTAAACTGCAAGGCTATGGGGAAATGGGACTGAAAGCATTGCTCTTGAAAGAGCCGGCACAGATGGCTTTTAGTGGAGATGGCTTATTATCCTCAGCATTCTTGTGTTTGTTATTTGCTGGTATTCAAGTCTCGCCACGTCAGTCAAAGGGTAAGGCATCACCACATAAGCAGACACATTATTATATCACAGAGTAACAGGTGGATAAGGATTACAAGATTGTGTTTCTAGCCCATTACCGGATAATCATACACCTCTCAAATATAATAGGCAGAGTTTATGTGCTGTAAGAATATATTTCGTGGACAGAATTGGGGAAGAGTCCCAGACACTGTATGATTAGGATGCTAAGCCTTTAGGGCTTGTAAGGTTGAATGATTATTTATTTGCTTTACAAATTTTATTTCATCGATGCAACTTTGCAGAGAAAGAGTCACAAATGGGACAAGGTGTAGGAGATGTATTGGGTTGACATTAGTGTGTCAGAAGGTATCGTGCGTGACTACTCTATGGGGAAGAGGAGAGATAGACATCTCTTGTGATACGTGGGTTGGTATTTCTTTCCAGTTATTAAGTTGGTCAAAGTGATCATCTTCCATGAGGTGATAGAAATAAATATTGTATCTTGTTTTGTTTTGAGGGCATGTTATTCATCCGAATGACGTTCATTGGCAGTGAGATGACTACTATGGAAACTTCATACATTTACTCTCGGAAATTCCAAGTTCCTACACTCAAAATCTGGCATTTCCTGATTTACTGTAGCCTAAGGGGACCTTTCCATATTGTGTTGACTTGGAGGAGTTTATCAAAAATCGCAGAACTGATACGGGTTATCTTTGAATCCAATGCCAAGACAGATTACATTTGCTATGTAATCCCTTACCTCTCCCCTTCTGCAGTCTTAACGATGGCAGGTTAATTTGAAACAAATTGAAATTGGTCATTCACTTCACGGCTATTTGTTGCACGCTGCCGTGCGCATATTAGTTGCCGTCTGGGCCCACAAAACACACAGTCACTACACTGTTCAATTAATCCTGTGAAACTCTTTGAGACGTCCTCCTGATGTGACAGCAGCTATACCAAATAAATGTAAGGATTGTTGTTATTAATATTATAAAAATATGTTTTCACCTTTACCTTCTCATCCGCCTTATTAGACGCAATACCCTACAAGATTTATTTCCTTCCCTCTACCTCCCAGAAATATTAAAGCCCTTGAGAACACACGACAGTTGAACTAGCTGTTGCCTTTTAGTATTGCTTTCCTCACAATGGGACATACGATACGTAGAAAAGTTTTTTTTTAATGTAATGCCATCAATAAAAATTAGGTCATGGTATCAGGAAATGCCTGTACAAGCCTAGTTTATTTTGCTGTTAATATTAAGTCGCCCCCATATAGACTGGAGGATAAAGAGTTGCTCTCATTCACATGATGCACAATTCACGACCCCTCGAAATGAGTTCAAGGTCAGGATTGACACGTTGGCCTTCACAATGTGCCGTGGGTAGAGATGATCTAGAAGAGGCTATTGTATTGATCGGTTTTATTTAGGCCATATAAAGCAGATAAGGATCCTGGCATCTTTAATCTCTGTCTCATGGGTGATGAAGTTGGGTCACACACCCATCCCGTGACCATTTCACCATAACCTGGGAATGCAGTGTAAACAGCTAGGAATCTGCTGGCATTTTGTGATGCTCAAACATGAATACATTTGTTGTGCTTGTAAATTGGTGTGATTGTTGAATTCTAGCATTTCTTCTATTAATAACTGCACTGCTGTTTTCACCCACAAAATACACACAGTCACTGCACTTTACAATGTATCCTGTGAAACCCTTAGGCACTTTCAGAATATTCCCCATGGATGCTCTCATAACATCTTAAAGAGTTCAAAGATGCTATACCGAATGCAAGGATTATTATTATTACTATTAGGGCGGATAAAATTTGACATTACAATATGTTTTCTCTATCGCTTGACGAAGGTCTCGATTCCACTATTTTCAAAGGATCTGAAAAATTTGATTGCGGATCACCTCTGAGGTGGGGTCCTGGAGCACAGCGGTTAGCAAACTCACTTTGCAAGTAAGAGGATCTGGGTTTGATTCCCGGGCGGGCGAAACCTTAAGCAAGTTTCTTTACTCCACATCATGGCTGTGTTTATCTAGCAGTAAGTAGGAACCCAGTTGTTCATCCATTGGCAGGTCACTTTCCGGGAGTAATAATCCCACCAAAAATTTTTTTTGTCACTCAATCCAATCCACTGCTTGTGGGAGAGACTGCTGTGCACAATTGGCTGGCGTGTTTGGCACAAAATACACAGTTGCTACACTTTACAATGTACTTCATAATATACCCTGCGAAGCGCTTTGAGACATCCAGAAGATGTGATAAGGCGCTATATCAAATGCAAGGATTATTATTATTATTATTACGAATTACGCCAAGCTTTTGTGAATGTCGCCTTTACCGCAAAGGTGTTGCGTATTAGAGGACCAAACATGGCCTAAGCGAATGTTCTTGGTTTCTTACATTTAGTCTTGGTAAGAGAGACGTTATGGACAAGTCTAAACCATTGCTATTTGAAATCCTGCTCACAAGACATCGTAGCCCCAACCCCTCAACCCAGAAACAGAAAATGTTGAAATCCATCCACAGTTTCTGACCTTTTTCCTTGAAAAAATCAACTCGTGCAGAAAATAGAGGAATCTAATTTCAGCTGCTTCTACTTGTGACTTCGGTCTTTGGTCACAGTCACAACCTTTGCAGAATTCTGCGGCCATACATAATTCTGTGGAATTTTGGGTCAGCCACAGAATTGGCCTCCTTCCACTGAACTCTTCGCTGTGCTCCGTAACGTAAAATAAACTCTTCTGTAACCCCTTTCGGAGTATTGCAGCTGGGGTAAGAAGGGTGCAAAGCACAAATCAAATTATTAGCAGTTCATTTATTTTTACTGCTCAGTTATTAATAATAATGATTCTTGCGTTTGATGCAGTGCCTGGCGCGTCAGGAGGACTCAGCAATATAGAAACATAGGAACAGGAGGAGGTCATTCAGTCTCTTGAGCCTGTTCCCCCATTCTATAAGATCATGGCTGATCTGTACCTGTGTGTGTGACAGAGCGTGAGTGCGTGTGAGAGAAAGTGAGTGAGTGTGTGAGAGTGAGTGTGCGTGTAAGTGAGTGAGTGTGAGAGAGTGCGAGAGAATGAGTGAGGGGGTGAATGAGTGTGTTAGAGAATGAGTGTGAGCGTGTTTGAGAAGCATATTTTGATCTGGAAGTACAGTCGTGGTAGATAGTGTGATCCCCACCAGTAACAAGAGGCCAGTGATATACTTCAGAGATGGGATGTGAGCCAATCGATTCCATTCCATTCCATTTTGCCTATGACCAACTCTCCTGCAGTTTACTTACTAAAAGCATTTAAACGAGATGTTCCAGTTAGGTAAGAAAGCTTGTTTGCAATAGGTTCCTTCTTGCTCTCGGGCCTCCTAGAGACGCGACACAGCCCAGGAAAACAAACTGAAAACAATTCAAATTAGAATGATAGATATCTACATACTGTACACGTCAAGGTTTGCTGTAAGTTTGTCTTTGCTTTCACAGCACAACGCTTATCTTGAGGCTGATCGCTTGTACGGTTAGACGTGCTCTGTCTGAGCTCAGTGACTGAATTTGGTATATGTAGGAGCGAAACATTTTAAGCATTTGTGGATTTCACTGCCAAGGTGCTGTTAACTTCAGGATGTTTTAGAAAGGACATCAGGGAACATAGTTACCTTGAGGAGTGTTTGGCTGGGAAAGTTGCCCGTTGGTTCCTATCCTGTGCACAGGAGTACAACAGTGTTTCAGTAGCTTTGCTTCCCTGTTGGGCTGACTGTGAGGAGGGCAATTGGTAAATTGGTAACGTTCCCTTTCTGTTCCAATTTTCCGACTGTTCTTTTTTCTTTGGTCAGCCGGGTGGGTGTCTGTCTGACACACGCAGAGACCCATCTCCGTTCCTTAAGCGCATCCAAATCAAGCGCTGAGAATTCCCTGCATCCCACCTATCCCATGGAAATCCCAGAGAGAGATTGTTGGAATGGAATGCGCTCTCTCTCTCTGCCTGGAGTGACGCATCCTGCTCACCTAATTGCGGAGAGTATTAGGCGCAGGTTGGCGAGAGCCGCGGTTTGGGGGATAACATAACATCATTACGATATTTTGAATACAACTGTTATCTGTAACAGATTGTCTTGAATGTCCGATTCCCCTTATGTTAAAATTATTTTATTTATTAGCTTATTGATTGATCTATGTTCTGATCTGAAACCATTAAGTAAAGGGGGTGGGGGGGCGGGAAGTTGTATGCTGTTACCTCACATAATACAAGCAGGGAAAACGTTGTTTTGTTACAAAATAATACCAATAATAATGATACTTACATTTGACATAGCGCCTTATCACGTCTTCAAGACGTCTCGAAGCGCTTCACAGAATGTGCTGTAAAATGAATTGACTGTGTATATTTTGTGGGCGAAATGCGGCAGCCAATTGCACACAGCACCGTCCCCACAAACAGTCATGGATTGAGTGACCAAGTTATTATTTAAAAATGTTTTAATTTATTTTTTTGAAGGGATTATTACCCCCAGTCAAGCGATCCGCCAATCAACTAACAACCGGGTTCCTACTTACTGCTGGGTAACCAGAGGCACGTGGAGTAAGGAAACTTGCCTATCATTTTGCCCTGACTGGGAATCGAACCCAGGTCCTCTCGCTTGCGAGGCGAGTGCTCTAATCGGTACACCAATGTCTTTGTACATTTATTATATTTCACAACAAAGCCTTGCCACTCGCAACCAGAGCTGCCTCAAGAAATATAGAAGTTTCTTGGATGTTTTACAACTGGGTTTAACACCGAGGAAGGCTGTGGACTAATCCCTGATCTGTGCTGTAGAGTGCTTGTTGTCTTCCTGTGGTGTTATTGCAAGGAGCTGTGCTGTGGTGTGACAGTGCTCTGATGGGAAAGCAAGGAACAGAAGGGGGCACTCGTGCTTAACACTTAGGTGTAACAAAGGGGAGAGAGAGAGCTGCTCAAGGCACCAGCTGTGGTCGCTCAGGCAATTCCATTGCAGGCTAGGAAACTGGAGACCCTCGGCACATTGCACACCGCATCTCATCCTGCAAGGGCCAGAGATCACCACCTGAACTGTCTTGTCACACACCGTAGCTTGACCACGGCCAGTGGGGGAACACTGACCCGCAGTGTGCACCGGGGCTGAATGAGGTCACTCACCAAATGTCACAGTGCGGATGAAACAAGCTCTTGCAGCTGCAGCGAATCCTGACCAGCTCGAGTCGTGATTACAGAATAGGGATGCCATCTTAGCCAAGGTCTCACACATCATATCGGGGAAGATGGAGCGGTTTATGGGACCCGTTATATTATTGGAACCCAACCCAGAGATTAGTTTGCCCATTTCCAATTACCTCCACTCTTGTTTGTCATTAAGTTTTTTCAGACCCACCGTTTTAAGCCACGGTCTCGTGTCTGGAAGCTGTGTGAGGTAAGGAAGCTGTGGGAATGGTTCATACTGGTGGTACCTATACCAAGCTCTCTTTCTCCTTCCCTCCCCACTTTCTTTTCCTACTGCTTGTAGTTCTTTCTGAATGACCATGTCTCTGCTTCTAATAATAATAATTAATAACAATAATAATCCTTGCATTTGAAATAGCGCCTTATCACGTCGTTGAGACGTCTCAAAGCGCTTCACAGATAGCCCTGCATGGGTAATTATGGGGGGATTGATTGAGCTATTGGCCACTTAAGATTAATTCGATGACTTTTGCACAATTCTGCGCAATTTTACCTCTTAAGTCGCTAGGGAGATGGTGGAAGCAGAACATGTTGTTTGTTTCAAGAACAAATTAGATAGATTTCCGCTAGAAAATAAGATCTCGGGGATATAGTTTGGGACATGACATATCAAGCGACTGCCAGGATGATGAAAGGCCAACTAGATGGACCTTGGTTGTCTTTCACCAGTAAATTTTTATGCTCTCATGTTCTTAAGACAAAACGGCCTTTCAGGCTAAAACTGGATGGAATTTCAGGTCCCTGACTTCCTGAAACATGGAAATCCCAATGGTATAGAGTGGGACAAAATACTGCCCACAGGGCCAGTTCCTGATCTCAGCTGTGTCAGCCATAGTTTGTCCTCTTACTGCACCCCACCACCCCCACACACGACACTGGGGCATTTATAGCGACTGCAGTGCAAAGCCATTAATGAACCAGATTTCTCCGTTCTGAATTTCTCCATAATTTGAAATCTCTACCGTGTAATTTGGATTTTTTTAAAAAGTCAGTTGCGAAAGGTGCAATTAAATATTTTATAGGCCCACTAATAAAAATGGTAATTATAGCATTGAGTAAGTTCCTGCAGTGTTGCCTCATTATCCGGTTAATGATTATTCCTTTAAGAATGCTGGTGCTACGGATATAAGGAGTGGTTCAGAAAGTTAGGTTCCTTGTGAGAGGTCAGTCTTCAGCTTTTACTTCAATCTCTGTGTATGTCATCATTAGCAGTAATCTATCGATTTTCCAAAAAATCTTCTTCAAAACGCACACACACACTGTTCCTTTTGGTAACTGAATACCTTCCAATACAGAGCATTGATTACATGCTATTTGTTCTGGTAAGATGGCCCCAACTTGCAAGGACTTTCTCTGGCTTGCCTATTGAAGGCATGTCCTTCAATAATTTGGTCACTCAATCCACGGCTGTTTGTGGGGACGCTGCTGTGCTCAATCGGCAATGCAATGGAAGAGATTATTGGAGAGAGGAGGCGGGGGGGGGGGGGGGAGAGAGGAGACTCAGGTAGGGTGGGGACGAGTGAGGAGAGGTTCACAGTTGGTGGGGGGTGGGGGGGGCGCGAGGGGGGTTTGGTTGTGATTGTGATGGTCTGTTGCACCTCGTGCAAATATGAATTAATCCATTAATTAATTAGCCATCGGGTAGCCAGCTGCCATGTGGTGGGTAATTGGGGGCCGTGAGGCAGAACCAGAGTTGAAGGCCTGACCGTAATAAACCACATTTTTGAATATTATGTGGCAACTTCTTTGTGCTAAAAAAATTAAACTCAGAAGAAACACTGGGTTCTTATTAGGGGCCTCTTTTGTTATCAAAAAGAGTTGATGATCGACTGGAATCCCAAACAATAAGTTGGGGGCAGGGGTGGGGCGGGAGGAGGAGAGTGGAGTGAAACAAGACTCCCCTCCTACTCTCCTACTCTCTCTGTCTGACTCTGGCCAGCTCTTGGAAATGTATTGGATGATTCCCACACAACTCAACTCTCTCTGCACTTCAGAAAAGTGATGGTCCATTGATTCATCTGCACAAATTAATTAATTAGGCCTGGAGTGAGCCTGCAACGCAGTCAAGTGATAGATGAGAGTGTGCTTCAGGGAGACGGAGAAATCTGCAATGTAACTTTTTCTTAAATTGTGCTCAAAGGTGACATATAATACGAAGGTTCCTCTCTCCGCTTGGCTCAGAAGCAAGCCCACAAAATACACAGTCACTACACTTTACAGAATATCCCGTGAAGGGCTTTGAGACGTCTCGAAGACGTGATAAGGCGCTGTATCAAATGCCAGGATTATTATCATTATTAAGCAATGGTATTTGCTTTTAACTCTTCCATTTGGAAAGGAGGAAAGAGTGGCGTTCCCATCTCAGCCCCATCACGAGCCGGGGGTGGGGGGGAGGCGAGCGTAGGCACGGTCGAATAGGAAGATCTTCAGGCACGACCTGAAAATGGGGAAGGAAGGGACAAGATGGAGGGAGAGAGGGTTGGTTACCAAACACCCTGACTTTGAGCCCGTTGTGGTTAATCTGCACACCCGCCATCTCCCTGTTTGCCCACAAACTGTTTGTTAACAGAAGGTTTGCTGAACATTATGCTGCCCTTACCCAGAGAGACCTTTACCCCTGGCCGGTCTCTGCATTTCCGAGCCTGTTCATGTGATGTGGGCAAAACCAGGCCCAGACCAGCACTTAAAAAACATGAGACGTAGAAAAACAGTGATGTCTTGTTAATGTTTGTGGTTTGGTTAACAGGAGGTTGGAGTTCCTGTCATTTGCTTCTGCATAAAATATCACTTTGGGGGGGAAAAGGACTAGGTTTTTGTTATAATTCGGTGCACTCATTTGCATTCCATATCCCCACTTAAACTCTTAATATATAGTTACATTATAAGTGCTTCAGGCAGGAGTGAGCGGTCTCTCCAGCCAACCTGGTTAACTTCCCACGATTCCCTTTGTCACCTCAACCGATGGGCCTTTTAATTTCCCAATCTTGCAGTGGGTCGGGATTCGAGAGCTATAATTACAATTATAATAATAATAATAATAATTCTCGCATTCTATCTCACGTCCCATCAGACTGTCGGCATTTCTTGAAGCCTCTTCACAGGTGTGTAGTCAGCGGGTGTGTGCTGCGTACCGAACCCCCACGGCCACTAATTTGCGCCAATTAGTGAAATTAGCGTCATTTGACGTTTACTTTAAACGCCTTTTCTTTCTCGGTCCCATGAATTTCAATGAATTCTCCAGGACTTGCTTTCAAAGGTGGTATGGCTTGAGATGCACATTCTCTTGGACCCAGTAACTTGTCCCATAGCAAATAATAATAATAATAATAATAATAATAATAAATAGTAACCCCGACACTCAATGTAGCACCTTTCATTTCAGCAGGATGTATCAAAACATTTATTTGCAAAGCGTAATGACCATGTATTTAAACCAAAGTAACGTGTCGTAATTATTTTCATTGCTTGCTTTTTTTCTGGGGTATGGGGGAGCAAGGGTGGGTGAGGAGTACAGTTTCATTCCCCACCCACCCACCCACCCACACCCCCCCCCCAAAAATACCGCTCCCCAAACAATGCAAAACAACGCACTCCCTCCCTCAAACTCTCCGGGTCCACACTGCACGCTCAAAATGTGATGGAAAAGTTGCAGAAAGCACAGACGCACAAAGACTCAGTGATAGAGGCCACGGATGGTTGAAGAGGGCTGTGTGTGTGTGTGTGTGTGTGTGTGTGCTCCTCTTATCAGATTGTTCCATGGCTTTAACCAGTATGTAACAGGCCCCGAGCTCTGTGTCGTCCTATTTTTATCTCGTGTGTGTGTGTGTGTGTGTGTGTGCGCGCGTGTGTTTTTTTCTCCCCCAGTCGTCCCTTTCATTCTTCTTTCCTCTTATAATCGGTGACGCAACGAGGAAAATATACCAAGTCACCCGGGCTGTGTGGGTTTGGCACCTTAAGGGTGACAAGCACAGCTCCCTTAAGATCCCAACTGTGCAACTCTCTCCCTTAATCCCTCTGCTTTGCCCCCTCCCTCCCGCCCAATTTTCAAATCCCACCCAAACACCTGCCTTTTTGATCGCGCATACGGTCACCTCCTCCCCTCCCTCCCTCCCTCTCTCCCCCGCCCCCCCCCCCACCCCCTCCCGGCTCGGTGTCAGACCTAGTCGTGCCGTGTAAGTGCAAGTTGTTGAGGTTGTTGTCGTCGTTTTCGCTCTCGATTGAGCGAAGGCCAGTTTTTTTTTAAAAAAATGTCATTTGTCAGGTTGAAAGAGTGCGCAAGTCAGCACACTGCGCCGGCAAAAGCTGCCCCTGCGAGGAGAAAGTGACGTTTCAAGCCATTCAAAGAGGAAGTGCATCTCGGGGCAAGTCAGAGGGAGAGGGATTAAAGGGGAATTCTCTCCGTTACTTGAGATTATTCATGGGGATTATGGTCGCAGTTCCTTTTCCCAGCTGTGTTCTTTTCTTCTCTTCTCCTCGTGGTCTCAGTTCTCTCTGTGTGGGTGTGTATTCATTCTGCTTCCTTAATGCATGTCCCAACGAGTCATTCAATACAACTTCAAGTGGAAAAACAAAGCAGATGAAACCTCTCCCTCGGAATGCCGGCTGGAAATTAAATTGTCGCCATCATCAGACTGTCAGCCCAAACCAAGCACACATCCTGGCTCATAACAAGCTACAGGAAAGAAAAAAAAACTAAGCATAGAATTCAGTCTTGTGACTTGCTGGAAGGTTTTCCTTCACTGAACACAAAATGGCCACAGAGAGGTAGACAATAGAGGGAGTAGAGGTATGAAGGTTGGTGTGGTGGTGTCTCCTCAGGTAGAAGGTACATTTGACCAAGGTCAGTGCCTGCGTTTCAGAGCTGTTTGGGTTTGTGGTGAATCACACTGATCAGACGACCTGGCTCTTGGTGTCTATGGGGGGAATTAGTGGCTAATTAATAATAATTAATAATAATCCTTGCTTTTTTTTATTGTTGCATTTTTTAGTCTGCAAGTGATATTTTAGTTGTTCCCTGGTTCTTCGCTTCATCTCATTGTTAGTTCAGGTCGGGGTATCAAGGGATACGGGGCAAAGGCGGGTGATTGGAGTTGAGGTACAGATTAGCCACGATCTAATAGAATGGTGGAACAGGCTCGAGGGGCTGAATGGCCTCCTCCAGTTCCTACGTTCCTAGAAACATTTTGAGCCTGACACTTACACTAAAATATGTGAATATGGTACATTTCAGGTTGGCCACCAGATAGTGTTCAATATTCAGAGGAATCACGACGGTACCACTTTCCCTCTTCCCCCCTCTCTCTCTCTGTGCTTAACCCCTGCATCCTTTGAGTCAATCACAAAACAGGGACCTCTGATCCTGGAGAAATCTGCGGTGTAGATTGTCTTGTCCTCCACTTTTGCTCTATACAAATTGGCTGCCACCTTCACCTACAAATATACACCGCCAGCACACTTGGCAGTGAATCCCGTGAAGCGGTTTGAGAACTGGACCTGACGTGATAGGTGAATCAAATATAAATACATAGCATCAAACGTTATCTTTAAAGGCCCCCTATGACCTGAAATGAAATATGCCGTCTGTGCGTGACTGTCAATTCCACTCAATTAAAGGCACCTTCTTGCCTGTGACGGTGCGAATGTACACAGAGTTAAACTGTTTTCTATGTGTGTGAACAAGGAGTAGAGACAGATGCTTGCCGATTGAGGGCATACAGGTGATAATAGGTCTGGCCCTCTGAGTTTACACCTGCTGTGTACAGCTGCTGTTTCCTCCTACCTTCAACCAACCCATATGTTAGGCACACACCCAACGTACTGACCTCTCTTTTGGGGGCATTTCCTCCGATAGGTTTGTGGTGCGTGAGGTGACGCATTGGTGGGAGGCAATGATTCCTGACCAGAAGCCACACTGAAAGCTACTTGTCATTGAACTGCGTCCACCTCAGTCAAGTGAGGTCAGGAATCTTTTGTCAAGTCCTGAATGGAATGTTATTTTCTACAGTGGAACCATACCCTCGACAGCCACAAGGTGAAGCAGTGCTGACAGTAATAATAGTAATAATAATAATCCTTGCCTTTGATTTAGCGCCTTATCACGTCTTCGAGACGTCTCAAAGCGCTTCACAGGATAGACTGTAAATTAAATTGACTGTATATTCTGTGGACCAAACGCAGCAGTCGATTGCGCACAAACAGTCGTGGATTAAAGTGACCAATTTATTATTATCATTTCAGTACTCCTGGGGGCGCGGGAGTCTAACAATACCAACACCTTTCACACGGTGCCTTTCATGTAGAGTGACTGACTCGAAGGGCTTTAATGACTCGGAGAAGGAGGAGGAGATCTTGAACTGACTTTGCAAACTATGTTGACTTGCAAAAAATAAACACGGTAACTCCACTTAACACTAAATCCCGCGAAGGGTCTTCCTCAAGTGATGAGGCACTATATCAAATACAACAATATATTAGTGTTATGTAGCTTAGTATGTTGAACACTCCTCCAACCTGTCACCAAAACAAATGAACCACTTGTGGATCATTAACAGCGAGTGACAATGGTTAATGTGGCCAGGGATAGATGTTTGTTAGGTCAGGGTGTCAAGGGGTACGGGGCAAAGGCGGGTAATTGGAGTTGAGGTACAGATCAACCATGAACTTATAGAAGGACAGAACAGTCTTGAGGTGCTGAATGGCCTCCTCCTGTTCCTATGTTCCTATCCATTTGCCTCGAGTGAGGCTTGAGAAATGGTGAGGAATGGATTCAGGAACAATCCCATCACGAACAGATGTTTGGAGGTTCCAGCTACAGGAGTCCTTGACAGTTTAATCCATCAAGCACAGCCGGGATGAGTTGGCTCAGGTTTTGGTTTGGGCTCCAGGTGAAATATCTCACCACGGTGGACGACTGCACCTCAAGGGCGAAAGGAATAGACTGGGAGATGCCATCTTGCCCCCACATGAAACCCCTCTGCCATTGATTGATCGCAGAGCTGAGTTACAATTCCCGAGACCTCTATTGGGGATATATATTGCTTCAGGGTTTGTGTTGAAATCAGTGAAAAATAGAAACTAATCGAAAGAACAAAGTGAAGTAAATTACAGCAGATTCATATTTCACCAGGTCTCAGAGGAGAGAAGAACCTCTTTAGATCTGTCATATTGGAGTGTTTGCTGATGAGTATTATACAATGTGTCCTTACAGCCAATGTTATAGACTGACCTCTTGTCCCACCAAAGCGTTCTGACCTCACCTCCTTGCCTTGGGTTTAAACACAGGATGACTGGGAAAGAGCACAGCAAGTGAACTCGAGTGAGTAAAAGGCTTGTGTGGATAGAATCCAAGTAGGAAACCCACTAACCTGGGCTCCTTAACCACAATCCAGCCAAACACATCTGTACAGATGAAATATAATTGCACAAGTGAAGAATTTTGTCCTCAACCAAGCCAATTTGTCTGGAGAGGCATGGGAGCCACAGACACACAGGGAAACAAAGAAAGAACACAGAGGTGGCTAATTAAAGCACAGGAAATGTAAACATTAGTTGCTGCGTTTGCACCGAATCCGCATCAAGATAAGGGAGCAAATTACCGCCAGCACTAATGAATGTATTAGTTGGCAACGGGCAATTTTTTTTTAAAAAAAGAGACTTTTTAACCATTTCCTCCCACATCTGGCCTTCCCACACTCCCTTCCCACTCCCTGTTGGAAACTGGAATGAAAGACGATAGACATGATTGGCTTAACCACATCCAGAACTCTTAAGTTCCTAATGTCAGTACGTACCCCTGTGCAGTGTAATCTCATGAGAAGTAGTGTGTGGGACAAGACCACAAAGGCATTGATGTCCCTGCCTCAGACTGCAAGAGCACTAACTCAATTACAATTGCTATAAACTTGTTGGATGTAAAGTGCATTAGGGCCACATTATCTTCCTAGAGTGACTCCAGCATTCCCGTTCCTGGCTTGCTCCAAGTCACCGAGTTCTTGTTGCTTTCTTGCGCTGGGTTTCTACTGTCTTTTTTTGTGTGTGAACCCACACCCTGTTCAGGTGGACCTTAAAGATCTCCTGTCATCACTGTGAAAGAGAAGGGAGCTTTTCTCTCTCTCCGTTTCCTGGCCAACAATCACCCAGATAAATCCAGCGGAATTTAGACCCTGTCACATTAGTCAAAAACACATTTCTGCTGAGCGAGAGTTTAATTCAATCAGAAATCTAAAGGTAAATCCTTACTACATATATTTCGCCCACAAAATATACAGTAGTATATCCCGTGAAGCGCTTTGAGACTTCCTGCAGAGACGTGATAATATCATCGTGATGATATCAATTGCAAGGATTATTATCGTCGTTATTATTGCATTTCTGTAACATAAAAAAACTGCAGTCTTCCGCTGTCCGTTCTGACAGCGAGAAACAAGGATCAGAGAATCGGAGAAGCGAATCTTGGAAAAGAAAGGGGAACGGTTGGTAAACGGACAACACATTTTATCAAATCAGTGCCGTTATTTCATACGGCGTTGTGAGTGCAGCGTCATGTAGCAATTGGGTAATCGACTATTCTGACTGAACCTCTTATCGATTGTCCTTCCAGTGAGTGGGTGTACCTTTCGTTTGCAATGGACGCCTTAGCAACAGCCTGCACTATTCAGAGCTGCCAAACCAAACATTTTACTGCCGTGTGAATAAAGCCGCTCTCATCTGATGGCGTGTTATCTGGTGCAATCCCAAATCTGTCAGGCTAACTTGTGACCGAGCAGAATAGGCGGCTTGCGAGCGCAAACCTAAGTATAATTCTCCGTACCGATCGTCAGTCACGAACACGGTCATTCACTCGCTCCGCGGCTGCTTTGCGGGGGCCTTGCCCAGGGCAAAACCGGCTGCCGCCCCCGCCTAGGAATACACGCAGTCGCGAGCAGGCTCGACGGAAAACTCCGCGAAGCCCACGGAGATGTTTTGACGTGACTCGTGGGGCGCCACATCAGAAGCAAACGGATCGTTTTGTCAATTGACATCGAGACAGCAATCATCAAACACTGCGTCGTTCTCACTCCACTCCAGTCCTCGCTAATTTGACACGAAGAAGAGAGAGAGGAACTAGCAGGAGTCTGGAGAGAGCCCTGTAAGAACAGTTCTTGCCGACACTTTAGCGCAGCCTGGAAACAATTAGCGATTTAGACAGATGGAGGAAATTTGAGACATTATAAAGAGGTTTAAATATTTTGCCTTTGCTCTGATGGTGGAGGCTGGTGCTCAGATCAGTGTATAAGGTCTGCGCCAACAGTGGGGATGTACCAGGAGATGGCATTAGCTGAACAATCTAGCCATAGGCATCTCTGACATCTCAGGGTTACCTTGACAACTGGTTGCACTTTTCTTTATATATAATTAATGATGGAACGAGATGTATTATTCTAGATTTCGCTTCTGTTGTCCTTTTTTATATTATTATTATTTTAACTAAAAAGCATGCTTATTTCCTGTCAGAATTCATATAAAAAAAAACAACAGATGTCAAACACAAGGTTCAAATAAAGTTTGAGCCATGACCGGAAATCAGCCCGTAACCCTCCGAATCAGAGGCAGAGCCTGTGCTCTGTATCACGGCAAAAGACTTGTAGTTCAGCCTCTCTGCCCCCCACCCTTTGGAACTCCATCCCACAGTCCCTTCCCCTCGCTCCCTCCCTCACCTCCTTCAAGACACGTCGCAAGACCCTCCCCTTCGACTGCGCCTTCGGCCACCCTCCTACCCCCACCCTCCCCGCCCTCCACCCTCCTGATCTCAACCCCCATCCCTGACTGTCCAGCCCAGTGCCTTGGGACGTCCTCCCCGATGTGAAAGGCGCTGCGTAAGTGTAATTTGTTGCTGTCTTCTCCGAGGACCTGAGCTTGAATCTCTCTGAGGTTCAGGAGCAAAGTTCACTAACAGTCAGGCTCTCGATATCATTTCCCTGGTCAAGTGGAGAAGACACGTTACAAGAAGACGATAACAATAATAATCCTCGCATTTGATTCAGCGCCTCATCACGTCTTCGAGTCGTCTCAAAGTGCTTCACAGGCTGTACCGTCAAGCGAATTGACTGCGTATTTTGTGGGTGAAACACGGCAGCCGATTGCGCACAGCAGATCATTCCATTAGAAGCGCAGGCTGTCTATGTCACCACAGACAGTGCAATATCACTGCCGAATTTTAATAAGGTATTCAGTACTTACTGGAATTTCAAATATTTGTCATTAAGAATTTAGAATAGAGCTTGGGGTTAGTTTTAATGGCCGAACTGAAGGAAATTGATTAAAACGGTTGCACTGGAGACCTGTTTTACAGGCAATGTTCATGTCATGTCTGACTCAACATAGACCTACCTGCTGTTTCAACCGTCTGGTGATAAGTGAATCATGTCGGGAATGTGTTTAACCGACAGAGAGTTTTCTCATGCAGGTTGAAGTCTGAAACATTTGCAATTGGAAATGGCAGTAGAGAGTTTGTGGCAATAAAGGCATGATATCAAATGCAAGGATTATTATTACTATTATGATTAAAGGGTTTTATGTGACCTTATTTCACAAATGTAATTAATTGCTGCTGAGATCTATGGGTGGGAATTTCTTTCCATGGAAAACCATTAACTCATCTCAGATATATGAAATATTGCCTCGTGCCAAACCTCAAAGCTAACTTTCAGAAAACAAGTGGAATGAAACATTCTTTCATTGCATAAGTTGTTTATCCAAATTACCATTCCATGGTATTACATGAAATAATCCTCACATTGATTAATAATGGTATAATAGATAATAATCTTTACATTTGACACTGAACCTTTTCCTTCTGGAGGACGTTCTCAAAGCGCTTCACAGGATGTTACTGCAAAGTGTAGTGACTGTGTATTTGTAGGCAAACCCAATTCGACTGCACACAACAACAGCGTTTATATATATATATATTTATATATATTATATAGCATCCTTCACACAGGGTCTTGCAGTGCTGAATCCAAAAGGATAAAGGAGTTTCTCTTGTTGGCAAAGCTATAAAGGTGGAATCATTCGGAGTGTTTAAAAGAGAGATGGACAGATATTTGAGTTGTAGATGTATTAACCAAATATGGTGAAGGATGGGCAGCACTGGGATTAAAAATTCTACTAGACTGGTGGAAAAGGCTCGAAGGGCTGAATTGCCTCCTCTTGTTGTTTTCCTCTGATACAGCGCCTTATCATGTCTTCGAGACGTCTCAAAGCGCTTCACAGGATACACTGTAAAGTGAATTGGCAACACCTCCACTGACTTATATACTCCATTGTGCTGTTCTGTCTCTTGCAGCTGATTCCCATGAAGTCAAATGAGTCACAGACTGTGTTTACACTTCACCAGAAATGCCAAACCTGCATGCGACTGAATGACACCGTCTTGAACTCGGATGGTAAGTAGTGGAAGGGTCAGAGGCTAAATGTCTGTTTACTTTAATTCCTCTGAGCTTTGGTTCATTCCGCTTTCATTAAAATCAGATGAAAAAGCCGGAACGAGTGAGTTTCGAGGTCGGATGTGGTTCAGATATTTGAATGACTGACAGAGGCCGATTGACAACAATTGCTTATGGATGCCAGGTTATGTGACCATGGAGAAGCAGCCAATTTAGAGCCAAGGTCCCGTCTGCCTGTCCGGGTGGACGTTAAAGATCCCACGGTGCGATTGGAAAAGAGAAAGGAGTTTCTCTCTCCCGCCCTGGAGTCCCGACCAACCATCTCCCCACAGAAAATTGGTCATTCACGTCATGGCTATTGGTTGGGAACTTCCTAATTGGCTGTCACATTGGCTTGCAAAATACACATGGTCACTACACTACACAATCCATTCCCAGAAGCGTTTGAGGCATTCTTCCAGCGTGAAAAGCGCTGGATCAAATGCAAAGAAGAGGAAGTATCTCTGCTCTTTGAAATCTGACGTTTGTACATTTCGCGTGGGTCAAATGGTGTCTCACTCACTCACCCTGTTTTGCACTGAAACTGCGGGTGGAATTCAAAGCAAACTGTGAATTGGTGGTTGGAGGATGTAACTGTAAATGGGGCCGATTAAGTGTCAGAATGAATTAAGTATTAATGGACGCACATGGAGCGGCTTGCCAAGCCGAGGATCGCTTGAACAACTGAAGGACGAGAGCAAAAGGTTAAGTCTCAGTCATCGAAGTTACTCTCAATTTGACAAGACAGCACACATGCAACTCTATTATTGCTATTCAATTGCGTCTTCAATCTGTTTAATTTCTCCTTCTTCACTTTGGATCAATGTACTTACAGAACCATTGAACCATTGGTATAGCCTTTAGCTGTAGCTGTTTGTGAATCACTTATTATGGCTTCTCGGTGACCAGCTCACTACAGTCACCACGTGATCAACCTCAACTGACTAATCGGTCGTTAGTCCATTGGCGGATCGCTTTTCCGCCGGTAATAATCCCTTCACACAAACAATAATAATAATTCGGTCACGCAATCCACGACTGTGTGTGGGACATTCCTGGGCGCAATTGGCTGTCGTGTTTCGCCCACAAAATACACAGTCAATTCACTTTACAGCGTGTCCCGTGAAGCGCTTTGAGACGTCTCGAAGACGTGATAAGGCGCTGTATCAAATGCCAGGATTATTATTTATTATTCACTGCAAAGCTGAAAAAAAAAACCCTGCAGGATTCCAGGTTCCTGAGGCTATTTGCGTTGGTGCCAATGATCTGAATGAAAACAAAATCAAAGCTTAAGGTGGATTCTACTGAGAGCGACTGCGGTTCCTTGCAGCGAGCAAGGGGGNCACGCACAGACTTGTTACCAAACAGGAAGCCAGTTTTATCTGCCTGAACACGGAACGTGCAAGGTCTCTGGGTGTTCTGAAGTCGTCCCCAACACAGAAAACAAAAAAAGGATCATTAAAATAAAAAACACAAATCATCTCGAGGACCAAAAGCTGCAGCTGAAGACAGGAGAAACAATCTCATGACATAAACAAGTTGATGCTGATCAATCTCACTATCGTAAGTGGGTACGGGGGGAAAGCATCAAGCCTGGTAGCTTCTGGAAGGCTATCTTTGAAGCGTCTTTGTTTATTATTTTCTACAAGGGAATAGTTCAGATCGAAATAGCTTTGATGTGTTTCGGCCCCTTTGATCTTTCCTTTCTAGATTTTTTTTCTTCCAACTGGAATTATTGCTGTTTTTTTCCACCAAAGCAGCGCCATTGTGCAGCATTTTAATTGGATTTTTCTCTCTCTTCTTTTTTTTTTACTTTCTTCACCTGGGGCTTTCTTACCTTCTCGTAAAGAAATGAAAAAATCCGACCCTAACATTGGGAAGCAGAGAGAGCTCTCAAAACACTGTGCCAGCAGCTCGCTCACTGACCGTTGCGCTCGCATCACAAGCTCGTAGGTTTTTTGTTGGGGGGTGGGGTGGGGGTGGGGGGAAGGGGAGGGGAGGGGTGGGGGGAGTGGGTCAGACGCACGCGGGGAAACCCGTCACCATTGCTTCAGAGTCTCCAAACCAAGCTGAGATTTCACGCATCCCGTTTGCACAAGGAAATCCCAGGGATAGATTGTTGGACTGGAATGCGTTCTCTCGCTCTCGCTCTCTCTCTCTGTATCTCCCTGGAGGGACACACATCCTGCTTACCTAGTTCCAGAAAGTATTAGGTGCATTATTTTGACACGCGGCAGCCAATTGCGCACAGTTGACAAGTTACCAACATCGTGTGGCTCTTTCCCCTGCCTCCCCATCTCCCCACCCCCCGCCCCAGTCTCTCTGGGACACAGCTCTTTAAGCACATCGACAATGCCCTCCATGAATTCTCTTGCGCAACCTAGAAATTCAGGTGAGGAAGGGAGGAAGGGGCCTGTGTGGGAAGGCGATTGATTTTATATTAAAATAATAAAAACACTGTAAGTACATACTCGGCCTTCTTTCAGAATCAGAAGCGCAAAGCTTTAAACATATTGACAGGCAAAGGCTTTACGGTTCATCCATCCATCGAGCGAAAATCGATTAAACCTCAAAACGGTTTTGGAATAATTAATATCTTAATGGACATCTATCGAAGTGTTCCTTTAAAATCTATGTATAATACGATATAATATAATATAATATAATGCCGGTCCACGATGGAGGCTTTCTGATAGAACGGAGGATTGTAAGCAGTTGTTAGCCGCTGTGGAAATACAAGTAAAGAATGTGTATAAATCGCTCACACTGATAGTGCAGCCACAACAGTGCCTTTGTTTGGACCTGCCC
This sequence comes from Callorhinchus milii, assembly GCF_018977255.1. Taxonomy (NCBI): domain Eukaryota; kingdom Metazoa; phylum Chordata; class Chondrichthyes; order Chimaeriformes; family Callorhinchidae; genus Callorhinchus; species Callorhinchus milii. Next base: position 12,489,984 of record NW_024704751.1, read on the forward strand.
CTGGGCGCTAAATTTCTATTAACCCTGACACATCGAACGACTTATCTGGTTCCCTGGTGACAGATGCTTGCCATCAGGGGTCTGTGCTCCTGACTCAGCCCTGCCTGTAGGACCCACGCCGGTTTTAATAAGAAAGTAATTGGTTTTAAAGGCCGGATTGAAAGCATTGACAGAGTGGCCGTCCGTCTTGGGGGCCGGAAAGGCCATTCGGATGATAGAGTGCGATAGCCACACAGCACAGAGAGGTTCATAAATACAAAAGGCTCCCTTTTCAGAGGGCTGCTATTGATAGAATGTGCCAGTCAATAAAAACTAATGGTGGCCACTGAAATAAAGAAGAGACACAGTGATCGATTGGGAATGGAAGTTCACACTCACATTAACTGCTCGGCCTCTGTTCCGCCACCCCTTTCCCTCCCCCCGCCCGCCCAGCGCCGTTCAAATCATAGAACAGGGAGGGAGCAATAGCTTTCTGAATAAACTAAAACTAAAACTCCACATCAACTCCTAGTGTACTTATAATAATAATATAATAATAATGCTTGCATTTGATATCGTGCCTTATCGCGTCATTGAAACCCACGTTTCGCCCATAAAATACACAGTCACTGCACTTTACGGTTTATCCCGTGAAGCGCTTTGAGGCGTCTCAAAGACGTGGATGATGCTCTGCGTCAAAGGGACAAGGGTTATTACTATTTACGGGACATGTTCAGGGCACTCGATAACCTGACTGGAGACTGCTCTGTGGGGCCGAAAAAATGCAGCCATCAAAAGTAATGCGATCAACCACCGAAAAAATGTCCAGCATAAATTCTAAAGAAGAACAGATAAAAGGCAATGATTTCCAGTCCGTAATCGAATCGAAAGCTTGGCTCGCGTGGTTTATGACATCATGTGAACCCCTCGATTAGATTACGGGCTTTCAGTTCGCTGGCTGCTATCCATTATTCCATAGGTACTTTATTCCAAAGAAACATCTGCTTGTCGTACAAACGCACCGGCTGAAAATTGTTCCCAACCCTGTTTTCCAATGGATTTCCAATAAAAACAAATTATCAAAGGGTGTCGATTCTCTGCCGGCGGGTTAGCCACAAAGGGGTTAAAAAAAATCAGCGTGTTATTTGTGTGGAGGCCTGGGAACACATCCGTACGTTGTCCACACATGTCTCGGAGCTTCTTGGAATTCTGTACCAAAAAAAAAATCTACAAAAAAGTTTAAAGCCGAAACGTCTTCGTTCTCCACCAGAATTCAGCAAAGGTTTTCCAACAAATGTGGCGATCTGATATCACAACAATAATAACGATAATAATCCCGGCATTTGACACAGCGCCTGATCACGTCTTCGAGACGTCTCAAAGCGCTCCACAGGATACGCTGTAAAGTGAACTGACTGTGTATTTTGCGGGAGAAACGCGGCAGCCAATTGCGCACAGCAGCGTCCCCACGAACAGCCGTGGATTGAGTGACCAAATTATTATTATTATTATTTTTTGTAGGGATTGTTACCCTTCAATTATTATTACATACACAGTAGCTTGTATATGTACCACACGTAAGAGATCATACAGTGTATTTTGCACGTGTCAGCCGGGCTCAGAGAGCTCACTCTTGTCTCCGAGTCAAGAGGTTGCGGGTTCAAGCTTCACGTTGGGACTTCGAGCTCACGGTCCAGGTCAACACAGTGTAGGGGAAACGCTGCATTTTCTGAGGTGTTGCCCTTCGGGTGAGAGGTCAAACCGAGTTCCTGGCAGTCCACTTGTTCGGGTGAACGTTAAAAATCGCAGGCCGCTACACGAAAGAGAAAAAGAAAGAGAAGTTTCACTCGCTGGACGTGAAGGCGGTGAAAAGAAGACCTCCCCCCCAAAAAAAAAATGTACCCTTTTTCAAAAATATACTAGAGGCTGGATAATATAAAGAGCACGACGAGAGGTTCTGGCAGGGAGTTGGAGGCAGTAATTCAGCTGTAACTGCCCTGCTGACGTTTATAAACTGATCGAGCTTCACTCTCGCAGTTCAGGGCATCATCGCAGCTGCTCAGTTGAATTACTGCCTTGAAGCTCGCTGGCAGCCGATCCATTATCCCACGTTTAGCCCACACCTAGGCAGGTCGGGCGAACAGGATAGAGGGGACATTTTACAACAGGCCGAGTTCAAGCCAGTAGCCCAAACGGGTCAACTATTTCATCTCACCGGTCAACAGTGTTTACCTACCCTGAGAACTTCCCGTCAGAAGCTCCCAGATTGGGCAACAGGGAAGCGGGCAAAGAAGCATTGCCACTCTGGATATCATCACTCACAGAGTCTAAAAATATTACTGAATAAGCCTAGAAGGGATGGAATAAGCCATTTGCCTTATTAGATCGTTGCATGCTGTTTAATATTCCTGGTGTAAATATGAAGCAGGTGCCTTCTCTAGACTTCTCCAGAAACGTCTAGAGTTCTAGGCTCAGAGAAGTTTTTTTCCTTTGTGTGCTGAAAAGATGCCAGTATCTAATTACCAGCAACTCTTTATATCTCACAGTCTAGGCTGACACTTAAGGGCAATACCGGGGGAGCAGAGGTGACATCCTTCCAGGCACCTTAAACTGATAAAAGACAAAATTACTGCCGAGGCTGGCAGCCTGAAATAGAAACAGAATTCGCTGGGAACACTTCAGCAGGTCTGGCAGCATCTATGGAGAGAGCGTTCCCAGCAACTTCTGTTTTTATACCTTAAACTGATATCCCGGCTACATTGTCAGGTTGAAGTTAAAGATCTCAAGTCATCGTTTGAAAACAGAAGGAAGATTCTCTTCTCAACTGTGAACCCGGTGAACAATCCTCCAGATAAAGTGGTTAACGGGATTTTACTGTCCATCTATCTGCTGCGCTCTCCCTACAAAGACACAGTCACTAGACTTGACAATAATTACAGGAAGCGCTTTGAGGCATATTTGTTTTTGAGTCAAACTCAATCACGGTTACGTGTCACCCTTTGGGTCACTAAGGTGAGGATTTAGGATTGTGTTGAGTCTTTAAGAGAGGAAATCTCACTGTGAAAACAATCACTGATGTTGATGATGAGAGTAAGACAGACCTCAATTATTCCATGGCTGGTTAGACCCATTCTCTACTGGTTTGGTGAATGGCACAGGGAGGTGAGGTGAAGGAGGGAAAAGAGTAAATACTTTACCAACTAAGAGATCGAATAACTATCCACTGATCTCCTTTTCTCAGGGTTATCAGACGTCTTTCTCCTTTGACTGTCTTGTTAATTCTCTAGTGCTAATCGCAGATATCCCAGCTGTAATGAGGTGTCCAGGAAGTTGCCTGCATCTTGATGCTTAACATTCTCCTGGGAGACATACCACAGGATTTCATTGTCAACCTCAACGGAACATGTACAGCCAGATTATGGGCTTAGTGCTAAAATGCTGCGGTGAAATATGCCATTTGAAATCGTCTGTCCCGTAATGACAGACACCATTAGCTGCAAACTCATTAATTAGTGAAGTCTGTTTTCAGATAATGTAATTATTGCAATAAGGTGATCAGTAGGTCTCTTCCTAATGATTATTATTCAAGATATTTAAAAAGACTAAGTACGAACAGACTAGATTAAAACTTGAACTCAAAGGACTACTGTTGGGGCACAGTGAGCATATATTGGTGTCCAACATCAACAGATTGTATTTATCCAGCGCCTTTCATGTCGGGAGGACGTCCCAAGATGGTGGACTCGCACTGAGCTGGGGGTTGGAATCGAGGTGTGGAGGGCGAGGGGGTGGGGAGTGGGAGGGTGACTTGGCCAAAGAGGAAGGTCTTGAGACAGGCCTTGAAGGAGGCTAGGGTGTGGCTGATGACTGGTAAGAGCGAGGTAACATTTCACTCACACAAATATATAACTCTGAATCTCCACCAGAAACATAAACGCTTCATGTCTCGGAATGATTCCGACTTTGAAAAGAATCCAATTCATGTTTGCAATATTTCCCTTCACGCAGATTTCCTGGTTATTATCGTTACATCGAAATCTACCAAAAGTCAGAGCAAGTGGTAACAGAGCAGGACTTGGCTGCCAAAGCTGCGAGCATTTAATACCCTCCTGGATCAGTGTAAGAAGTGGTGGAAAATCAATTCTTGCTTTGGGACTGTGGGCTGTAATCCAACAAAACACGTCTGAAGTACTATCCAAAGAGATGAAACATTCCTGAAGGAGCTACGTGGAGTCCCGTAGCTCAGCGGTTAAGAGCACTCGCCTCGCAAGCGGGAGGACCCGGGTTTGATTCCCGAGCGGGTCAGGGCAAAACTCTGGGCGTTTCCTTACTCCACGCACACCTCTGTTTACTTTGCAGTAAGTAAGAACCCGGTTGTCAGTCGTTTGGCGGATTGCCTTTTTTAAAAAATAACAATGATAATAATTTGGTCACTCAATCCACGACTGTTTGTGGGACAGACGCTGCTGTGTGCAATCGGCTGCCGTGTTTCGCCCACAAAATATACAGTCAATTCACTTTACAGTGTATCCTGTGAGGCGCTTTGAGACGTCTGGAAGCCGCGATAAGGCGCTGTATCGAATGCCAGGATTACTATCATTATTATTACTTTTAGTATAACTTTACAGGCCTGCGCGGTGGCGAGATGTGGGGTGGGGCGCGCGGGGGGGGGGGGGGGTGGGGTGGGGTGGGGGGGGAAAGCGTTTAAATAGTTTTGTGAGTTCTTTCCAAAAATTCTTGCCCGTGCGAATTAGTTGCAAATCTTGAAACCGCGTATTGTGTTTCACACTCCGGCTCTGGTTTAGTAAATATTCAGATCTCCTTCCGGGTGGTGTGGTTTCCGCGCCAGTGATTCTTATTTTATTAGCTGTTGCACGGTGCGGTCCAGGAGGATGAACTCGGCCTCTCCTTTTTTTTTACACACTTGCAATGTTACATTTTTCAAAGCTTGATATCTACTAGATTTGCTCGCCCGAGGGGTGGAATAAATGACTGCTCACAAATCAGGTAGAAAGCTGGTAAAAAAAAAAAGGACACGTTGGAGGGTCCTGACTGGGAGACGCAATCCCTCTCGCTCTCTGTAAGTGTTTTTCAATGATGTTTGGTCACTTTAGGCCTTTTATTAATGAGCCCTGTGGGGATAGTGACAGAACTTCTCCTCTCTCTAACAAGACATCAGATGACTCCGGTTTCCGTGGAAACGGACCGCGCAATCTATTTCTTCGCCTCATCTGCCGTCGGATTGCGAGCCGAGCAGGAGACATGCCTTTAAAGAGCCAGCTCTCGTTAGATCAATTAGCATCAGTCTGTGATTCCGTTTGATGTATAGTGATTACAACACATTTCTAACACCCACAATTACAATAATTCACCGAAAATGAGGGCAACCGATATGATCCGACATTAATAAGGCTTCAGTCTTAAAGGGCAGACGTGTGAGAAATGTGGGGAGAGCTACGAGGCCACATTCCCCCTAAGCCTCCTGGCGTCCATTGACCTATGAGTAAAAGACACTGACTTTTTATTCCGATACTTTGCGCTGATTTGAATTTGGGCGTCATTAGTAATGTTGAAAAATTATGAAACATTTAAGAGCTTGGCCTTTGACTCCCTGCAAGACGAGGGAGAGAGAACGAGAGAGACAATGAGAAAGGTGGGAGATGGAGAGAGAGAGAGAGAGAGAGAAAGAGAGAAAGCGAGAGACGGAGAGAGAGAATGAGAAACCAGTGAAAAATGTCTAGTCACAGCACTGATGAATGCACTCTCTACTAAGTGCGAGACCGATTTGCCACATTTCTATCAGCTACTAAGGTGTCTGCTCAATGGAAGCACAGATAAACGAGACAATAAAATAAAATAAAATAAAATACTGCAGGTTAATTCGGAAACGTCTGTCTGTCTGTCCAAAGTTTGTTTGGAAGAGTTTAGGAAAATCGTAAGATATTGCTTGTACTGAATAGATTTTTACACTGGTCTTCAAGACGTCTCAAAGCCCTTCGCAGGATATATACCGTCAAGTGAATTGACTGTATATTTTGTGGGCAAAACGCAGCGGCCAATTGCGCACAGCGGTGTCTGTCTCACAAACAGTCATGGATTGAGTGACCAACTTATTATTTTTTTACTGTGAAGGGATTATTACCCCCGGAAAAGCAATCCGCCAATCGACTAACGACCGGGTTCCTACTTACTGCTGGGTAAACAGGTGTGTGTGTGTGTGTGTGTGAGGAGTAAGGAAACTTGCCTAAGGTTTCTCCCCGGCCTGGAATCGAACCCGGATCCTCTCGCTTGCGAAGCCAACTTGCTAACCACTACACTACAGGATCCCACAGGGCTGTCATGATTTTAAGGCGATGACCCCTGAAATGGATCCCTTTGCCAGTAGGAAGACACATCTACTCCCTAACCTGTCAATGCCTTTCATTATTTTTAGCTCCTCAATCAAATCAGCTCCAGCCTGTAGTAGAGTCATTGAGGACGGACTTGATGGCAGATTCCTCCCAGAAAAACCGAAATAATCGAACGTTGGAAATAAAATAGAAAAACACGCTGCAAACATAACGATAGGATTAACAGTGTTTGTCTGTGTCACGTCGCTCTATTTGGCAATTAATTGAATCAGCATATGCAAATGGATGAAATTAGCACAGTTAATTAATGTTACCCCAAATGGCATAATGAAGATGTTTCATAGTTTTATAAAGCTCATATTCACAGGTTTGGAGTTGTAGAGGAAATCTGTTTTGGAATTTGAATAAGTAAATCCTTCAGCATAATTCATATATGTATTATTGCTCTTCGATGCAATAATAACTCTCTCTGAATTTGCTAAGTAGAGAAATTATGATATGAGTTATTGCAAAATTTATTCTTGATTTGATTTTATATGAGTTTAGAAAATGTGACAATTAACACGATTAATTAATTCCATCTCTCATTTCAGCGGTAGGTGTGTCCTCTGACTCACCACATTAGGAGTTTTTTAAGTTATTAATAACAATTTTAAAGCTTCATATTTGATATCAACGACCTTACTTTCCCACCAGGTAAACAGAATCTGTTTTATTAACAGGGCTGGTTTGTGTAAGTTTGGGTAAATAGTAATCCTTGTGTTTGATATAGCCCCTCATCACATCGTAGAAACATTTCAAAGTGCTTCACGGGATTTAACATAGGGACATAGGAACAAGAAGAGGCCATTCAGCCTCTCAAGCCTATTCCGCCATTCTATAAGATATTGGCTGATCTGCACCTCAACTCCAATTACTCGCCCTTGCCCCATATCCTTTGATACCCTGACCTAGCAATTATACCCTTACCTAACAATTCCATAATATTTATAAACGTGTCTACCCAGCCCAAAAAGATGGGACGTGATCTAACACACTGACAGAATGATTGGATAGGCTGAATATACCTCCTTCTGTTGCTGTGTTTCTATGATATTAACGTATAAATGCCAACAAAACTAACAGAACTTTTAAATGTGTGAAATCCATAGAGTATGAAGCCCTGTCGGATTACGGAAAGTATTTCAATCTGGGGTCTGAATTCTTGTGATTAATTATATCGACTGAACCCATGGATTGGCCTCAGTCGCAATCTCATTGTCAATGTTCTCCATTGTCTTCACTCAAGTGAAAGTGACTAGGATTTCTCTGGCACGTGTGTGACACACACGCGATGAAATATGGGCTCCCTATCTTCAGGCCTTGAACAATCGAAAACAATGCTGAAATGTTATGTGGAGTCCTGTAGCTCAGTGGTTAGAGCACTCGCCTCGCACGCGAGAGGACCAGGGTTCGATTCCCGGAAGGGCGAAATATTGGGCAAGTTTCCTTACTCCACACGCCTCTGTTTCCCCAGCAGCAGTGTTGTTAGTCGATTGGCGGATCGCTTTTCCGGAGGTAATAATTCCTTCAAAAACAAATAATAATAATAATTTGGTCACTCAATCCACGGCTGTTTGTGGGGACGCTGCTGTGCCCAATTGGCCGCCACGTTTCGTCCACAAAATATACAGTCAATTCACTTTACAGTCTATCCTGTGAAGCACTTTGAGACGTCGAGAAGACATGATAAGATGCTGTATCAAATGCCAGGATTATTATTATCATTATTATTATTATTTGCAATTCCGATCAAAGATAGACGGGTTGAAGAAGATCGTGTGGGGGAAGGAGAGGACCAAACACTCTGTGGTCTGTAGGGTAGAATGAGGAGTCTGACAGAAAACTCCCCCGATGGTGTAACATCAATGCCTGTGCAGCTTTGATCTCCGAATGAGCTCCTTTTGATTGCAACTCTCAAAGTGTCGGCCGTCCCTCCTGAGATTTACAGAATCGAGGTTTTACTTTCATCTCTCCATCATTAGTGCTGCTTACACAGGAAGTTGACACTTCCCAAAGACCACTGGGAGATCCTGCTCTAAGGCTGAATTCTAAGTCTCCAACATTGACTGAAATTCCTCAACAATTTTCTCCTTTCTTTTGCGGTTTAAGTGAAAAAAAAAGAGAAGCACGGGTTTTCAGAACGTTCTGTCCCACTCTCCTGGAACGCATCCCAGTACAACGTAAACATCTTTTATATTTAAATAGTATTTGCTAACTTGTGCTCTCTTACATCTAACCATTTGTAAGATATTGATGGAATCAAATCTATTGCTTCTGAGGAAAGAACCAAGGCACAAATCAAAGGCGTTTGGATACGTGGATCAGTGGAATTCTCGCAGTTTTTATTGATGAATGGCTTTGATTTTTTTTATGATAAATCGTACTTATTTACATTCACTTTTCCCTGCACTGGCCCTCTCTGATCTTATGGGTGAGCGGAGATTATAGCCAGTATTTCCTCGCGAAGTGACTATAATAATAATAATAATCCTTGCATTTGATGCAGCGTTTTATCGCGTCTTCGAGACACCTCAAAGCACTTCACAGAATATATTGTAAAGTGAATTGACTGTGTATTTTGTGGGCGATAGACCCTGTATAAGATATTAGATCATTAGATCGTTGTGAGTAAGGCTGAAGTCTTACAGTTTAACGTCTCTCATTGGAACATTATTTGGCAGCTGTCTGACTCTAAGTGTCACTGAGACACGGGGAGGAAAGAAACTGTAGGCTTCCTTCAACTGGGTTGGCATATTTTCAGAGCCCTCATATTAAAGGGATTTCTGAGATAAAGTCCTCCCCGTAATTGTCTTAATTGGTGCATTCATCAATGTGATTTATTTTGTTCAAGCAAATTTTAATGGAATGTAGTCATTTGAATACTAGAAACGATTGGATTGTCTTGAATAGTAATGTACAGCAGTAATTAGTGAATGGCTCAGTAACGTTGGATACTGCAAGTAAACCCCACCTAATTCAAGAGGTCTTCTCAGTCTAGAAAAGGCTTATTTCTGGGACATGCAAATTCAACTTTTTTAACCATTTTCTAAACACGAACGAGGATATTAATGAAAACAAGTAACTTAATTACGTTGATTAACAGGCATGTGCCCATGATAGCTACCACTGATGGTCTCAAATTCCAAGTGGATAATAATAATAATAATAATCTTTGCATTTGATATAGCTCCTTATCACGTCTCAAAGCGCTTCACAGGATATACTGTAAAGTGTAGTGACTGTGTATTTTGTGGGCGAAACGCGGCAGCCAATTGCGCACAGCAGCGTCCCCACAAACAGCCGTGGATTGAGTGATCTGTTTTTTTGGGGATGCAAAACAGCAATGCTGATTCATGTGATGTGCCGCTCCTTAAATCTAAAAATATTTTGATACGTTTGACGTCTTTGGGTGTTTAAAAGACAACGTGTTTATTTCAGATAAATTAAAAGAAGGCCATTCATGTTTGTTGGACAGAAAAAACATCTTGTTTATTGTTGGGGGAGACGGGCGGGGTGTTTTTTACATTACACATTGATAAGGTGCAAAGATCACAAGACTGTGGAGCTGACAGGACTCTTGACTTTCACATGATAACATAGAATCATATAATCTTACATTACACAAGGAGGCCATTAGGCCCATCCAAGGCCCTGGGCTGACTCTTTGAAAGCTACCAACTAGTCCCACTCCCCCCGTTCTTACCCCTACCCCACAGCCCTGCGAATGTTTCCTTTTCAGAAACATACAAACATAGAAACAGGAGTAGGTTATTCAGCCCCTCGAGCTGTACCTCAAGTCCAATTACCTGCTCTTGCCCCATATCCCTTAATACCCTGACCTAACAAATATCTATCTACCTCCGTCTTTTAAGTACCTATCCAATTCCCTCTTGAAAGCTACTATCGAATCTGCTTCCACCACCCTTTCAGGCCGTGGTATCTCTTTGCGGTTGCTCCAATAATAATCATAATATGCCTTTCTATTTGATATAGCACCTTATCACATCATTGAGAAGTCTCAAAGCGCTTCACAGAATATACTGTAAAGTGGAGTGAGTGCCCGTGTTTTGTGGATGAAACGCGGCAGTCAATTGCGCACAGCAGCGTCCCCACAAACAGTCACTGGGGGATTGAGTGACCAAATTATTATTTATTTATTATTTTGTGGGTGAGAAGGGATCGTTACCCCCTTAAATTATTATAATAAATTATTATAATAATAATAAGCCAGCGTTTTATCACTTTATTGAGACGTCTCAAAGCGCTTCCCAGATTACACTGTAAAGTGAATTGACTGTGTATTTTTGCGGGTGAAATAATTGCACCTCAGAATTATTATTATTATTACTATTCTCCCACAAAATACACAGTCTATACACTTTACAAACTGCACCGGCTCCCTGTCCCAGAGAGGATCGATTTCAAGATCCTCACCCTCGTATTCACCTCTGCACCCCCCGACCTCTCTGACCTCCTCTCTCCTCAAAACAGTACCCGTTGCCTTCGTTCCTCCGGGTCTGGCCTCCTCCTCGCCCCTCGAGTCCTCCGCTCCACCCTCGGCGGCCGTGCCTTCAGCCACTATGCCCCGAGGCTCTGGAACTGCCTTCCTCACTCCCTTCGTCTCACTTCCTCCCTTCCCATTTTCAGGTCTCTGCTGAAGACCTTTCTTTTCGACCGCACCTTTGGTCACCTTCCCCCCCACTCCCCCTCCCCCCGGCTCCTTCCCCTCCCCTCGGCTCAGTCCTGGGATCCGTTACTGTAAAGCCCTCTGAGACGCCGTCCGGGGTGGAGGGCGCTATATACATCCAAGTTGTTGTTGTTGAAGCGCTGTGAGACGTCTCAAAGTACGTGCTAAGGCGCTGCATCAAATGCAAGGAGCATTATTATTATTATTATTATTATTGCCATTATCAATAATAATGCCTTGAAGACAGACAGCCAGGGACTGAAGCTCTTAACTCTGGTGCCTGTAATGAACACAGTTGATAAATGATTATCCCAGAACATGAGATCAAAGGACATTTGAGACCAAAGCTGTGAGCAGTGAGAGAGGAGTGAGTGAGTGAGTGACTGGTGCTGTGTCAGTGGTTGCCTTCTCTGCTTGTTTCTGGGTGTGAGACACACACACACACTGCACCAGCACTCGCTCTCCAGTGATGCATTTCCGTTCATTGACAGCAAACCAGGCTTTGGGGAGAGGACCTGAGAAGGGAAAACAATTCCACAGCTAAAAAACAAAGCACACCTTCATTCCAACCCTGGTAAGCTCTTACCTTTTTCCCCCTTTGCCTTGAAAATAAAGCCCCTTAGAAGATAGGATGAATTCCCCCAGAGCTTGTGGCTCTGGGATGGGTGGCTGCAGTGGATGGGTGTCTCAAGGGTGTTTAAAGGGAAAGGGAGGAGACTGTATTAATATTATGCGATGCTCATGGTTTAATGCGAACGAGAGGGACTGAGGTTTATTGTATAATTTAATAACATGTGTATGTATATATCTCAGTTGGGTTATTTCCTTGAGGTTGTGTTCAGATCTCTCTCTCTGTCTCTCTCTCTCTCTTGTATTGTTAAAGAGCCTCATCTCATCTCAGAGTCATTCTGTTTTTTAAATTCATTCATTCATTAATTTTTTTTATAGAAACAAATCACGTTTTTTTTCAACAACCTGATTTGTTTTATTTGATTTTTTTTTTCTTCCCTTAAAAAAAAAACCCATCGCGGTTTCGATGAATGTGTGTGAAAGACTGGTTGAGCAGTGATGGATGGATGGATGATGGATGGATGGATGGAGTGGCAAGGGGTCATTAATCATGGCTGGTGGGGGGAGAGGGAGGGGGAGGGGGTTTAGGGAAGGGGGGGAGAGACAGAATGAGAAAGAAATGAAAAAGAACAACCTGAAAATGAACGCTGAGAATGAAATGCTAATAATAATAAGCCTTGGGTTTGATTTGGCGCCTTATTATGCTTTCGAGACGTCTCAAAGCGCTTCACAGAATAGACCGTAAACTGGATACCTTGCGGGCAAAACCCGGCAGCCAATTGCACATAGAAACGTCCCATAAACAGTCGTGGATTGAGTGGCTACAAAATTTTTTTGGGGGGGTGGTGTGGGGTGGTGGGGAGGGATTATTGCCCCCGGAAAGCGATCGGCCAATCCAGTAATGAAACCTAGTGCGATGGTCCAGGGGGCAGGACTTCTAACAAAGAGGAGACAGTCTGGGAATTTTTAAGAGATGGACTCGTGGAAAAACGTAAAGGGGAAATTGACACAAAAATATTTATTTCTTGATCTTGACTGTAACCCGGACTCCCAGTCAGTGTGTGTCTGTCGCTGTCCAACATTTCAGCACCTTCCCATTTATTAATCACCATTTTGCAGAGAACTCAATGTGAAGTTGGGCAGGAAAGCTTACATGGAAAATTAGCTGTTAGGCTATCGGTGTTTTATTTTTTCAATAATGATAATCCTCGCACTTTGATATAGCGCTGTATCACGTCGTCGAGACGTCTCAAAGCGCTTCACAGGATATACTGTGAAGTGGATTGACTGTGTATCTTGTGGGCGAAATGCGGCAGCCGATTGCACCCAATAGTGTCCTACAAACAGCTTTGGAGTGAGTGACCTATTTTGGTCAGGAAAGATTACCACTGGTAGTTTATTTTAACATTGTGAATCAGGATTTTCCCGGGATGGAATCCTCAGTGTGTTTTTGATATACTCTTAAGCAAGGTGATGAGCTTCCACGTGTGCCAGACACCCGGTTCGACCAAAAAAAAAAGGCCCATTACAGCAACCTTCCTGTAAAGTAACTCAATATCTCAAATATTTTGAGGACTTATGATCTGATAAAGCGCTTTATCAAATGCGAAGATTATTGACTTTATTTACCAATCGTTTCCACGATAGTTAACGAAAAATCAAATCATTCATTGAAACCTTACAGACAGATTATCATCATTGTGGATGTGCCTGTTTTTATAAGCCTCTCTTAAAACCTGCTGCAATTTTTCAGCTTCACAAAGGCAGTCAGCATGTTAACTGTCCAACATGTGAAGCCACGTGAGGTTCCTTCAAGCCCTGTGTTTAGTGACGGAAAAGTCAATGCTCAAATGAGAAACAAGGCGACGGGAGGCGCAGAACTCAAACAAGACAAGAACTTCAACTTTGTGGAGGAGTCCTGCGACAAGAACGAGAACGTTGGCCAGTGTCAGGCGGGCGGAACTGCCCTCCGAGAGATGGTCAGTCAACTTGACAACGGCGTCCAGGCAAAGTGCGAGCCCGACGTCCAATTGGGGAGAGATGCCGCCTGCTTTGTCGCTGCCGCCGATTCTCCGGGTTTGGAATCGGGTCGACTCAAGCCACTCTCCGTTGAAAACGTGCGGATGTCACCGGGAGTGACCGGAACGGGTCACGGCAACAAGCCCAACGCGGCCAAGGATTACGAAGAGTTTGCGGTCTCCCCTTCGGATGACAATGGCTACTCCAGCAGCTGCTTGAGCATCGAAAGCCCAGACAGTGTTGATGGAAGCATTTGGGAGGTGGCTGAGACTGTGCAGAGAGATGACTTCACCGCCTGGCAGCAGAACGAGGACGTCAGCGTCGAGAAAGTCCCGGGGTCTCTAACCGCCTCGGGCTCCTTCTTGCCTTTGCTGCTTGAGGCAGTGCAGAACCTTCAAGAGAAGCAGAGGTTCAAGGAACAAGAGAGAGAGAAGCACCAGACCCAGGTCATCATGTACCGAAGGCTGGCTCTGTTGCGTTGGATCCGTAACCTCCAACAGAAAGTAGTCGACCACCAAAGCCGCCTGCAGGAGAGCTACGACACCATCCTAAGCAATCGCAAAGAACTGCTCAAATTCATCAAACAGGGTGTCATCTAGCAGCAAGTCGGCTAAGACACAGCGAACGCAATGAAATGTTTGGCTGTTGAGACATATGTGTGTGTAAAATAAAAGAATGGCAATAGATATATCCCGTGATGCGCTTTATTGAGACGTCTCAACAACACGATAAGGCCCTATATGAAAATGAAAGGATTACTGTTATTATTAGTAGCCGTCGACACAAATGTAGAGATTACCGCGGGCCACATTTGCCCCCCCTCCCCCCCATTTCATCTGGCCCAACCGCTCACTCCCTAACCCGTAAATGTTGTGTTACGTTTCTGGAAGAGAAACACAAAAATATTGCTTACTTAGGCCATGGACGTCTCCCAAATAGCAAGCGAGAGACCTGGGTTCGATTCCCGGCAGGCTGAAACCTTGGGCAAGTTTCCTTACTCCGCACACCTGATAATAATCCCTCAAGAAAAAAAAATCAATAATAATGTGGTCACTCAATCCACGACTGTTTGTGGGACTCTGCTGTGCGCAATTGGCTGCCGCGTTTCACCCATAAATATACAGTCGCTATACTTTACAGTATATTCTGTGAAGCACTTTGAGATATCTAGAATTATTATTATTATTGATGTGTGCCAGACCCTGTTATTTATCCAGCTTTTTTTTCTCTCTATGCAATCTTTGGTTCACATGATTTTGCACAATTAAGATCTTATTTAGCCCTTTAAGCACTTGATACACATTCCTTGTTTCGAAAAGTACAAAGATGTTTTGCGGCACAAATTATACAGTCAATTCACTTTACGTTGTATTCTGTGAAGCACTGTGAAATGTCTCGAAGATGTGATAAGGCGTTACATCAAATACATGGAATATTATTGTTCAGTTTCTTTAATTTGATGTGGGAATGGAATCTGCCAAAGGTTAAAAGTTTCTGTTTGCAAAACTAGTGCACTTGCATGTCTTAAAGTGTGTGATCAGCAACCAAGCAAAGCTCTGTGAAAAACTGTATGTGTTGTAATAGACCTTTAAATAGAAAAGTTAACATTAGTATATTAAAAAAACACACTCTGGAACTACCGAGATGTATCGGGTGTCTTTTCGGGTACGTTGTTCAATGGGTAGTGTGTGCAGTCGTGCGTGGAGGATGCAGTGCAAAATACCATACAAAATTACACTTGTAGAGCGCCTTTCACACCGCGAGGACGTCCCAAGGCACTCTTTAGGATGCGCACAGCTCAGGTGTACAGATGAACCTGTATTGACCAAGTAGCACATTCCACGGGACAGCTGAGCGTTCTGTACAGCAGATGACACGACATGAAACAGTGGATCTCTGTGAAGCGAGCATTGAGTTTTTGCAAGGCATTTGAGGCCGAACACTGACTCATTCACAAGACCGAATCGACCTCATTACGGACAGAAAAGTGAAACACAAAGAAAGATTGAATAATTGAGCTGTCCTGGTGCCATTCAGACTGGGAACGAGATGACCTTTTACTGCAGGGTTTGCTCGTGTATATATATTTACTGTAGATCAGCCCACATGATAATTCTGTTGTGAAATAGGTACCCACCACATTCCAGTGATTTCAGCTCTCACACACACACATATATATATATATATATATTGGTGAATTTTGTGGAAGTGTAATTCTGAAAGTTTTTTTCACAAATATGATCTGATATTGCGATTATTAGTACTTGTCGACATTAGGTGTACAAATCAGCAACATTACTCCATGTTTGTGTTTCTCGATCAGGGATACAAACCCTTAAACCCTTTCCATGGCTAGAATTCACAACGAGTAAGCTTTGGTAAATTTAGTTACGTTAGTGACTTTAGTAAATTTAGTTGCTGTCAAATGTATTTGGTCAGATTTGGCAGTATTTAAAATAAATTGTTTCTGTTCACATTTGGTTCAAGTGTCTCCCATGACATCTGAGAGCAAATACTCTGTCTGTGTCTGGGACTGAGACTGATCAAGAATAAATGTCTGTATGAGTAAGGTTTAATAGAATGGGAGCAGCTGTCAAAATTAATTTGGTGTTAAATTTGGTGCATCATCTACATTAAACAGTTTAAAAGTGAAGCCTTCTGTCTGTCCGTGCCCCCTGTGAAACAAAGTTAATAATGATCATGAATATTCAATAATTTCTGCACTTTATTTGAACAAAAGAGGTAGATTATATAATGTCTTGATTTAAAGTACCTTTAAACATTGCCAGCCAAACCGTTTTAGAGACAAGCTGACGATATTGATCTTTTTATCATGTGCGCTAATGCTTGTAAAAGTTTTATTCAGATTTTCCCTCTCTTTCCACCCCAGTAGCTGCTAAGCTTCATCTTTCTGTCAGCAAGGACAAGCAGCAGAATCGTGCACAGCCGTGGTTCAATCAATGGTCCAAACAGGTCAATGAGGCTTTCCAAGTTTATATTCAAGGTCGCTTTTCTGGAGGTAATTATTCCTTCAAAAATATTAATAAAAACAATAATAATCATTTGGTCACTCCGCCCACAACTGTGGGTCACTGCTGTGCGCAATTGCCTGTTAGTCCCGCTCACAAAATATACAGTCACTACACTTTACAGTATACCCCATGAAGCGCTTTGAGACGTCTCGAAGGCTGATAATGCGCTGAATCGAATGCAAGGATCATTATTATTCTTATTTTCCCATTCCGTGCTTTTTGATGATCCATAAAAGCTGCGCAGACTCGAAAGAACTTTCCTCTGTACCTCGAGCCTCGAAGAATTGATCCACTTTAATATCATTTGTTACGCAAAGGCAAAATGGTGAGCGGTGTACATCAGATGCAAAACTAGGCAGTCTTTGTGTGTGGATGCGATGATACGGATTGAACCCACTAACCACATACTGTGTAGCTGAAAGTCATAAGGCATCTTATGACAAATAAACAGCACAGCTGCTGTCACAATAGAAACATTGTAAACACGGCGGAGATTAAATATTTATAACCCATTTACAATAGTTATCATATTTCTGGGGTGGGGAGGGGGAAAGAAAGAGAGACTTCATAAACCAGACATGCAATAGGGCGAATAATGAAGCATTTAAACCATGTTGTTTACTGAGCTGAAAGTCAGTTACTGGAGAGAGAGAGAGAGCGCGAGAGAGTACAGACCGTTCAATGAAATGCACATAACTGGTCTGCCAAGAAAAGCTATGCTTGGATTAGGATTTTGTTGGAGAGAATTTGTAGATTTTTGTACCATTTAGTCATTCAGTCTGCAAATTTAATTTCAATAAAAACTGCAGAAAACCACAAGCTCAAACTGATTTTTACATAAAAGGAATTAGATTCTGAGAGTCTGCTCCTATCTACACACAGTGCACTGATTGAAACCAATGCCTTTCTAATGGTAGGTTAAAGTTTTTTCCACATTTGAAATGGTTTTGACTGCGTTGGGTCCATTTGAAGGATATTTTGAAGTTTCGGAAGCTCACTCGGCTCCTGTTAACCCTGCAGACCAAAGCCCTAACGAATAGGGTGGTCCTAGCTGGACAAGTCAGCGGGAAAGCTTGCCAGGTGGGCCTCTCGATGGCCAAGCTGTGCGGTTTTAGCTGGTAAGACTCCAATAGTTACCCCAACGCACACTCTGGGCTCCCCCCAAGCTTTGGATCTTGCACAACCTGCGCCTCATACTTTCTGGAATTAGGTAAACAGGATGTGACTCTCCAGGGAGAGAGAACGAACGCATTCCATTCCAACAATCTATCTCTGGGGATCACACGTTGGGGTTATGTGGCTAACGAGTTGAGAAGCCCATACTGTTAGAAAAAAAAACGTGCTGATACGACAGGGAAGACATTAGAGTTCAGGGCAATAATATAGATAATGCAGTGGACCACATCTAATATTATATGGCCAATGCAACTAATTAATTTACCTTAAAATTAAATATGAACTTGAAATCAAGGACAAAAACTGCAACAAGTAAACTCACGTAAGGGAAAATGTCCTTTAACCTATCATGCTACCGTCTCTTGCTGTTAAACTCTACGATAGGTTATTTGTGAGTCTTCCTGTGATAGAGAGCTCGCGCCTTGTATCACAGTGGCAATCTTACAACAGAGAATGCGCCTCACAGGATTGAAAATATACGGATTATTATGTAAGAGCTGTTAAAATAAAATCACATATATAAATATAGTAAAATCACAGTGTGGAATATCATAAACCCAGAATATCATAAAGATAAGCAAATCTCAGATGGAATAATAGCTGAGGTTTTGATCTGAAACCAAAAAGAATCAATTCTCCGTGAATTAAGTTTGAACCGCCTGTGGTTAAAGAGGTTTTACACACAACGTTTTATTGCAGGACAGAGTTCCAGCCGCTGTCTAATTCCTGTCAAGCAATAAAGGTCCATTTGGGAATAATGGACACAGCAGTAGAGATTTTGGCTACAGACGCCGAATGCTGTCATTGGCAATTCAGCTGAGGAGCTTTCTACACTGTTGGGCTTTTCTTTGAAACAGAGTAAGAATTTGTGGAGTCCTGTAGCGTAGTGCTTAATGCGCTCGCCTCGCAAGCCGGAAGACCCGGGTTCGATTCCCGGAAGGGGCGAAACGTTGAGCAGTTTTCCTTACTTCACATGCCTCTGTTTACCGAGCAGTGAGTAGAAGCCCAGTTGTTAGTCGATTGGCGGATTGCTTTTCCCGCGGTAATAATCCCTTCAAAAATAAAAAAAGTTTTCAAAATAATAATAATAATTTGGTTACTCAATCCACGACTGTTTGTGGGATGTTGCTGTGCGCAATTGGCTGCCCACGAGATACACAGTATACGGTATATTCTGTGAAGCTCTTTGAGACATCTCGAATACATAATAAGGCGCTGTATCAAATGCAATCCTTATTATTATTATTAGTAGATGTCAAGTGTTCCCCAGAATGGCCAAAGCTCCTTGGTGGAGGGTGGTGGCACTAGGGAAGGGAGGGTAACCAGGACTGATCAAAGCATATGTGAACGCAGGTACCCCTTGACCTGCCCAGGTCACCTTGTGAAGCCGGTTCTCCGCTAGGGGATTGGGTGCCATCGCAACTCGCACACGAGGGGAGCCAGTGTTGAGGATGTAGCCATGGATTCTGACCTCCTATTGACTGTCTGATGTATAGAGTGGCTTTCATCTGGAGAACACGTGACGGGTAAGTAAGTGGAAGGCTTGACGGCAGCAGGAGCACAGTTGCTCGGCAACCATGTGGCCTCTTCGGGAAGCTTGAGAATAAATGGCAAGTCATGATTCTCATCGCAAAGGTCCTAACCTCCTCCCCACGGACCACTAGACCTTCCAGACACTGGCACGTTCAGGGAAAGGGGAGCTAGAGATAGGCTTTAACTGTCAGAGACAAGTGGAGTCAACCGGGTTTGATTCTCAGGCCGGGCGAAACCTTTGGCAAGTTTCCTGACTCCACACACACACACACACACACACACACACACACACACACACACACGCGCGTGCCTCTGTTTACCAAGCAGTAAGTAGGAAGGCCATCAAGGGAGCTGGTATTAGCAATCATCATCAATATGAAAGCACAATCAAAATCTACATTAGAGTAAAAAATAATAATAATCCTGATTTAATAAAGCGCCTTATCACGTCGTCGAGGCATCTCAAAGCACTTCACAGAATACCCTGTAAAGTGGGATTGACTGTATTTTGTGGGCGAAACGCGGCAGCCAATTGCGCACAACATTTGGTGATCAATCAGGTCGCGTTGAAGTGCCCGAAAGCCATTTGATCACATTTGTCAGAGAATCAGCTAAATTCCCACGTGCTGGATTATGTGCACTCGAGTGTACACACACGCACACACACACACACCTCAGCAAGCCGGAGATGTCCAAATATTTGCCTGAACAGAATATGGTCTGTAAGAGCTGACAACGTGGAAATGATTGTGATACGACAAGATGTCACAACTGTAGCTGCGCATCATTGTGCACTGGAGCTCAGCTCTGCGTTTCCAGGAGGCAGTCTGCTGTTACTCACTTAACCAATTTGCTGTGTTCAGGATTCAGAGGTAATTAAATCCCTCCCGGTTGCAACCAGGCAAAGCAGGTTTCCTCCCAGACCAGATCGAGGGGGAGAAAGCTGGGTACATCAACAACACTGCGCAGTTATCCAAATAATTACATACAGGCACAATCACACGAGAATCCGCAACCCTCTCAGGAATAACTAACGTTGAGAAAGTTGTTGCTTCAGCAGAGACAATATGCACTGAGCACCAGCTGCAGATACCAAGTAGTTTACAAATAACAGAAATCTGCAACTAATAATAATAATAATAATAATAATAATAATAATAAACCTGGCATTTGATACAGCGACTGATCACATCTTCGAGACGTCTCAAAGCGCTTCACAGGATATACTGTAAAGTGAACTGACTGTGTATTTTATGGGAGAAATGAATGGAATGATTCCCCCAGGACGTGGATCTCAATAATAACTCTCGCTCGCCAATCAATAGTTATTCAACTTCAGTCGGTCATTGTTTACGTGCAACTTCTGCGATCTCTCCTGGCAGCGATGAACGAAGACAAATCCCTTCTGACATGACAGACGTGGGTCTCGGTGACAATCTGTCACAGACAGTGCCCCCCTCCCAGGCCAAAGACTGAAGGAGAACGACTGTGAAGGCAAGCTCCTTCGGGGCAGGGTTGATATTTAGTGGAGGGACCAATATTGTCATTGGCACCCACCAGCAATGCTAAAGGGAGACAACCCGATCCTTATTGATAATAATAATAATAATCCTTGTATTTGATACAGCGCCTTTTCACATTGTTGAGACGTCTCAAAGCATTTCACAAAATATACTGTAAAGCGAATTGACTGTATATTTTTCTGGGCGAAACGCGGCAGCCAATTGCGCACAGCAGCGTCCCCACAAACAGTCATGGATTGAGTGAGCAAATTATTAATTTTTTAAAATGTTTTTTAAGGGATTTATTACCACCAGAAAACAATCTGCCAATCGACTAACAACCGGGTTCCTGCTTACTGCTCGGTAAACAGAGGTGTGTGGAGGAAAGGAACTTGCCTAAGGTTTTGCTCTGCCCGGGAATCAAACCCAGGTCTTCTCTCTTAAATCCGTGTAACACGTATCTAATCTAATAATAATAATCTTTGCATTTAATACAGCGCCTTATTACATCTTTGAGTGCGTTGTCTCAAAGTGCTTCACAGAATACAACGTAAAGTGAATTGACTGTATATTTTGTGGTGAAATATGAATAGGAATTGTTGGGACCCTCAAAAACCTTCAGCAATCCAATCCGTAAGAGCAGGTAAGAGATCAAAAGGGGAAAAATAACCACATTCTTTGTAAACGCTGTGCCCACACTCACATTCAGCATGTGTTGCTGTTTGGCGAAAGAATTTACTCTTAGGATCTGCCAAGACATTCTTTGTCCAGCTGCCTGTATTTGATATTATTCCTTCCTTTCCCAAGTATTTCCGTCCTGCCCTTTAACAGAGACAGTCTCCTTAATCCCTTCATATCCGCAATCGTCTGGAGAATTCACCCAAACTACTCCTACATGCAAATGTGGTCTGAAGAGGATATGGTGAGATGGTCAGTGGGTGCAGTGTGGCCTCAGCACTGCATAGGAGCTCGATACCCTTAATAATAATTATAATAATAATAATCCTTTATCATGTCGTCGACACATCTCAAAGCGCTTCACAGGATACACTGTAAAGTGAATCGACTGTATATTTTGTGGGTGAAACAGCCAAATGTCCTTTCACCTCTGAGACCCGCTCACAATCAGCTCAGGCTGAGGGGATGAATTCCAAAATACAAACACAAAATGACATTTACCCCGGCGCCTTTCACATCAGGAGGACATCCCAAGGTGCTGGACAGTCAGGGATTTGGACCCGAGCAGGGAAGTGGCGGGGGGAGGGCGGGGTGTGTTGGGAATCAGGGAGGGTAGGAGTAAGAGGGTGGTCAAAGGCACGGTTGAAGATGAGGATCTTGGCACGTGCCTTCAAGGAGGCAAGGGAAGGAGCGAGGCGAAGGGAATGTCGGTGTCTTGTCAGCTGTGAAGGTCCTTCTGTGAAGTAGTGACGTACAGTCGGAGCAGAGGGGAGAGTCGAGAGGCCAGAATCTCTACCAACTCGGTGTTAACTCGGTACCATTTGTGATGTGTTTTAAGGCGATGCAGCTGTCTGACCAGTGTCCCAGGCAATGCACCTCCAGAGAGAAATCAAAGCCAATAACTCATGTTGTGCAGTGACTTGTAACTTTGTCGCTCTGCACGTAGCTAATGAGCCTGACCTGCTAGTCAGAGTGATTCGCATTTCACTGGGGTCTTCTATAATCCCCAATGGAATTCACAAGCCCCAGCTCACCCATTAATCCCTCCTCACCCGGGCACCTGCCTATCTCTCTGACCTTCTCCTACCCCACTCTTCCTGCTCGCTCCGTCATTGGGGGGGGAGGTGGGGCTAACCGCTGGATTCTAACCAGCTAAAACCACACACCGATAGCACTGGCTGTCTGGCCAGCTTTCCCGCCGCTTGTCCTTGTCCAGCTAAGACCCCGTTAGGGCTTTGGCTTTGGTATGAAGGGAAAATGAGCCGGTGGGTCCCGCTCCACGTTGCTATCTAGCGGTTCCGCTGGAAGACAGCCGAGTGTGGGCGTCAGGTGAGAGAATCGGGACGGTCTGCGCTGGTAACACCACGTGTGGTCAAAATAGCCGGCAAACACTCAGCGCCGAAGCTCACACGGGAACAACGGAGCACGTCAGGACAATAAAAGGTGTTTAAACACAAGGAGCGGAATGCCTTCGGGATGAGGAGGGAAGTGAGAGGGGGAAGTAAGTGAGAAAAATAGCAGAGGGTGGAGAGAAAAACAAGCAATCGCCTTTCCTCACCTTCTAGCATTTCAAAGGCCTCTTTTCTGGTGACAATGGGGGCCAATGACTGATGGTATCTGTGGGCAGGTGGGCTGCGATTACACAGAGCAATGAAGGGTCACATCGGTTAGTGCTCCAGGTCAGACCCATTGTCATTCCCACCAGTCAGTCCTGTGGACGTCTTCTGTCTGAGAGAGGTGCAGACGGGGCTGATATTTTGAACGTCTGGGGAACAGCATTTTTGAGCTTTGGGGACGATATCTCTAAATCGTTCAAAGACCTTTGTTTTTTTTCTCTTCCCTTCTCTTCACAGCGTCTGCACTTTCTGCCCGTGGCTCTCTAAAGCACTTAGAGAGAGACAGAGCATTCCCGAATCCAGTCTTTGCCTCTTTTGTTAAACAGATGGGAGTCGTATTCAGAGTCTCATGCGGTGTAGGGTCAGAGCAGGACTGAATATCTCAGTGATAATAACAATAATAATCCTTGCATTTGATATAGCGCCTTATCATGTCTTCGAGACGTCTTAAAGCGCTTCACATAATATACTGTAAAGTGAATTGACTATGTATTTTGTGTGTGATATATATACAGTATACACAGATACATATATAGCGCTATACCAAATGCAAGGATTATTTATTATCATTTAACAGTAATATTATTATTATTTAACAGTTCGACCTGTGGACACGCAGACTTTTTTTCTGGCCGTTGAAATCACGAATTTGCTGCATTTTGGAAACGTCCAGACTTTGACTCAAACGGGAAGAATTGAACATTTCTGCGTAGCTTAATGTGCGATGGGGGAAAGTTCACCTGAGGATCTTTGTGAAGCATTGTCGCTGATAAACATAAGCCAGACCGCTGGCTTTGCGCGGCGGTGGTTGGGGGGGGGTGGGTTCCTGAGGCACTAGTGCCACTAGATGGTGTAAGAGACACAGCCTTAGGGTAGGAACCTCTACTCAATTACAATAGTCAGGCTGTCCATCAGCAGGTCACGGAGGTGGATGTACCATCAATGTAATGTTCAGACACGCTATGTGGTCCAATACTACAAGAGTCACATTATTATTTATATATTTTATTTAAAACTCAAGGTGAAGCAGAAATAAATATATTTGAATTGCAACTTTCAGCATTTCCGTTCACTGTATAATCTCGGGAGTTTCGTACCGACAATAATGTAATAATAATAATAATAATAATAACAATAATAATAGTCCTTGCATTTGATACAGTGCCTCATCACATTGTTGAGATGCCTCAAAGCGCTTCCCAGAATATATTGCAAAGTCAATTGACTGTATATTTTGTGGGCGAAACGCAGCAGCTAATTGCGCACAGCTTGCATTCATACAGCGCTCCTCCTGCAGGATAGCGTCCCAGAGTGCTTCAAACATGCCCTATTGGGATGTGAGGAAACCTATTTTATCGTATTTGGGGCAATGCCTTTGAGGACGTAGAGCAGTTTGCTGGCATTAAGAACCAGGTGTATATAATAAACCCCCAATCTGTCTCTCTCTCGCAACCCGACAATAACTGACGGTCTCGGAAGTTGGATGTGGTCAGGCTGACATACACATGTACACACACGCATACACACACACACACGCACATGCATACATACACAGAAGGCCTTGTGTCCGATCATTAAAAGCTGCAGAACTTCATCTCTTCATTTGTACCAGCAATTAGCAGCGACTGTTATTGTTCCCAGGAGATGCAGCATCTCCACAGCACTCTGTATCATTCAATTCAATTCAATCCAATCCAGTTGGAGAGAAATAAATAACGGCTCTCACTGAGACAAGCGTGCCTTTCTGTCAGCTTTCAGTATTTGTTGGAAAGTTCATTAACTAAAAGGCCGGGTCAGGTAGATGTGGTTTGCGGTCTTTATAGGGTTAAACAACCCCTGCCTCCCTGAGTAATAGAGCGTTCTTCACTAAGCGCAGTAAATAGTCACATATATGGCATTTTGATTTGAAGGCGTAATAACTAAAGAGTCCTCGGAGAGGATTTTGTGTCGGGGTTGAAGTATGATTTAGCTCAGCAAGTCAGAATAATAGCCATTTGTCCCAGGTTAGAGCACTAACTTGGTTGCCTTTCCACAGTCTCCTGCGGGCATTGGAAATAAGAGTGGGTTTGAACCCTTGATTTAGGCAGATGGGGCATTAGGGACAGACACCTGAGCACTGACCCAAAGGTGACTTTGCCTCAGGTCACAGAGAGATTAACTGAACGCGGCTGAAATCTGTCAAATGTTTTGAAAATGGGCCCTTTCGCCCTCTTTTGTTTTTAAACTGCGAAGAGAAGAGAAAGTGATCTCAAGACTCTGGGTCTGTGTTTTTTCGAAGATGATTATACAGGGAGTCGCTCAGACACTCAACTCGCTGGATTCAGACGAGATAAAACATGAGCTAGAACCGGTGGGTGCCATTGTGGGTAGATATCACAGCTTCTATGTGTGGTTTCTGCGCTCCCCCCCTCTCTCTCTGTCTCTCTCTCTCCCCCTGAGTTTCAACCTAACACATATTTTGTTGCTTCACCAAAATGTCCCTTATTACGAATGTGTAAGCCTGGCTGAGCTGGTTTGACATTGGGGATCATTGCCAGCTGAGCTAATTCTTTGCATGTCCGGCGCAGGGAATAGATGTTTTCTGTAGATTTACCCCAAAGTGATGGCTCATCGTTCCACACTGAGTTGGTTGTGTATTTTGTGTACGAAACGTGGCAGCCAATTGCGCACAGCAGCGTCCCCACAAACAGCCGTGGATTGAAGTGACCATATTATTATTTTTTGTTTTTGTCTATGTTACATACAGCACATTTTCCACTGAGCTGGTGAGTGAGGGGGAGTGAGGCTGGAAAACGTGACTTACAGAAAATAATCAACCCTGGAATGCAATTAACTCTGCCATTTGGGTTAATGCCGATCCATTTCCCCATCAAGTCCCGTTTGTTGTTGTCCTTTGCATGACGTTCCCATGGTTCCAATAACTCCGGGACCGTTTTCCACGAGGTACTTGAATATCTCTTTACCAACCTTTATTGTGTTCCCGACCACATGTCTGTCCAGTTTGTTCATCTGTTCTAAACATTTCACATTTTGCCCACAAAACACACAGTCGCTGTACTTTACAGTATATGCCGTGAAGCACTTTGGGATGTCCTTCCAACTTGAAAGATGTTATACCAAATGTACGATTATTATAATAATTAAGAATATTAACTAATCGTATTAATAATATTATTGATTATTAATATTGATATGAATACTAATAGAGGCATTTCATTATTTTATCTACAGCTGTAACCCACGGGTCACTCAGTTGTGTTTGCAGTAAGTAAGATAAGTGGGTCATGTCGGCATTATCTATTCCTCCTAACATGTTAAAAACTTTAATCTTCCTATCTTCTTTTCCCCCAAAGTACTCTGCAGCCTCTCCTCACAATGTACGAGTCCTAAGTAATGGAATCACCCTTCATCTCTCTCGCACTGAAAACCCTCCAACGCATCAGTGGCCTTTTCTGAAATGGGCATTATTGAAAACTCCAGATGAAATTGCAGATGTGGTCTCACAAATAACTCACACAAGGTTAGAATAACTTGAGTTGACTTTGTAGCTAAACAAATAGCCTTGAGATGCATCCTCGTATTTGAGCAGCTTTATAACTCACTGACATGAGATGATAACAAGAAACAAAAGTACACAAGCCAACACAACAACAACAACAACAAAAAAAACGCATTACATTTACTCAGCGCCTTTCAGGTTAGGAGAACGTCCCAAGGCGCTGGACAGTCAGGGATTTGGACTTACGATTGGGGTTTGGGATCAGGAGGGGTAGAGGCCAGGGAGGGTGGGGGTAGGAGGGTGACCGAAGGTGCAGTTGAAGAGGAGGGTCTTGAGACACAGATAAGATAAAGCTCCTTTTCCCTGAGACAATCCAAAATGACACAGTTAACACAAGTGCCATTTGTCCATTCCAGGTATCCCAACTTTCACGAGCTCTTTCAAAGGCCACAAACTAGTTGTATCCGTGGATGTAATGCCAGAAGCCGCGCGCAAACCACATGGTCAAAGTGCGTGTGTGCTTTGGGGAGCAGTTTCCATCGCTCAACCTGATCTGGGGAGAAAAATTCCATTTGGCGCACTTTGTAATTGGGACAGCTTCAAACACAGGACCAGTTAAGGACCCCCTTCCCTCTCCCCCTGTCAGACTCCGCTACCGCGAATCGCGCCAGGACACTAACCCGCGTGAAGGGCGCTAGATAAATGCAAGTTGTTGTTTGTCGTTGTCGGATACAAGTCACAGGTAAAGGCCATTTGGGGACAGATTTGAGACCTCTGTGCTTCCACAAACCTTCCGTATCCCCGACTGACCTGACCTGACCTGACCTGACCACCACCAGCAGCGGCACGATAAATCACCACCGTTTAACAGGTTTTATAATTTCTGGCTTACAAGTGGGAAATTCCTGATTTCACACAGGGCTTGGAAGGTATTGGAAGGTAGGGATAATTGCATTAAGAAAAAAAAAAAAAAAATTCGCGGTCGTTAAGAGTTCCCTACGCAAAGCTGATCTTGATGCTCAAAGGATGCTCAAAGGATGCTCTCCTCCAGTCACAAGGGTGAGAATCTGAAACACTTGCAGGTCCATCGGCCTCTTGGTGATAAACCCTCAGGCTGTGCCTCTTACACCATCTAGTGGCGTTGCCACCTAAAGCAACCCTCGGAGCAGTTCATGGGAGTTCATCGAACTGTCCTTACAGGGAAACCTGACTAAAATCCATCTATATCCATCGGGAATTTCCTGTGTCATGGGGGAAGAAATTCCCGCCGACACAAAGGAGAGTAGGAAGTGTGTATACTTGTCGTAGTCACGATCGGGCTAATCGATTCCAGCACAAAACCTAGCAGTAAATATCCCGTTGTGAACTTGCGAGCGCCTGTAACTCTGAGCTCCTTATACAATGCTCGCGCTTGTGGTGTGGAATCCGGATGTCAGTTACGTGGACGGAATTAAGTTTCTCTCTCGCATCGGCTCGAGTTTGTGCGTCTGTTTCAGAGATCCTTTGTATCTCTCTCTCGTGCCCGCTGTCAATTAGTGTCGCCCCGGCCAACCGTCCTCCAGACGAAATTGGTCATTCACTTTACGGCTGTTCGTAATATCGACGACAGTAATAGTCCTTGCAGTTGATATACAGCGTCGTCGACACGTCTCAGAGCGCTTCACGGGAATAGACTGTAAAGTGGATCGACTGTGTACTTTGCGGACGAAACGCGGCAGCCGATTGCGCAAGAGCAGCGTCCTCGCAAACGCAATCCCCGGGTCTCGCGCACAAAAACGAGAATGGCCGCCTTCTGGACAGGTCGCGGCCGAGGGCGTTTCTTGCAAGTCGGGCTCAAACCCGATCAAACCTCCGATGTCACTTCCTGCGTGCTTTCGTACGGACACAATGCGCGGGAAATGGCATCGGCGGCGATTTCCCCGCGCTCCGTTCGAGGAGGGCAGGGCTTGGAGTGCGTGGAGCCAGACCCGCTGGGTTGTATGGAGGTGGCCCTGTGTAGCGTCATCTTTCCCCGGTCGGAGCAGTGAAAGCGACGGATTTGTTTCCTTCGGGGTTTTGTGAGGCGGACCTTATAACTGCAGTGCAGACTTCAAGCCGCACACGCCATTGACAGACAGACCTTTACCATACTAATTAGGTTCTGTCGAAAGGTGTCCAAGGATACAGCCTGTCAATATACTAAAGGTAAACGTTGAATAACAAATGCACCTTATTATTCAAATCGCTGGCCCTATAATTTTCACTATTGCCTGCTATGCACCGAATATTATTCATTAAACACATAATGGCTTATTTACATAATTGCTCAATCTTAATTACATGCTATCATTGGCATATTACCATTACATATATCAATGTAATGACAAACCCCTCAGAATTAATCTCAGTAATGTCAAAAATGATAATAACCTAAAGATTTCATTGTCAGTTTGCCACAGTTTGCAGCACTCTCGCCTCTGGGTCAGAAGATTGAGAGTTTAGGCCCCACGTCAAGACTTACCCGCAGTGGTTAGAGCGCTCGCCTCGCAAGCGAGTGGACCCGGGTTCGATTCCCAGGCAGAGCAAAACCTTAGGCAAGTTTCCTTACTCCACACACGCGCGCCTCTGTTTACCAGCAGTCAGTAGGAACCCGGTTGGTTGTTAGTCGATTGGCAGATCACTTTCCGGGGGGTAATAATCCCTTCAAAAAAATAAGAAGAATTTGGTCACTCAAACCACGAGTTTTCGTGGGTTGTGCTCAATTGGCTGCTGCGTTTCACTCACAAAATACACCGTCAAACTTCACACTATATCCTGTGAAGCACTTTTGAGTTGTTCTCAAAGACATGATAACGAAAATGACAACATTACATTTTATAGCACCTTTCACGTCGGGAGGAAGACGCTATATCAAATGTAAGGATTATTATTATTATCAAATTATCATTGTTGGATCGGGAACTCGCTAAGGTCTCGCTCTCAGTGGTGGTGGGGGGGGGGGGGGAGGCTGGTGGGTGGGCAGTGGTGACTTGGT
The DNA here is from genome assembly GCF_018977255.1 of Callorhinchus milii. Taxonomy (NCBI): domain Eukaryota; kingdom Metazoa; phylum Chordata; class Chondrichthyes; order Chimaeriformes; family Callorhinchidae; genus Callorhinchus; species Callorhinchus milii. Next base: position 12,519,680 of record NW_024704751.1, read on the forward strand.
AGCTCTCAGGTTTGAAGTACTAATCGTAACCTGAGTTCATGTCTCCGTCTGACTGACAGCTGCAGCGAGCTTCCCCCTCGGGGACAAGGTTACCAGCCTCAGGTCAGGGAGAGGGAGAGACACAGAGAGAGAGAGAGTGAGAGAGGGTTAGGCTGAGAAAGAATCCGTCCCCGCGATGCTCCGTCTGTCAGAGGTTGTAAACCGTTTGAATCGCCCATCGGATTTAGAAGGACGGATTTAAAGTGGGAACCCTGTAGCTCAGTGGTCAGAGCGCTCGCCTCACAAATAAGGGGACCCAGGTTTGATTCCCGGCCGGGTCAGGGCGAAACCTTAGGCAAGTTTCCTTACTTCACAAACACACACACACACACACACGTGCCTCTGGTTACCCAGCAGTAAGTAGGAACCCGGTTGTTAGTCGATTGGCGGATCGCTTTTCCGGGATTAATAATCCCTTTAAAAAAATGATAATAATTTGGTCACTCAATTCATGGCTGTTTGTGGGGACGCTGCTGTGCACAATTAGCTGCCGTCTTTCGCCCGCAAAACATACAGTCACTCCATTTTACAGTATATTCTGTGAAGCTCTTTGAGACGTCTCGAAGACGTGATGAGGAGCTGTATCGAATACCAGGATTATTATTATTATTATTATTGAGTTTGGATGGACCGAGTGATTTAAAGTTTGATCCGTCATATCAATGCCACACCGAGGCTCGGTTTTCACTTAAAACAACCATTGTTTGCTAACCAATGGTCTACTCCAAGCAAAGCTCTGGTTATCTACAGCATTAATAGTAGGGAAGGGAGGGAGGAGAGAGGGAGAGGGGAGGGGAGGCGGGGGGAAGGGGGGAGGGTTGTGTTGGGGGGTGGGGAGGGGGGAGGGAGGAAAAAAAACTTTTTATTTTTTAAAATTCACAAAGAGAAAAAAAAAGGCAGTGCTTTTGCTGAAGGGGATGAGTTAGTATGTTTGGTGTTGATACCGAAGAGAGTTAATCTGACTGTTCTAAGCTGTGGTTTAGGCAAAGGAGGTTCCCAATAGAGTAAGCACTTGCCGCTCAGAGGCACAAAAACCTGGTTTGATAACCTTCTCAGGAGGATTGTGTCTGCTTTACCTCAGGCACTCCAGCCTGCATCAGGCCTGCTGATAGCAACCGAGCCAAAGCTGCAAGCCTGGGAGGCGAATACAGCTAATACCATCCCTCACACAAGCAGGACCTTGGAGACAGCTAGAGATGGGGAAAATGAGGATAATAATTTATTGTGGGATCCGAGGAAGGTTTTTCTTTTTTTTTTTTGTCTCAGACCCTCTCTCCTCTGAACGTTAGCAGTCCTCACCGACTGAGAGAGGGGAGATGCTAATCGGACATCTCGCTGCCTTTGCAGGAGCTGCCGGGGAACAAAGCCCCAATAATGTCCACTGATTAGAAAGACTTTTGTATTGTTCTGACCCACAGAGGAGGGAGGCACGGTGAGAATCTCACCCCCTAAAGAGATCCTGGTGTAAAAACCGTGAGAGTTACAGAGAAGAAGCTAATCACAGCAACTTCCTTATAATAATAGTAATCCTTGCATTTGATATTGCGTCTAATCACCTCTTCGAGACGTCTCAAAGCGCTTCACAGAATATACTGTAAAGTGAATTGATTGTATTTGTTTTGTGGGCAAAACGTGGCAGCCAATTACACACAGCAGTGTCCCACAAGCAGCCGTGGATTGAGTGACCAAATTAGTATTTATTTACTATTTTTAAGGGTTTATTAGCCCCGGAAAAGCGATCCGCCAATCGACTAACAAACGAGTTCCTACTTACTGCGAGGTAAACAGAGCCGTGTGTGTGTGTGGAGTAAGGAAACTTGCCTAAGTTTTCGCCCTCTCCTGCCCGGGAATCAAACCCAGGTCCTCTTGCTTTGCGAGGCGAGAGCTGTAACCTGTGAGCTACACGGGATTCCTTGAGCCATTCAGAGGACAATCAAAGTCACCAGCGGAAGAAAGAAGCTTGTTAGTTGATGGATATTGTCTGTTCCTCTCCCCACCCCAACCACCACCATTAAATAACCTGTACAATTCCTGGCTGCTATCAATAACTCCTCTGGAACATACATTATATAGTCAATAAAACAGAAACGATGCTAAATGACAACTATTGTAAGCAAAAACTGAAGTGACGGTGACTGAGACTTGTGAGGGGCTATTGTGAGGAACTCACTGTGGAATAATGCTCTTGCACACTGTATGGGAGGGAATAATAAGGGAATTAGTTTGTAATTCTAAAGCAGAATTAGGACAGAATTAGAGAAACTGGCATCCGCACAAGGAGATGGTTTGTCTTGCAGGGAAAAGGCTGACACATTGAGCCGTGCTGTCACATGGAGAAGGCTAGAGAGCATTCCCTCTCCCCGATGATGTTATACTATAGTGGGAAAGCCACTGAGCACCACAAACAGACATGGTAGGTTCTGATCCCCGTCTGCAATAATAATAATAATAATAATAATCATCCTTGCATTTGACATAGTGCATTATCACGTCTTCAAGACATCCCAGAATATACTGTAAAGTGTTTTGGATTTGACGTTATCTGGTCAGATGATCAAATTGGATAGACAGAGAAAGACCAATAACAAATGCAAGGATTATTATTATTATTATTATTATTATTAAATGGTAATCAGTTCAGGAGCACATTTCGTTTTTACTCAAAAATGTCTTTTCGTTGGGGCTTGGGCTGAAATCTTGCCGCTATCCATGGATTTATGGATCCACATTTAGTTTGATTCTGTCAGTTTGATTTAAACCTATAACTTTTGGTTGTGGCATCATCTCACTCAGCTGGGCCTGGATCTTTGTGCAGTGGAATGGGGCGGGAATGGGATGATGTGCTATTACGTGCGAGTGATTGAATGATTAATAACCTATCTTCCAGCTCCTGCCACACTCTCTTGCCCAGACCCGTCACCAATGCCTTTGGTTCAACAGTATTGGTAACAACATGCTGATTAATCAGTGATACACTCTTAATCAAGTGTCAACAAAGAAACGTCAATCAATTTCTGAGCTCCCATCACTGGGGACTAAGGGCTAACTAAGGTCAATACATACCTTATAGAATTCAAAGCATTCATTGAACTGCTTTGTTTCACGTTGGATCCAGAGCTGACTCTTTGTTTCTCAGCTACACACTCCCTGATCGGGGCAGCAACCTTCAGTTCCTTACTCCTTTCGTTGGCAAGCTTTACCTGGCTTTACACTGATTCAAAATCTTCCATCACACACACAGCACTCATAAACAATAATGTCTCTCAATCCACTTCACTGACCATCAGGGCTGGCTCTATAACCATTACAGTGAGTAAGCATCTGTCAATCCACTTTACTCATCTCTAATGTCCTTAACCATTCAGCGAAGCCCCTGTTTTAAATACGTCCATTTGTTAAATTGTACAGCCTCAAATTCCACTTACTCTCAGCCTTAAAATGTGAGCCCATTTTGTCTGCACAGACTTGTGCAAAATCCTTCAATTCAGTCTTGCGTTTCCACAACATGATAAGATGTTACACCGAATGCAAGATTCATCATTATTATTATTATTGCTATTATTATTGTTTATTATCAGTTATTTTAAAGAACCAGCTTTCAGACTAAGACTGAATTGAACACACGTCCACAATGCAGTGTGATCTTGAATATTAAGACAAGTTGGTTACGATGAATAATACTACTACTACTAATAATAATCCTTGCATTTGATATAGCACCATCTCATCTCGTTGAGACGTCTCAAAGCGCTTCACAGAATATACTGCAAATTGTAGTGACTGTGTATTTTGCGGGTGAAACGCGGCAGCCAATTGCGCACAGCAGCGTCCCCACAAATAGTCAGTCGTCCCACGATTATGTGGAATTTCGAGGCTTCGGTTTGGCAGCATTATATTTGCCTGTATATGTTCATTGCCAACATGACTGATGTGTTGCTGAACACAAGTCTCCCTTCTGCAGTTTGTTCGTCGAGTTCTGACTTGTTTCTATCTGTTTTGATGTCTCATCCAAGAAGCCTCAAGTACTTAATAATGTTTCACGCAAGTTTCGCCCACAAAATATACAGTCACTTTGTTGTGAAGCGCTTTGAGATGTCTCGAAGACGTGATAAGTATATCAAATGCAAGGATTATTATTATTATATTTCAACGAAACACATCATGCATTGAATTAGCAGATATCTGTGCACATCAAAAGCAGCATCAGGATTTTAATTTACGCAGGGTTTAAACAGGAGCAAATAAAAATAGGGGGGATTAGTATTAGTGCTGATACTTCTATCTTGTTCAGTGTAAAAACAGCCCCAGGAAATAATAATAATCCTTGCATTTGATACAGCGCCTTATCACATCTACAACAGACGTCTCAAAGCGCTTCACAGAATATACCGTAAAATGTAGCGGCTGTGTATTCTGGGGGCAAATCAACCGTTTGACATGATTTTCTTTCCCAGAGTCCCCGAACCACGTGAACGAGTATTTCGGTTTGTTATTTTTTTATTGCTGCACAAAAAAACCCCAGAGAAGACAGCGATGTGAACAGAAATATAGGTTAATTCCATCCAGCAGGCATTTTGTGCAGACTTCCATCTACAGTATGTTTCTGCTGGCGAAGAGGTTAACAGCCTCAGAACCTTCCCTACGCATTAGGCAGCCATCCCTGAAACCCTCCCGGCATTTCTTATTGAAAACGAAGGTTCTTCTTACAAGACCCACAACAGATCTGAGATTGATTGCGTTCCTCACAGGAGCTATCAAAGCCGAAAGTACTGAGCGTATTATCAATAAAAATCCTGTCTCAAAACAACAGCAGACTCCGCGAGCTCTGCTGTACAAGGTCTGGGGGAAATGGAACGTTTTATTTTATTTCATTTTATTTCATTTTGTTTTGTTTTGTTCTGTTTTGTTTTATTTTGAACGGATTCTGAAGCTTTTCTGGCGGAGGCTGGTGTGAAGAGATGAACGTTTTTTTTATGAGCTTCTCATGAACCCCAGTGGTTAATACCTTCTCCCCCAAAAATGTACTCACTCAGCCCACGACTGTTTGTGGGGACGCTGCTGTGCACATTTGGCTGCTAAGTTTCACCCACAAAATACACAGTCACTACACTTTACAGTATATACTGTGAAGCACTTTGAGCACGTCTGGAAGACGTGAAAAGCGCTGTAGCAAATGCAAGGATTATTATTATTATAATACAGTCCACTCCACATCAATCTGGGTGTAAGCACTTGCTGACCCAGGCAGAGAAGGCCATTCTATCAGATTACTTTTCATTCCTTCCAGTTAGGTAAAATTCCTGATCCGAGCACACAATGTTCTGCAATTATCTTAATTGCGTTCCTCCAAAGGGCAGCACACTCTCCTCTCTCTCTCTCTCTGTGGTCAGTCTCACTGGCAAATGTCAACAAGACACAGCAGCCCAGTTTGGGGAGTTTTGACTCTTTTGAGTGTTTTTATGTCTTTTTTTTATTTTCACCCAGAAACTTTACTCCCTTCAGTCGGTGCAAATGCATGGAGCTCGACTTGTAACGCATCAATGGGATTCTGCTGGACACAAATTAGCTACCGTACCCACTGACAAACCACACAGTCACTACATTTTAGGATATTCACAGCACTCACCTCGCAAGCGAGAGGACCTGGGTTCAATTCCCGGGTGCGGGGGGTGAAACGTTGGGCAAGTTTCCTTACTCCACACACATAACGCCTGTTTACCTAGCAGTAAGTTAGTCGACTGGCGGATTGCTTCTCCGGAGCTAATAATCCATCCAAATAATAATAATTTGGTACTCAATCAACGGCTATTTGTGGGACGCTGCTGTGCGCAATTGGCTGCCGTGTTTCGCCCACAAAATATACAGTCAATTCGCTTTACAATATATTCTGTGAAGCACTTTGAGACGTCTCAACGACGTGATAAGGTGCTGTATCAAATGCAAGGATTAGTATTATTATTCTGTGAAGCGCTTTAAGACACCTGGCTTCTACCTTTGCGAATTTTAAATGACTCAACACCATAAACTAGAAATTAAGAAATCATTGAATATTTCCTTTGAAATATCACACCGTTCCAAATCCAAATCCAAGATTCCTGTAGCCAAAAATATTACTGTCGTCCTCAAAAGGTTAATCACTTTTGTTTGAGAACAGCCGTGTGAAATGGTCGCTGGTCTGAATCACTGACTGAGCCATTAAAGGGATTTCTCTTACAAAAGATTTGTGAGCTTATTCTTTATTTGCAGTTGATGGGAAACCCTGATCTAATCGCAATAGCAAGAAACAAGTGCAACATTTCTTGACTTTCTATTTATAATTTATAACAATCCTTGTAGTTGATATAACCAATCCTCTTGTAGTTTACATTGCGCCTTTACATGTTTCTGTGAAGCGCGGACGTCCTCCCGACGTGAAAAGCGCTTTCAACAGAATTATTATTATTATTATTATTATTATTATATACACTGTAATGTGAATAACCGTATATTTTGTGGGCGAATTGCACACAGCAGCGTCCCACAAACAGTTGTGGATTGAGTGACAAAGTTATTATTTTTTTAAGGGATTATTAGCCTGGAACAGCGATCCGCCAATCGACCAACAACCAGGTTCCTACTTACTGCTAGGTAATCGAAAGCGTGTGGAGTCAGGAAACTTGCCTAAGATTTCACCCTGCAATGGAATCAAACCCAGGTCCTCTCGCTTGAGAGGCGAGCACTCTAACCACTGAGCTATAGGACTCCGCTGTGTGTTTATCAGTGTTCAGCTGGACTGCAGAGGGAAAAATACTGTTTGTGTTGAACTGAACACCAACAATACTGTGCTGGAGATTCTATATACATAGCATGAGTGAAGGGAGAAGGCAGCCTCTTTAGTTATCCCGTGTAATTCACTAATGTTTAATGCGACAGGATTATTGGCTGTATTCGAATGCTGTCGACCATTAGCTCCTATATTTTTGTTCATAAATCTCCTGCCTAATAATGCCTGCAGGCACGGCTGCATTAAGCTTTTGTTCCGGTGAGTATCTGCTATCTGATCTTCCTGCCAGATAATATTTTCTGTATCAGAGAGCATTAGTAAATATCTGCTGTATAGAATGGGCACAGGGCTGTGTAATCAACCAACCAACCCCTTAAACCTCATCTTAACCCTCTCACTGCTGGCCACGGACTGTTTCGTTGCCTCCGTGATTTCGCAACCTTCACCTGGAAAAGGCATCACTTTCAACGCAATACAGTCCTGGAGCGAACTGGGCTATATAAATGCAAGTTGTTGGTTGTGGCGGCGGCGGTGGTAACTGCTGGAGTCTAACCGGCAAAAAAAAAACACACACACACATAGCTTGCCATCGATATTGCTGTCTGGCAAGCTTTCCTGCTGCTTGTCCAGCTAGGACAACCTTTCAATGTCTAGTGAGCAATTGCCTAAGCACACCTGCTCCAGGGAAAGATAGCTGTACTACCGTGTTTCCTGGCACAGATATTCGGTGACCAGCAGAAACTCCTGTTTCCTGGTGTTTAACTGTCCAGTCAGTGTCTCTGCATATGAAAACTATCTGCAACTATCAGCAAAGCCAGAAAAGTCTCATCTACTGAGCTGGAATAGCCTTGGGTTCAAGCTGTATCATGCAGAACCCAGCCTTCAAAACAGACTGGGAACAATCATATTTAACTCATTCAATGCTCCAAAAAAATTGCCGCCGGCTGCATGCTGCACATTCAGCACCCACAAACATGTGCTCATCTGCGCGGAAGTTATTACCGATAGTAAAAAGACGGATGTAATAATATTAATAATAGTACAAAGAAGAATCCTTGCATTTGTCACAGCGCCTTATCACCTCGTTGAGGCGTTGCAAAGTGCTTCAAAGCATACACCGTAAAGCGAGTTGACTGTCTATTTTGTGGGTCAAACGCGACAGAAGATTGTGCACAGCGGTGACAAAAGAATTATTTATTTATTTGCTGATTGATTGACTGATTAATTGATTGATTTTTATGTTGACGTTTCGGTGGAGGTGATTTGTACCGTTGATCTGCCATTTCCTCACCTTGAATTCCAAAGGAATAACAGTTTGAGTTCAAGTGAAAGAAAAAAGAACTTTTGCTGCGCGTAAATTGTCTGCCACATTCGCCTACAAACACACAGTCACTATACTTGACAGTAAATCCTGCCGAAACCCTTTGAGATGCTTTGATGACACGATAAGGCGACATATATGGAATGCGAGGGATTATTTATGTTATTATATTATTGTGGCTGTCAAGTCATATTCACGACTTGGTCATTGAAGTGAGCGGACAGTCAGTCACTGATTCCTGAACCAGGTCACAAAGGGGTCAGTTCATGCATTCTTCCTCAAACCTCAAATGATCAAATAAAGCGCTCTTAAAGTGCGTTCTTCCCGAAAAGCCCACCAATGGGTTAGCTGTGGGGCCACAGCGAACGGCACGGCATCAACACCCCGAAGTCAAAGGTACATTCTAATGATCCAACCAAACAACACGGGACAAACATGAGAATGACTAAAGCACTCGCTTCACAAACTCCGTCTCGCAAACTCCCCCGGACACGAAGGTTAGAAAAAATTGATCACTTTCTTCCTGAGGGGGAACGCGGATGATGAAAGCTCAGGAAACGTTCTTTCTCAGATATTATTTGGTGTCGCATTATTCTGTACAGTTACCAGCACTTACCCTTTGTTTTATATCCTGTTCACTGGACAGTCTTCAGTCTGTGAGGCTTTGCTCCTGTTCTTGTAACGACACGTAGTAAAGGAACAATTTCCTCTTCAAATTAAGAGCTGGTATAATTCCCGTGGCGATACTGGAGCCTGCTCCATATGTTTGCTGCTCGTTTACTGAAGCTGCCTCCGAGTGCAACTGCCCCCAGCGCCTCATCACGTCGTCAAGACGTCTCAAAGCGCTTCACAGGATATGCTGTAAAGTGTTGGGACCGTGCATTGTGCGGGAGAAACGTGCCCAAAAGTGACGTGACAAAGCATAGCGGGAAGAACGGCTTGGCTCTGTGGATGTCTGTCGCCCGACATAAATCATTTAACGTCCACGAGAAAGATAAACAACGGTAACTGAATTTCAGCCTCCTTTCATTTGTTTGCCACCAAGTAATACAAGTTTGTGCGAAACAGAATGCAAAAAGCACAATTTAAAGACTCGTCGCAAAACACATCTAAGAAGATAAATGTCTGGCAGCGGGCAACACGGCAGTAATTCAATCAGCAGCGAGTTACTGTGTTATACTCACTGCCAGCTATTTGTTGTTTCTAATAAATAATTTGTGTGGGTTTTCTTCTCACCCTTCAACATATGTAAAACGATTGAATAACATGGCGCGGGCAAGGAATCGACAAGTGTTTGGATTTTGACAAATGCACAAATTCCCACATCAAATATGAACCATCAAAGGCATTCATAGCAATCGCCTGAAAACTGTGACTGTAACAGTTTAGTGGAGAGATTTTTCAGGGCTGTGGGGGAATGGGATTAATTTGGATAGCTCTTTCAAAGAGTCGGCACAGACTTGCTGGGTCGAATGGCCAACCTTCTGTGCCGTATAATCCTATGATTCTATGATAGTGCAGCTCTCAAATAAGAATAAGAATAATGATAATAATGGCAAATTTCGCCCACAAAATATTCACTTTACAGTATATCCTGTGAAGTGCTTTGAGATGTCCCAACGACATGATAAGGCGCTGTTTCAGATGATGCGAGGATTATTATCATCGGCCGACGTACAATTCTCCATTTCAGTCACTGGGGAAAAGCGCTGCAGCACTGTCCAGTGTTGTTCCTTAACTTCAAGCTGTGACAAGAACGCTCAGGCGAAATCCACTTAAACTAACCTTTTCAATATTTATTTATGCAACAGCGAACAAAAAAAAGCCCCACTGAACAGCAGAAGGAACCTGTGCCCACACTTATTGCCCAAGCACCCTTAAGGAATGAAATCAAACTCAACCCAATGTACGAGTGTCTCAGCGCAAAAAAACCTTTAACGTATGTAAATGGGAGAAAAGCAAAAGTGGATAATCCCAAAATATCACATTTTCAAATGCACGGAGTCTAATGATGTCATTTAATGTCCCTCTGGACATCCAATGTGAAAGTGCTTTAGGTGACATTTTCCGAATAAAGTGTGCTATCAAACAGCCAGCGACACACCTCACCTTTGCATAATTCTAATTTCTGTTTAGCCAGAGGTGAACGGCGTAACAAAGCTGCCTCGCAAAACAGCGTAATTCATAAAAAATGATCTTTCGTCTCTCAGTACAGGCGGCGGAATTGAATCCTTTCAATGCGCCATTGCTCCTTTGTCGATTTCAAATTACACGCACTTTCGATCGTATTCGGGCTCTAGAAATAGCTCGGTGTGTAAAATGATTTTTTTAAAAAAAATCATGGATATAATTAACGCGCTGAGTAAAGTCACTCGATTCGTAGCCTTCATATTATTGTCATGAATTTTTTTTTTTACAAAATTTCACGGTGCAGAGAATGCTACTGAATTTCTCGAATGAATAACGAGATGTTAGAGAGTTACTCCGCGACCAAAAACATTACCCAAGCATGTTAGAGTAATTTTGTTTAATGTCGTGCCAGTTCTGTTGACTTTTCAGACCACAGAAGTCACTTTTATCAGGTGAGAAAAGGGAGGAAAGGGGGTTCCAGATCGAGCTTAAATCTAACTAGATAATGTCAGGACATTGAGAGATGCCAAACATGAAGTCTACGTTCCAAGGGGCAGACTTTTATTCCACTGAAAAAAAAAGACTCAATAAAAAAAATCAGATGTTTGTTGGATCTCTGCCAAATTACAGCTGCTGTGACTCGGGAACCAACTGAGAGGGAAGGAAATAGAAATCTTTTCATTTTAAGCATGGGTCTTCAAGTACTTCATGGGCTTTAAGTTTCCTTTCTAGTTGTGAAGTACAAACGCAATAAATCTGCTAGAAGGACTCATAATGTTTCAGCACCTATATAAAGCATTGCAAAGGCCGGAAGGAACAGGATATGAGCACTACAGCACTGAGGGAATGGTTCACTGGACGTATAATAATAATAATAATAATAATAATAATAATAATAATAATAATAATAATAATAATAATAATAATAATAATCCTTGCATTTGATATAATCCATTCGGAGTCCTATATCTCAGTGGTTAGAGCACTCACCTCAAGAGAGAGACCTGGGTTCGATTCCCGGCAGGGCGAAACCTTGGGCAAGTTTCCTTACTCCACACACCTAATAATAAAGTGAATTGACTGTATATTTTGTGGGCGAAACACGACAGCCAATTGTGCACAGCAGCGTCCCACAAACAGTCGTAGATTGAGTGACCAAATAATTTTTTTTAAGAGGTCATTACTCCCGGAAAGGTGTTCCGCCAATCAACTAACAACTGAGTTCCTACTTACTACTAAGTAAACAGAGGCGTGTGTGTGGAGTAACTTTTCACCCTGTGCCCGGGAATCAAACCCAGGTCCTCTCGCTTGCGAGGCGAGTGCTCCAACAACTACACTACAGGTCTCCCAACAATTCAATACAATACAACACAATACAATAGAATACAATACAAATCAAAGAGGAGGGAACCTTTTCTAAGTCTCAGATCCCTTCTGGCTATAAACATTAAGACAGGGACTCCCTCGAGCATAATTTAACAAGATGTTATAATCCTACATAAAATATAATGGCACCTTGAGGATCCCCTGCAGTTTTTCCACAGATTAAAAACCACTGCTGTAACACATTACAACAGTGTGAAGTGTCTTTGGCTTCTAGTCTGGCAGAACAGGGACCAATAAACACACTTTCAGACAAGCTGTCTTCAGAAGTAGGTTATTTGCAAATCTTCACCACCAGCTATCTATCAGGACCCTAACAGCTGCAACAGCAGCAAATAAAAAAATCCTCACCACAGTAACAGGGTCCAGGGCAAGATCAACCCTAACCTCTCAATAGCAGATTTGGCCTGAGTTATAAAAGCAAATGCAACACGAGAGAGAGAGAGAGAGACCACAAGATCACAAGAGTGGTTTTGAATGAAGAAGAACGAGGAAGAATCCATTTGATCTCATCCTTCCAGAATACTCATCCATCCATCCTCCCATCTTCCCATTAAACGATCAAGGTGTCTATTAAATGTGTTCAGCATCTTGACGACCATCCTGGTAAACCCTGGCTGCCACTTAGTGGGACACCATTGGATGGATAACTTACGTGGAGACAACAGCAGTGTGGTTTTGGTGGTTGAAGGTTGCCTTGACGTTCTACAGATAACTGAGATTACTACAGGGGGATCGTTAAACATGGAGCAGGAAATTTCTTAGAGCCACCAACTCAATGCTGACCCCCTCCAAACAGACTTGGGAGAGGTCACCATAAAGGTTCCCTGACCTGTGGCCCTAACAGACCCAGAAATACGTGTGAGAGGTACAACGCCTGTTATTTGGGATTGCATAAAAGCAGCATCATATCATAACAATCATAATCCTTGCATTTGACGTAGAGACTTATCACGTCTTCAAGACATCTCTCAAAACTCCTCACAGGACAGACTGTAAAGCGAATTGAGTGTATATTTTGTGGGCAGCCAATTGCGCACAGCAGCGTCCCCTCAAACAGCCGTGGATTGAGTGACCGAATCACTACTTAAAACAAATATTATTTTTAAGGGATTATTACCCCCGGAAAACCAATCCGCCAACTGATTTAACAACTGAGTGCCTACTTACTGCTAGGTAAACAGAGGCGTGTCTGTGGAGTAAGGAAACTTGGCTAAGCTTAGAGAAGACTCCTCCCAATGGAGAAGCACAGAGTAATGGATACATCAACCGCACAGAGTATCCGGTCCTAATGACCGGTTGGTGATGGAAAGCAATGGTGCGTGTGTGTGTGTGTGTGCGTGTGTGTGCGCCTGCGTGTGTGAGAGAGACCCAGACACAGGAGAAAATATCAAAGTCCCCCCCAAAACCCATTGACTGTAATGTTACTGTAACATTAGATCGGATCTCTGCTCCTGTCCTTCTGCCAAATGCATTTATTCATTTCCTTTGTCTGATCCTAATCTTCAGTGTAACTCTTTGATGTCTGCAACCGTCTGTCTGAAACCGCCGCGGAGTCAGCTCGATTGTTCGTTTGCTCGCTCGCTGGCCCGCTCCTCCCTTGCGCTTTCCATTTCCAGAAGGACGCCAGGGCACAGAATGATAGGCCAGGAGTGGCTGTTGGAGCATCATCGATTGGGGCAGTTTAAAGAAAAAGACCTCCTGCGTGCTGTTAATCTGTCTGCACCGCCTATAAAGGGGGGGATAAGGAGGGGGGGTGGGGGTACAAGACCCCACTTGTAACCGGGTCCTGCAAAGGGTGGCAGTACCCTGACCTAACAAATGTCTATCCACCTCGGTCGTGAAGATGTGAATGGATCCAGCCGTAATCCACAGCCTTTTGGGGGGGGGGGGGGAGAGAGAGAGAGAGCCCCAGATTTCCACTAACTCCCCTTTTGGATGAAAAACTGCTTCTGATTTCACTCCTGACTGAAGATGGAGAAATAAGAAGAATTGGTTGGGAGGGAAGGGGTGGATTGCTGAGTGAAGCCGGGGGGAGGGGAGGGGGGGGGGGGGGCACTAAATTAACATCTTAGAAATGGTCCTTAACCCGGGGAGCCCCCCAGTTCTCTGCACATTCCACTCCCTCCCACTATAAGACACAGTCACTCCCCCTAACCACTTCCACATAGTTTATATTCTATTCTATAAATAAAGCATCAAAACAAAAGGATGCTACAAGTTCATTGTTAAGTTTTGAGCTGTTTTCTCTCTCTCTGTGTCTCTCTCTCTGTGGGTTTAAAGACTACTGATGTGCAGATTCCCTTTCTAACCCTCTTTTTTATGGAGCCATCAGATAGTGGTGACCTTTCATCCCGTCTGTCTGGACTGCGTTTGAACCCGGAGACTCGAATGGAGCGAGATCCGTTTCCCACCGCACATCCCTGCCTCCTGATAGGCCCTGCCTCATCATCATCATCATCATCATCATCATCATCATCATAATAATTCTTGCATTTATTGTAGCAGCTGATCATGTCGTCCAAGACTTCTCAGAGTGCTTCACAGGATAGACAGTAAAGTGAATCGCCTGTGTGTTTTGTGGGAGGATTTACTGTGAAAGTGGAGTGACTGTGTATTTGTAGGCAATGCGGCAGCGCAATTGCACGCAGCAATGCCCCACAAACAGCCAGGAAACCAACGGCCAATTTTATTTGGGGGAATTATTGTCCAGCACACTGGGAGAGTGACGTCCCGCCAACAAACAAGAAACATTACGTGCGTTTAAGCAGGGCTGAAGGTTTCATTTTAAGTCGCACGCTGCAGATTTTGCAAAGTGTGAATCTTAGCGCCATGGTGCAAAAGGAAACTAAGTCAACTCGGTGACCTGATGTATAATGACAGTGTCATTCTCAAGTGTGAATGTGGCTTTAATGTCATGGTGTCAAAATTCCCCGAGTGACTGCTGGATGCGAGCGAGGAAATAACCTTGCGTCGCCGACAGACCTGGAAGTTTCATGGGAACGCCTCCTATCCAGTTGTGCAGACAAACTGCATTTGCAGATCGGGAATCCCTCAACACAATCTGGCAGAGGCAAACAAAAACAACTTTGGAAAACAAATTAAAATAATTTGCAGATGTGCTTGTTGGCCTGACATCACGCCAGATCCAAAGGCACAGATACGCTGGTGCTTAATGATATTCCCCCCCACCACCACACGCACACACACACACATACACACACACACACACACCCAGGAAAGACATGTAAAGCTTTGCTAGCGACTTAAAATTCTGTTCAAAAAGGGAAGGGAGTTTCTCCAGGTGTTTTCTTGGCTTCCAGTATAATCGCTTACCCGTGTCTGTTCGCGCACAAATCGGCCGTCGTGTTTGGCCATGAAAATACGCAGTCAACTCCGCTTTCCAGTAAAGCCCCGCGAAGCGCCTCGAGACACCTACCCGGCCTCGGAACAAAAAATCCGACGCAAAAGAGTCAAGAGCGGGAAAATCGAGGCTGAAGCTGATGCTAAAAATAATAGTAATCCTTGCAATTGATACAGTCCGCATCAGGTCGGCTCAGCTCAGGGGGAACACTTCACAGGATTCACTGCAAAGTGGGGTCAGTGTTATGCCCCTATTATCTGGATCAGACGCCCGGATTATCTTCTAGGCCCCGTTGTATTGAAGAGACAAGACAGTGAGTGAATGGTATCAGCGTACCAGAGTAAACGGCAGATCACATTACTTTTTATTCTTTTTCTTTCCCTGGGTAAATCATTTCCGCTGAGCCCCAGGTGGCATATCATTGGCGCTGCATGATTTTATTTTGTGTTTTTGTTTATGAACTGTGATTGGGAAGGAAGTGGCACTCTAAAACATTCTCTGCCATGCAGAGCAATTTTCCACCCCTGTCAGGTCTCACGCCACCAACGGCAGAAACGCATTTGAAATGCGCTGTTAATACGAGTAATAGTCAGGAACGTGTACCGAGAGCTGCCAGCCAAGATAAAATTGCTGCTCGATGCTGTGGTCTATCAAAGTACGCTCTGAGCTGCCTTGGCACAAATAAAACGCAGCCAGCTGTTTTGTTCCATGGGCAGTGAGCACAACCTCTGCTCGAGCCGCCCCCCAACACATCTGGAATTCATTTTGGGGACTATCACATGTGGCCACACGTTCGTTTATACGGAGGAACAATCGTTGATTTGGAGCCCACAGTCACTTCGCTTTGCTGCTTCATGGTGAAGGGACTGTGGGACAGACACCAGGATGTATTGATAATAATAAAATAATAATAATAATAATAGCGCAAGTTGTTTGGTACGAGTGTGCTAGCGCATTATGAACAAGAGAGATGTCTAATCACTAGCCTTACTCTGGGTAAAATAATTACCAGCCGTTGGTCGGTCTGCACGCTTAAGCAGAGATGCAAATATCCCCACAGTCAAACCAGGTGTATTGCACACACACCAATCCACACGTGGGGTTATCCTTGCATTTGACATAGCGCCTTAACACATCATTGAGACGTCTCAAAGCGCTTCACGGGACACACTGTAAAGTGAATTGATTGTGTATCTTGTGGGCGTAACTCGGCAGCCCCAAGAGCCGTGGTTTGAGTGACCAATTTATTTATTTATTTATTTATGTTAACTAAATGAACTGAAGCCGATGCATTCCCCATGTTAGATCTTCTGCAATGCTGACGTCCTTGGACAAGCCAGTGCCCAGAGAGTTAAAGAAAAGTCTGAAAGACATTGCGATAATGGCTGTGGCCTTAAAGCTCCTGATGCTGGCCAGACCGTTACTGAAGGAAGCAGCAGCGAACGCTGGGTAATTAATATCCGCAGCGAACTTTTAGATGTGGTCTGGTTTCCGTCTCTGAACGAAAACCACAACAAACTCTAATCTAGACCTTTAAAGACAGACTAAGACACTGTTTGGTTGGGTATCATTAAGTTAGAGCGCTCCCCCTTCCAACCAGCCGATTGTGGAAACTCTCCCAACGTGTATACAGACAGTATAATGTGTTGATTTTGGATTAAATGGAAGTAAAAATCTATCCCGCTCGCTCCCATGTGGGCTTTCCAGCCCTTACAGTGCATGTTCATAATAATAATAATCCATGAAAGCCAAGAAAGTTATTCAGCCTTTGCTCATTTGTAATAATAATAATAATAATTTTGCATTCGATACAGCGCCTTATCACGCTTTCAAGACCCCTGGAAGCGCTGTGCCACAATCCGTTCATTGCAGCGCTGTAGTATTTACTTTGCGTTCCACAAGGAATGTTTGTATTACAGATAAAACCAGCCATTGGCCACACACGCACATCAGGTTGTCGAGCTGCAAACGATGAGGTGGAAGTGAATAAGGTGTTGTTAGCTTCCAATCTGATAACCCCACGTGTGGATTGGTGTGTGTGCAATACACCTGGTTTGACTGTGGGAATATTTGCATCTCTGCCTAAGTGTGCAGACCAACCAACGACTGATAATTATTTTACCCAGCGTAAGGCTGGGTAAAATAAAATAAAATAAAATAAAATAAAATAAAATAAAATAAAATAAAATAAAATAAAATAAAATAAAATAAAATAAAATAAAATAGACATCTCTCTGTTCATAATGCGCTAGCACACTCGTACCAAACAACTTGCATTTGTACAGCGGTCTTCACTCAGCGTCTCAGAGCACAGTACGGTGGGGGAGTTGTACGCAAAGCCAGAGAGGAGGCCGTGGGTTATCAAACGCCAAGGATTATTATTATTATTATTATTACATAGACGTGTCCGACTGCGGTGGATTGCTTTTCTTTATTACTTTAGCGTTGATTAAAACAATGAAGCTGCAAGTAAGTGGAGGGAGTGGTGTTGCCCAAACTGTGTGGGCTGCCTTCTCGTAGAATCTTACAGCACAGAAGGAGGCCATTCAGCCCATCGTGCCTGTGCCGGCTCTATGAAAAAGCTCCCAACTAGTCCCACTCCCTCGCTCTTACCTAATAGCTCTGCTTTCCTTTTTAAGTACTGATCCAATTCCCTTTCGAAAGCTGATTATCGAATCTGCTTCCACCGCCCTTTCAGGCAGTGAGTTCCACTCCATTATCAGTCTCACTAGTTTTGTACATTGTGTATCTGCTTATTGTTGTGTGGTGTTGAACGCACCCAGGCCCCTCACTGTTAATTCTCCCCTGAAGATCCAGCGTTCTGTTCTGTTTACCGGGTTTTCCACTTGGATGAAATAAACACAAGAGCATGTATCCCTCAAAGGCTTGATACAGCAAATCTCACTGTTAAATTGGATTTTCTATGGTCTTATTTTTGAATGGGATCTACCACAAGGCCGTTGTCAGTGGCATATTGTCTGATTTTCCACCGAAATAACACGACAGTCTACTTAAAGGTTCGACGATGTATTCACTTGCGCTACATTCTGCACGCTCAACAGTGGACCTCGAATTATGGGAAATGAGAGGGTTAAAAGCCGATACTGTATTCTATCGGCCTTGATTTTCTTCCTGTGGGTTTTTTTTCTTGTATTTATTTTGTTTTCGCCATTTTAGTCCTCGTAATCGATGCATAACATTAAACCAGGCTAAAAAAAGCTCTAGTAATATTATAGTAATTTACATTGTATCTTGAGTGTGACCCAACTGACGGCTTGTCCATGTTATCCTCTGTGAATAGTAATGTAGAGAGTCCTGTCGTGTATTGGTGAGAGCACTCCCCTGGTAAGCGAGAGGACCTGGGTTCGATCCCTTACAGCGTTAACAAGGACGAGATTTCTGACTGACCTGACCTGCTTTTCCACCTCCTTCTCCCTGGTTATTTTTGGCCCGGAACTAACTGCGAGGCGGTAGATGTGGAGAGAATGAAGCGGGCAGGTTTGTCGTTTCGATTCTGTCATCCGCGCGCAGTGTGGGAAGTGACAGTGAAAGGCTGGGCCATGCCGCCCTAGCTAACGTTAGGTAATGTAGCCTAACAGAATAACCATCCCAAGCAAGAAATCCTTTCTGACAGTGCAATGGATGTTGATATCTAAAAAATCAATTTGTGAGGGTATTTGCAGCAGGGCTTGCAACCAGGATTCACTGAACTGTACAAAAGCACAGGCAAAATGTCCCCAAGTGAAATTCACTGTGTGCCCGTCTTTGTCTGCTTGACATCTCCGCGTAGGGAAAGTCACAGCACAGAGATAATAGGATCCAACAGCCACAAGCAACAGCCACTGACTGGACAGTAAATCACTGCGGCCTGATCACAGTCAAAACTGCTGCAGAAAGAAAAGGGGGGAGGTGGCGGGGAAGGAAAAAATATTGGTGGGGAGAAAGGCCAGAGGTAGCCAGCCCACTGTCCGCTGTTGAGTAGTATTTTCTCCAACTGTGGAGTCCGGTAGCTCAGTGTCTAGAGCACTCGCCTCGCAAGCGAGAGACCCGGGTTTGATTCCCGGGCAGGGTGAAACCTCAGGCAAGTTTCTTACTCCACACACACACACACACACACACACACACACACACACGCGCCTCTGTAAGTTAAAAAAAACGCCACGTTTCGCCCGCAAAATACACAATCAATTCATTTTGCAGTATATCCTGTGAAGCGCTTTGAGACGTTTCAACGACGTGATAAGGCGCTGTGTGCAAATGCAAGGATTTTCGTTATATTATAATTATTATTATTAATGTCCCCACAGCTGCTGCAGCTCATGCAACACCAAACTCTTAGAGGAACGCTTTGTGTAGTTCTTTTCTTGAAGGGGACAATACCATTACCAATGGTAAAATGATAATAACCCTTGCTTCTGATATAATAATAATAATAATAACCCTTGCTTCTGATATAGCGCCTTATCACGTTTTCGAGACGTCTCAAAGCGCTTCACAGGATACACTGTAAAGTGAATCATCTGCATATGTATTGTGAGTAATGAGGCAATGTAACAAGATTCTTTTGGACAGTGCTTTACAGGCATTTAACTTCTTGCTAGATACAGTATTATGATAGATTACGGGCAGCATCTTGGGTCGTCCTGACTTGAAAGGCGCTATATAAAAGTAAATTTATATTCTGTAAACCCAATGCTAGTTCATAAATCCAACTGATTCCGAAGTTGGTTCAGTTAGTGTTGGATTTGGCGAATGCAAAGCTGGTACATAAGGATGACTTTGGATTGCTTTTTCTCTTTGGTTTTATGTGAATGGCAATGTACAAGTCAGGCAGTTTTACACTTCGGCTTTTATTAAAAATAATATTATTTAAAAGAGCAGCGTCTCAAAGTGCATAGGTGCAGAGCCTGGTAAACTGTCTGGCTAATATTTACATAATCCGCTTGCATATATCCAAATATTTTTATTTTTTTCACTCCGCTCCATGTTTCCATCATTCCCAATCCCTCCGCACGCAACCACTTACGGAAATTCTTCCCGTCGTTCTTCCTGGTATGTCTGTGAGGCCTCAACAAGGGAGGCCATTCATTAGCAAATCACTTAAGAGTAGAGTTTCAAAGCAAATGAGTGCAGAAAGTGCTGAGTGGGGTTGAAGCACAAATAACATTGAACAAGTAAACATACATTTAAATCCGTACAATTTACAGTCAATTCACTTGACAGTATATCCTGTGAAGCGCTTTGAGACGTCTCGAAGATGTGATGAGGCGCTATATCAAATGCCAGGATTATTAATAAATAAACAAACAAACAAACAAACAAACCATGAAACAAAAAAATAAAGAAATAAAGAATAAAGAAACAAATGTAAACGTAAACCAGGCTCTAACTATTACTCTTCGAGGCAAATGGGAATCCATGATGTGAGTGAACCGTTGACTTTATCTTCAATTCCTCAATTCTCCACCGCACTAAGTATTCTCTTGTGCTTATATGTTGACTATGAGGCTGGTTAGCTCAGTTGCCAAGAGCGCAGTGTCAAGGTTCGATCGTCACACCGGCTACAATGGTGACATAATAATATAATAAGCGCCTGTTTCTATGGTCTTAGGTGACCTCCTGGCTCAGTCAGACTCACAGACCCCTCGCAATGTGAAGGTGTTATATGAAATGCAAGGATTATTATGATCATTGCTGACTCCCAATATCATGTTCCTAATGCCATTGGTTGTGTGAGCCGATGCACCGTTCGTGCGTACACGGCATGAGGATCTTCAATTGAAAAATAATGTTCCAAACAAAATCAAGATCTCTCTTCGATGCAGGTCTGGTTCATTGGCAGACACATGGGCTGATCAAAATTTTATTTAAGAAAAAATAGAAATCGATTGAAGTGAATTCGCTTTACGTTATGTTCTGTGAAGCGCTTTGAGACGTCTCAACAGCGCCATTATTATTATCAGTTCTTGGCCTTTCTATCCAAATGGTACAATCCACCTTTATGGTAATGAAAAGTGCAGAGTACATTTTACCCTGTGGTTCAATGCGGAACTTGTAAAATTACGAAGTCCCCACACTTAACGGTAATCCGAAACCATGGGAATTAAATTATTTTGAAGCAACTAATTAATTCTCCCGCGGTGGTGATCTGATGTGATTGTGGTAGGAAGTCATGTCACTAATTGAAACCTGTGTTCACAAAGTGCCCCCCCCTCCCCCCCACCCACACACACGCACACACACACACGCACACACACACACGCACGCACGTGTGGACATGGAGAGAAATTGCAACCTTTTGGTCCATTGAACTAATAAGGATGCTGACTTCACCACTGGAGTTAGATACCCTTATTCCAATTATCTTCTCTTTACTGCTACTACCCTTCATATTGTTTTTCTTCCAGCCGCCCTTACCCAATTAATTCCCTTTTCAATAGGTTTATGAATTTAAAGACAATTTGTGATTTTAAAAATCCCCCATGACTGTTTGTGGGACGCTGCCGTGCGCAATTGGCCCCCGCGGTTCGCCCACAAGATACACAGTCAATCCACTTCACAGTATGTTCTGCGAAGCGCTTTGAGACGTCTCGAAGACGTGATAAGGAGCTGTATCAAACGCAAGGATTATTACGTGTCTCCTCCAAGTCCTCCTGATAATATTATTAGTATTTCTATTATGATTATAAACCGTACGTGGGTTATTTTAGTAACCTGGTGCAGGATGATTTCATACTGGAAGCTGCTGTAACAAACGCAGACTCTTCAGCAATATTTTGACCATAAAAAAAGCATCTGTTCCCCAAGCATCAATATCAACCAGATGACCATCTGGTGACATTAATGTGGTAACATCTCACTGTGTGTTTTTTTCTCTGCCGGCAGCAGTTTCCAGCCAGCAAAACAGAAACACTGGAGAGACTTTCAAGTTTCATGCAATGAAAGTACCTGATTCAGGTTGAAATCTCCCCGAATCCGTGTTTCAAAGCCTATTTATTGATGGTATGGAACGTGCCACATGGCACGTGAGGGGGAGGGGATTGTTTTTCCAAGCAGAGACAATTGGTACGAGGGCTTGAGGATCCCAGTTACAGAGCTGGCTTCAAGCCCACACAGACCTTCCACAGACATGAACTTCCGCTCAGAAAGTGACAAGGTTACCGACTGCCTGACCTTGCACAGAGCAGCACGGAAACCTGCCCCGGGCGAGAGGAGAGAGAGAGAGAGAGAGAGAGAGAGAGGGGGGGGGGAGGGGGGTGGTGGGGGTGGGGGGATGAGATATACATACATGCAAGGCCTGATGGTGTTTTTAGTCGATTGACGCTGCTGTGAGCAATTGGCTGCCGTGTTTCACCCACAAACTACGCAGTCACTGCACTTTACAATATATTCTGCGAAGCGCTTTGCGAAGTCTCGAAGATGTGATAAGGCGCTGTATCAAATACAAGGATTATTGGTATTATTAATATTATTACTATTAGCAAGCGTGGTCATTTGAGGGGTAATTAACTCGCTTCCCAAACAAGCTGGACCTGGATTAAGGCCAGACATACTGTATGTGTTGCATCGCAGGAAAGAAACAAAAAAAAATGACAGAAACGAAAAGCAATGACTCAGCTGAGCCGGGGTCTTGCCAGGCAATCGCAGAAAGGAATGGATGAAAGAGAGGAAACCCAAACGAGAAGAAACTTCAGGGACGTTTCCAGTTAGAGAGGGACAGAGTTGAAAAGCAGAAGATGGTTCCTGATCAATCTGGAGCCAGACCATCTCCACATGTGTCAGTGTAGGATAACGGATGCACGACATGTGGATGCCCTTTGTTGAGATAGATTACTGATGAACATCTGCCGGCTTTTTTTTTTAAATGTGAACTCAACGAACACTGTCTGTCATCGAGACCTTCCCCTATCAGCTTTGTGAACGATTTTTTAAAAAAAACGTTTCAATGGTCAATTGGTATGTCCTTCAAGGGATTTTATCCCAGAGAATGAAGAGACATTTGTCCCTATTTGGTGCCCAGTATCTCCTCACTATTTGCTATCACAGGGCCAGATGTAGAGTAAAGCTTCCACTGTTCTGCTCCCCAACATAATGCGTTTTGATACGCCTTAACTTGTGGTTGAGGGGAGTGATATTGCTGTTTATTTTGGATGATTTGGAGATGGTGCTTTTCTTCCGGAGAGAGAAATGGGGAACATCTGATCTGACAATTTCAATATTCATTCCCCTCTGCGGTTACAAGTCAAGCTTTATTTGACTGGAATTACAAGTAGTAATAGTAATAAATAATAATCCTTGCATTTGATATAGCGCCTCATCACGTCTTCGAGACGTCTCAAAGCGCTTCACAGGATACACAGTAAAGTGGAGGGACTGTGTGTTTTGTGGGCGAAATATAAAAAAGCAACAGTGCCTTTTCTCCGCTGATTATCTGCTCGATGATAGTTTAATTCAAGTTGAGAGGCGTTGGTTCATTAAAACGAGGCGTCAATGCATGTAGACCTTTTAAATATATATATGTATGTATGGATATATATATATATATCTCTCCACTGCTTTGCTACTTTCCAAAGTGGAAATGAAAAATGCTGCAAGGGATCCTTTTCATTGAGCTGAATCTCCAAAGTCAATGAGATTGTTTGACACAGGCCAGTTTTTGCCTCTCGGTTGATACAGGGGCACTGCAATCCCCTTCAATAAAAAAAAATCTGTTCAATTACAGCATCAGGTGGCACCCTGCCCTCCCAGGCAGATTTATGATGGTTAATGGAAGACTACGGCTTGGGAAGAGATGATTTTACAATTATGTGTGCGTGTGCAAGCTCCAAATGGTATTACAGTGTCTTGCAGTGACTTGCTTTGAGAAGGATTGATTCTCCTTCTGTTCCTGTTGCTGACTCCCACGAACAGTCAATGGTTATTTAAATACCATTCTGGATTCTTTCATGAGCGAGTCTGTGTATTATGCAAAACAGCGCAATATAGTGTTATGGCTTGAGGAGGAAGTGGAGCTGGGAGACACCTGGAGACTAGTTCACCCTTGAGACAGTGAGCTTATACATTTTTTTTCCTCCTGTTCATTCAATGTATTTCCATATTGATTTCATTCTGTATTCATTTGATGTTTTAACACAATGTTTTTGAGCAACGCTCTATGTTTTCAGTCTCCATTTCATTTTCTTTCACCACCATCCCCCTTTCATGTACGAGTGGAACAAAAAGATGGAAATTGTGTAATTCACTGCTTCGGGACAACAGTGTTGTGGAATTTCTCTCTTTTTTTGAACAAATAAATGTTTTATGGCTCGTTGTGCTGATGTTTTGAGAGGCTTTAAAAGCCCCGATGAAGGATCACATAATGTGCGATTGAGGAGCAGATCAAAGACTATGTGGAGTCCTGTAGCTCAATGGTTAGAGCACTCGCCTCGCAAGCGAGAGGACCTGGGTTCGATTCCCCCACAGGGTGAAACGTTGGGCAAGTTTCCTAACTCCACACACATGCCTCTGTTTATCCAGCAGGAAGTAGGAACCTGGTTCTTAGTTGATTGTCGGATCACTTTTCCGGGGGCAATAACCCGTTCAAAAAAAAACTATTTTTATATAATAATAATTGGTCACTCAATCCACGACTGTTTGTGGCAGTCTGCTGTTCACAATTGGCTGCCGTGTTTCGCCCATAAAATATACAGTTAATTCGCTTCATATCTGCGCTTAAAGAGATGAAGATTTCATATCATGTAAAAGGAAAATTTTCACAGGTTGACTTACTTTTTGGGAACCTATTGTTAACTTGAAGCTCTCATGGAAGAAAAAAGGCAACATAAAAATGGTGGATTTCAGAACGCATGACTTACGATCCAATTAAATGTTTGTAGATGTTGATGGCTCCCCTCATCTTACTCTTTCAATGTTTGAACTTCATTACTGATAGAATCTGCTTTATGATTATGCTACAATCTCCTCGTGATCACATTTATTGCATACGCTGCACATTACCATTGTGTTACGATATTAAATCTAGTACGTGAAATGTCTTTAATTCCCCCTCTGTAAAGATTCATTATTTACTTTCATTCTCACTCTCTCTCTCCCTGGAGGGACACCTCCTGCTTACCTAATTCCGTCAAGTATTAGGTGCAGGTTGGCAAGAGCCAAGGCTTGAGGGGGAGCCAAGCTAACCAGCTAAAACCACATAGCTTGCCATTGGTATTGCTATCTGACAAGCTTTCCCGCTGCTTGTCCAGCTAGGACCACCCTACTCGTTAGGACTTTGGCTTACAGGGTTAACAGGAGCTCAGTAGGAGGATTCCCTGCCCCCAGTGACAGGTCTGCCCTTCCAGGTCCTGCCGATGAGCCACACTGGGCTCGGCTGTCACCAGCAGGTAGATGTAGAGTTAAAACGCATTGACAGGGCAGTAATAGCCGAGCTGACAGGTCACACAGGTGTTCAGGTAGCTGATAATGTTCGATCGAGGTCTGAGCTGAGGTGTGAGTGAGAACAGTGGCACCTTTAATCGGCCTCAACGGGGGAAATATCCGTGTGATCAAAACAGGAAATTCAAACTTCAGGTGTAAAGTAATACCAAACCGTTTTGTGTGACAGAGAGTTACTGAGTATTTTCTTGTACTGCAGAAATTCAATTCTCAATGATCCTGCACTGTCATTGTGACATCTTGGCAACAGGCACTGTTAATGTCAAACCAGTTTGTACAAAGTCTCACTCAGGCAAATTGGGCTGGTTAGTTAGGTTAGACCAGGTGAGCTTTCCAGATAGTAAATCTGGACTTTGGTCGATGTGAGTGTGTGAGTATAATATGCATAAAAATTATGCTTAAAATCTTTGGTGGAAGGTCTTCAAAATAGTTGCTTGTCCGGCTGGGCCCACTGTGCTGAATACTCAATTGGGATTAATTAGACAATTGACGAGGAGCCAATCAGAGGCAGTATAAAAGGACACCGGGAGTGTGACAAAGGGGGGGGTGTAGTTTCGGGGGTTTATTGAGAGTTGGGAAAGACAAAATAAAGAAGATACTAACACACCTGTGTCTTGGACTAAGTTATAATTACACACCCCGCCTTCCAGCGACTTTGTCTTGTAGAGTCAACAGGAGCCAAGTGGGAAGAGTCCCTCCCGTGCCTGTAACCAAGCCACGTTCACCTTAACTCCCCTTTCCACCCCCCAAAGGAAAATAGTCACATTTGACATCCGAGACAAGTGCCAGTTTGAGTCCTCGCTAGGTGGATAGCAATGACCAGGAACTCCAGAAAGTTTGAGAGCGTTGCCACAATCTTCCTGCCCAGGGCCGAGACACACAGCCCTGCACGTGGAACCATGGTTCCACCAGTTGGAGGTGCGGAGGTGGAACAGTAGCTGCATACCAATCAAGGTGAGTACCAAACGACTAGATATACTGTATGAAAGTGCGTTCACAAACCCAGACCTTTGCGTAATGCCTTCCAGCAGCTGTCCCAAGCCTCGAAAGAACAAACGAACGAATGAATAAACATTGTGGCAAACCAGTTATTCACTTAATACAAGTGCATTGTATTTAAAAATGAAGGTGCAACTAATTAACTTCATCTCTCCCGAGCGAGGGTGGCTGGTGTGTTCAGTGCTGCAGGCCGTAACTCTGGCTCAGTGCACAATGAGGAAATGCTGTGCAAAGCCAAATCTTTGGTTTTATAATAATAATAACAGTATTACTAATACTACTTCTTGCCCTTTACATAGCACATTTGTATCAGGAGGACTTGGAAGAGACACGTAGAAATCCGTGCATTTGATATAGCGCCTCATCACGTCTTCGAGCCGTCTCAAAGCTCTTCACAGAATATACTGTAAACTGACTGTATATTTTGTGGGCGAAACACGACAGCTGATTGCGCACAGCAGTGTCCCCACAAACAGTCGTGGATTGAGTGACCAAATTATTATTTATTTTATTCACCAAGAAGTGTAGACAACTGCGTATTTTGCAGGCAAACAGCAATGCCCCACAAGCAGCTGTGAAGTGAGTGACTGATTTTTATTGGGGTGTGTGAGGGATTGTTGGCCAGGAGACTGGCAGAGCGAGAGAGAGAGAGAAACTCTCTTCTCTATTCGAGTTGTGGCATGGCATCTTTAACATCCACCTGAAACAGGCAGAGAGGATCGTGGTTTAATGTCTTATCTGAAGGACAGCACCTCTGTTAATGCAGCGTCCCCCCCCAGCATTGTGTTGGAGCGTCGCCCAAGATTGTAAGAATCAACGGCATTTATGCGGTGCTGGGGAGCGGAGGGGGGGTGTCGGGGGAAGTGATTGAGAGCACGGTCGAAGAGGAAAGTTTTCAGGCGGGACTTGAAAAAGGGGAGCGAGGGGGCAAGGCAGAGCAATTGAGGGAGACTGTTCTAGAGTTTCTGGGCATAGTGGCTGAAAGCACGACCACCGATGGTGGGACGGAGGGTGTGAGGCACGAGGAGGAGGATGGTGCCAGTCGAGCGGAGACGCCAAGTGGTGGTGGATTGGGGAGTGAGGAGGTCGGAGAGGTGAGGGTTGGGGGGAATGGGGCAGTTAGTGAAGGGATTTGAACACGAGCGTGAGGATCTTGAAGATGACTGCTACAGCCCACGTACATCATGTCTTTGCAGCGGTTCACGTAGCTAGTTAAACGTCTGTGACGAGATGCAACAGTGTAAATTGTGACCAGATCATCGAGACAACAGTCGGTACACACAGAAAATGGTGGAGCATCTGATTCAAATTGCAATCAAATTGCCTCTCCTCCCAGCTGTTCATCTGCCTTCAATTTGGAGCCACTTTGCCATCAATTTAAAAAAAAACACAAATATCATTCGTTAACACCAACAAATATCCTTCGAAACATGTGGCCAATAAAGATCGGGCACTTTATAAATCGCTCGCTAGTTCGTTTATTGTTTTAAGTTCATCGAGAGCCTGCTGATCTGGTCGTATATGAAGGCTTTTAATAAAGAAACACATTGAAATAGTGAGACCTCCGGCCCAAAGTTCCCATCACAAAGTGCAGCGAGTCTTTTTCTTAATAATAATAATCCTTGCATTTGATACAACGCCTCATCACGTCTCGAGGCGTCTTAACGCGCTTCACAGGATACACTGTAAAATGAACTGACGGTATATTATCTGGGCAAAACGTGGCAGCCAATTGCCAAACGGGTGTGGATTGAGTGACCAAGTTATTATTTTTTTTTGCTGAATGGATTATTAACCTGGGAAAAGTGATCCGCCAATCGACTAACAACCGGGTTCCTACTTACAGCTCGGTAAACAAAGGCATGTGGAATCAGGAAACCTGCTCAACATTTCGCCCTGCTCCAGGAATCAAACCCAGGTCCTCTCGCTTGCTCTAACCACTGAGCTACAGGACTCCACGTTTGCACCTTCCGTGAGCTGGAGAGTGAGCACGGACAGGCCTTTCAGCTTCTTGCACCAGTGTTTTTGCTGTCTATTCTGGGGGATGTCCTCCAGATGTGAAAGGTGCTGTACCAAATGTAAAGGTTAATTATTATATAAACAGTGGGATAACAAAACACCCATAACTTGTCAAACTGGTAAAACAGTGTGATAGAACGATGGTCTGATTAGAGAGAGGGTTGTGGCTTGATGCAAATATGGAAATTTGCATTGTAAATTGTAATTGTTTGTGTGGGGAAAAAAAAGGATCTGACAATCAACTAACCACCAGGTTCCTACTTACTGTAAGATTAAACAGAGGTGTGTAGAGTGAGGAATATATGGTGACAAAATAAAAAGGCTTTGTGTGTCTGTGTGTGTGCGTGTGTGTGGAAAAGGGGAATGAATTAAACACTTTAAGATAGCTGCCATTTTGATCGCCGGTGAAGCTGCATTTTCCAGCTGCTGCTAAAATACTTCAGTCACAGGTCCAGACTGGCTTTGATTCTTCACTAACCTGCAATATTTTACACGTGGCTTGGCGTTACCCTGGCTGCTGAATTGTGGTTTGTTGCCACCAGTATTTCCATGACAAAATGCTCGCTCTTCGCAGCAGTAGATTTTTGGAAGATTAAAAACCTTTTTTGTTGGGGGTAATCAGCCAATGCATGGTCTGTCACATGTGGAAACCCAACACCATCGTTGGGAGTATTCTAAACCAGACTGAGACACTCAGCATACTTAGTAATAATAATTAATAATAATAATCCTTACTTTTGATATAGTGCTTCATCACATCTTCAAAGCGACTCAAAGAACTTCATAGAATATACTATAAAGTCTTGCGGGAGCCAATTGTGTCCCACAAACAGTCATGGATTGAGTGACTGAATTATTAGTAAATTAATTAATTTATTTATTTATTGAAAGGATTATTACCCCCAGAAAAGCAATCCTACAAGCGACTAACAACCAGGTTCCTACTTACTGCTGGGTAAACAGAGCCGTGTGTGTGGAGGAAGGAAACTTGCCGAAGGTTTTGCCCTGCCCAGGAATCGAACCTGGGTCCTCTCGCTTGCGAGGCGAGTGCTCTAACCACTAAACCACAAATATAGTCACCCACATATTCGCCCACAAATATACAGTCAATTCACTTTACAGTCTATTCTGTGAAGCGCTTTGAGACGTCTAGAAGACGTAAAAAGCACTATATCAAATGCAAGGATTATTATTTATTATTATTATGAACCAGAGAGGGACAAAGTGCACCGATGAGCTGTCTAAGTGGGAGAGCAAATAAGACAAAGATTACAGCTCAGGTTGTGCATAATACCATCTCTTCTTACCCGTTGGTTTGAGTCTGTGGAGACCTCTGCTGTCGCCCACCCATCCTCTCGCTCAAGTGTAGGGTGCAGAGTCCCAGGGGACCTGAAGGGGAGATAATGGGGGGAAAATACACTGAGAAAACTTTCCAAAGAAACACTTAACCCAACCTTCAGCTGTTACTGGTGGTAATAACTGTAAGAATCACCTAATAAATTTGAAAGGCTAGTTCTTTTTTTTCCTGTTGTATTGAGTTAAATCCCTTCACATAAAGAAAGGGGGGATTATTGGGTTCTGCTTTTTTGGGGGCGGGGTGGTGGTGGGGGGGGGGAACAGAAAAGAAAGCGTCCCTTCAGTCAAATAAAGCAGGACGCACCCAATAAAAAGCAATCAAACAGAGTTAGCTTGAACCTCCTCACCCCCCACCCCAGTCCCAGTCAAAGAATAGAAGAGATTTGGGCGGAAAAAAAACATCACTGGAACTAACACATTTTTATGAGAATGCTTTCATCAACACGATTCACTTGTCATGCATGTTCCCATAATCCCAATAGCCATGAAAGTGTTGTCTCAATAAGGCAGCTGTATTAACTCGAATCGAAAACTTTTAGGCTCAACGCGAACTGGCTTTATCGAGACAGCTGCACTGTGAATAGACCGAGAGGGATTCACAGTCTGATCTACTCAGGAATACAAACTGGTTCTCTCTCTCTCCCTCTCCGTTCCCCCCACCCCCCCCTCCCCTCTATTCAAACGTTTAGTGCAGAATAGGAGCAGCAAAATGGTACAAGTTTAAAGAGCATGCAAGCAAATTGACAACAATGACAGCAACAAAGGAGTTCAAACGATCGGAGTTAATCTCTGAGAGTTTGGTAATAAATTCAGTAAAGCTGTGTGAAAATGTGGATTAACCTTTCCCCACTTGAAAGCCCTCGTGCTCTGTGGTTTAAGCGTCAGGAAGAGCGAGCGCGTGAGATGGAGGTTTGGGCAGTTTGGATGCTTTGGCTGTAATATTATCGACAGCATTACCTTTGAGAGATGACAGTCAGCTGCGGGATGAGGCGTGGTTTGTTAGCGAGGTCGGTCCAAAGCCACATTTCATCCTTTTTGGGCAGCTTTATCACTCTGAGCCTTTTCTTCCCTCCGGCAACCACGCTCGATAGATTGTTCATATAATAATATTATACACATGATAATTACTGGGCCATCCTGGCATTGCTTTGAACATAAGAAGTGCTAGACGAGATAAGGCCAAGGTCCATTCTAGTTCGACTTCCACCAACCTGGCAGTCACATGCACATAATGTCCCAAACTGCCCACGTACTATAGTATCCCATCATGTTATTTCCTGAAAGAAAACTATTTGAATCTGTGCTTGAAAGAATCAGCACTTCAACATTTTGACAGTGTTTTATTTTTGTTCCACCTGGTTGCTCAGTAACTGTCCATCCCTCCTTGTTAAGCCACTCTATATTTAGGATTTTTTTTAAGAGGAAGAGGCGTGTGTTTGTCAGGGTTTAAGTGTAAAAATGCTGAGTTGCTAAATTACTTCTTGCACAGATTCCTTCTTGAGGAGGATTTCTTTTCAAAGTTTGAAAAAAAAACGTTTACAGTTACTTTGAACCAATGAAAGATTTAGCTCTCGTTCCCCTCCCAGCTCTGCAAGTTGTCTCAAAGCCCGGGCTGTCTCCAGGCTCGATACAAACACCACCCCACAACAGGCAGCGTTGTCAGAGGGAGATAGGACAGGTTCCTCTCTAGCTTCCCCCCCCCCCCTCAAGATGATCTATTGATCCAAACATTGACCCCGTTCAACCCCATTCAGTGCGGAGTCCTGTAGGATATTGATTAGTGCACTCGCCTCGCAAGCGAGAGGACTTGGGTTTGAATCCGGGCAAAAAAGTTTTCTTACTCGACACACATGCCTCTGGTTACATAGCAGTAAGTAGGAAGCCAGTTGTTACTGGATTGGCAGATTGGTAAACTGCTATATGTTAAATTCAGGATTATTCCTATTATTATTATGGGAGGGCAGGTGAGTGGGTATTCTGAGGGGGAGGGGGAGACAAGATCAAATGGTACAAAATGCCTTCGTCATCCCAAACTTTTTTTTGAGTGATGTTGTGAACAGCCATATTGTGGAGGCTATCGATGAGGTCAATGAATAGATATTTTCTTCCAAACATTTTGGGGAGGGGGGGGGGGGGGTTTAAAAAAAGGAACTTGAAACGTATCAGGAAAATGACACAATGGGGAAACACTCAACGGCTTCTCAAGCCTTCCTTTGATTCTTTTTTTTGTAAAGAAAGTGGCTTCAAATCCCCAGTGTTTAAAAATACCTTCCAACGCTGAGAGCTGCACTAGAAATGGTTTAGGAGGAAAACAGCTGAATGAGTGGCTTTGCGGAGAGGTTTTCAAATCTTTTGAAAATTAGCCCTGTTGTCTTTACTGATAAGCTGCGGGAAATCACTATCGTGGCTGATCCGAACTGATGTTTTGAAGTTTCGCTGCTGTTTATTATTTGAGCGAGATTTTTCAAATCACTCTGCCCAAACTCTCCGATGGCTTGCATCTGTTTCGTGTGTGCGGTAGGAATGCTGGCCAGATGTGCAGTTTTATGGAGTGCATAATATAGGAGCAAAGAACTTCAAAACTAAATATAGGGTTACGTCATCCTGCGGGCAGTTTGTTTAAACCTGGAGCTAGATTTATGCTCGGGGAAAGGTTTTCTGTTTGTTTTTCATTCCATAAAAAATGCCCGAGGCTGTAAAGCTACTGTTTTTTTCCTCTCTCTCTTTGGAGATGTTACAGTAACAAGACAAACTGCACCCAACACAAACTCACAAGAGTGTAGGGTAGAGTAATAATTCAGCAGATTTGTAGAACTCATTTTCCCCATTTTCTCTGTAGTTTCTTCCTAGTGGAGACCTGTAGTGTAGTGGTTAGAGCACTCGCCTCACCAAGCAAGAGGACCTGGGTTCGATTCCCAGGCAGGGTGAAGCGTTGGGCAAGTTTCCTTCATTCCACTCCACAGCCCTCTGTTTAGCTATCAGTAAGTAACAACCCGGTTGTTAGTCGATTGATGGATGGCGTTTCCGGTGGGTAATAATCCCTTCCAAAAAACAATAAGAATAATTTGGTTGCTCAATCCACGTCGGTTTGTGCGACGCTGCTGTGCACAATTGGCTGCCACGTTTCACTCACTATCGATTTACTTAACGGCGTCTTCTGTGAAGCGCTTTGAGACGTCTCGAAGGCGTGGCAAGGCACTGTATCAAATGCAAAAATTATTATTGTTATACTTAAGGAGTGGAGAGAGAACATTCCACATGTAACACACCTGTAGCCCGGCAGGTGAAATGCATCTGTACCCCTCTAGACCCCTGTTACTAGAAACATGGGAACAGGAGGAGGCCATTCAGCCCCTCAAGCCTGTTTCGCCATTCTATAAGATTGTAGCTGATCTGTACCTGAACTTGTGTTTATATAGTGCCCCTCACCCAGGATAGCGTCCCAGAGCGCTTGATTCAAAGGGCTCTGGAACCACTGTAATTCCCACAGCCCTGATTGAGTAAAGCTAACTGAGACCAGGAGAGGATCGAACCAGAAAGAGTGAACCATTAGTCTTAGTCTGAATGGTTCAGTGTCTCATCGGATAAACTCACCGAGTGACTGGGAGAAGATGGTATCTCTTTGTAGTTGTGCAACAGGAGGCCAGTTGAGTCCACGTGGAAACTAGGCTACACTTAAACACACACACAAAATATACACGTTTCACCCACAAAATACGCAGTCAATTCACTTTACAGTATATTCCGTGAAACTCTTTGAGACGTCTCGAAGACATGATAAGGAAGCTGTATTGAATGCAAGGATTATTATTATTATTATATTATTATCATTAATGTTGCCGGGAGACTGACTGCAAAAGGAATTCGATACTCGATGCATTTTGCGCTATAGAAATGTAATTTGGCATTTTGTATGTTAAATGAAAAATATCTTCTCCGCGAAGGATGTGTGCGTGTGTTGCAAAGTGAGCTGACTGACCCAGATCAGTTAAGTTGATTGAGGTTGGCTGGTTGCTGCTTTAAATTCCTTTTTACTGATAAGGTTCCACCCAGGTAACACTGGCCCTGGGCTAGGGAGGAGGACGAGGCAACCAGGGATAATCATCTTTTTGTCTCTGAGTTCGTTTAAACTCGGTCGGCCACCCTTTCAGGGCCACATGCAAATACAGGCTAATCTGATTAAAACAGGAGGGGAAACACATCAAAGTTTGCTCACAAAGGGAGGGACAGACGGATGGACGGAGGTGGGGGAACAGGCCACAGATCTGGCCTCTCAACAGCCAATCTTGCCTCTCTGTTTAGCCACATTAGACATAAGGGGAATAAAGTAAGGTGCAAGAGATGAATTAGCCCAGCACATGGCAATTAAACGCTGCTTAAACACCCCCAAGGTATGGCAGCATGCTTTCTGTCACTTTAACAGACTCTAAAGGACACAGCCCACCTCCTGTAAAGCCCTCGTACACTGACTGACTGACTACCGACTGACTGAGCCTCTGAGGAAGGGGAGCTTTGTTCTACGGTGATTTAAAGCAGACAGGAAGCCCACTAACACAAAACACTCTTGGCACCAGGATTATTGTAAATGACAAGAGATGATCGGTTTACGGGCCCTGAGAATAATACCCTCACCAGGCAGACAGGTGTGTGTCGTGCTTGGAACCACGTGAAGTAGTTTTATCCAGAAGAAATATGCCTTCTTTTGATGCTACTATCTTCATCCACCGGGAAGACAAGAGATAGGATGAGCCCCAGCTTTAGACAATTTCCCTTCCAAAAATCCATTGTGGATTTTAGCATTGTGTCCTCCCTTCTCACCTTAGCTGGTTAGACTCGCAGTAGTTACCCACCCCCCCAACTCTGGGCTCCCACCCCACACCACAACCTTGGCTCTTGCCAATCTGCGCCTAAATACTTACCAGAATTAGGTGAGTGGGATATGTCCCTCCAGGGAAAGAGAGAGAGAGAGAGCACCATTCTGTTCCAACAATCTTATCTCTGGGGTTTTCATGTGTAGGTGGGAGGCCTGGAATTCTCAGCTTGGGTTGGGATTCCCTTTTTTTACGTGCGTCAGACACCCGACCGGCAAAAGAAAACAAATCCCACTTTGCTTTGATTAACATTCCCCTCCATTGCTAATACCTGTTCAGGTTCACCCACCGTTTTTCTAAAATGTGTGGCAGTCGTGCAATGTGCTGTTGCTGCCTTCTCTCACGCTATCTCTCTCTCTCTCTCTCTCACACACACAGTGCATAAACTGTCTTGAGACTAGAAGACATGATAAGACACTGTAGCAAATGCAAGGATTATTATATTATTATTATTATAATCACCTCCATCTTGATTTGCAGGTGAAACCTGGCTTGAATGTTATATTGGCCGATTGTTGAACGCTGGTTTTCAGATGCCTTTGAGGCAGTTGCTGAACAGAATGATATCCCAGGTGAAGTTGAGATTGTTGAGGTTGTTAATGACTTTTGCTGGGGCCTCAGAAGCCTCTCTCTCTCTCTCTCTGGTGTGTAATAAAGTTATAGGCTTTATGATCTCTGCATGTTATGATTGATGCCAATGATGAATAGAATAGAAGCCAAGATATCAGCCTGGAGGGCTCCTGTCGATATAGTGAATTCTTCTGTGATAGTCTTGAATTACAGAGACCACAAATGCTCAGATGGTTTTCTGAGGAATGCACTAATCCCACCAGATTGAGATCACTGCAATCACCGCAAAAAAAAATTGGAACCTTTCATTGTTTCTTTACTTCTGAGCGAAGGACAATAAAAACTTTTATTCATTGCGTACCATCCTATAATAATAATCTTTGAATTTGATATAGCATCTTATCACGTCTTCAAAATGTCTCACAGCGCTTTACAGGATTTACTGTAAAGTGTAGTAACTGTGTATTTTGTAGGTGAAACGCAGCAGCCAATTGCACACAGCAGTGACCCACAAACAGTCGTGGATTGAGTGACCAAATTATTATTTTTGGAGGGAATCAACTAAACTCATATGGAACATGCCTTGACACAGTTCCTCAGCTTAACTTGTCCTCACCAAGTTATCAAATGAATAAGAGACGTTGTATATCTTGGCATTTAATGACAGCTTCAGAACTGAACGGGATCTAAGTGGCCACAAACCTGCGCGCGCTGGGAACAAGAGGGTCTGAAAGTTTGGATTAGTTCCTCTCATACAGCACTGAAAGGGAATTTCTTTTAAAACGTTCTACGTCTCCGCAAAAGTTTAAGTACGTGGTGAACATGAGCAGTCCCTAAACTGGAGCCTGCAGAATATCAACTCCTACTTCACGTCAGTCAGAGAAACTGCCCTTTGCTCCTATTCTATTTATCAGCCGTCTCTCAATCAACTGCGCTATCTCAAATCCACAATCCCTGAGTTTAGTCACGCATCTCTTATGTGTCTTATCAAAGTTGGTAGGTTTCCACCAATAATAATAATAATCCTTGCATTTGATATTGCCTTATCACGTTGTTGAGATGTCGCAAAGCGCTTCACAGATGATACTGTAAAGGGTAGTGACTGTGTATTTTGTGGGCGAAACGCGGCAGCCAATTGCGCACAGCAGCGTCCCCACAAACAGCCGTGGATTGAAGTGACCATATTATTATTATTATTGTGGTTTTTTTAAGGTGAGTGGGAATTAATAAAAAAAAATTAACCTTTCACCATATTTTAGATTCTCAAACCCGATAAAGGAGGTTTAAAGCACCAATATGTTGGATTGAAATGGAAGTTTAAAAAAAAAGTCAGAGAACGACTATGAACTGTGCCAGAGGATAAACGATAGTCACATTCGAGCCAAAAAGAATTTGTTTTCCGAAGTAAAGACACAGTCAGAATCAGTCAGGGCTAATGTGTGGAATTATTACCTTGATGGAAACAAATCTGAGACGCGTTTTGAAAAATAGCTCCAGCTTTTTAATTTGGGCTCATTCCTAATTAATAGAGTAATTACGATGTAACACTGGTTACATTAAAAATAAATACTCTATAGCCTGTCTGAAGAAACAGCAATAAAAACTAAATACTCCACAAGGAACTGTTCGCAACAGGTCTGCAAATGACATGAAACTGATTTGACATCAAATGATGTAAAGTTTGTGATTTGCCATGTTCCAAAACAAACACAGCCCTCGTTTCAATGAGCTGCAGGAACTGAGAAATCCCATCCCAATCTCGGGATGTTCCACGTTCCAATGGCTTGACATCGTGGCTGTTTGTGGGGCATTGCCGTGTGCCAACTGGCTGCCATGTTTCATACCGATCCACGGGACACCAGCTTTCTAACAAGGTCTTTACTGAATCCCACACTACTACAACAACAACTTGCATTTATGTAGCGCCCTTTACACGGGGTAGCTGCGCCTGGAGCGCTAGACAGTGGCGGAGTCTGACATCGAGACGGGAGGGATGACTGTAAGCACGATCAAAAAAAGAAGGTCTTCAGGTGGGATTTGAATGTGGGGAGGGAGGGCGAGAGGGAGGGAGCGAGGCGGAGGAATTGAGGGAGAGAGTTCCAGAGTTTAGAACCCGTTGTTAGAGAATTCAGGACAAATCAGAAAATAGGGGGTTTGCTAATCCTCATCATTGCCGGAAACTTTCAACTTGTTTTTAACTGGAAGCACAGGTGGGTTGTTCAACAGAAAGAGTGAAGTTTGGAGCCCAATGGCATTTTTGCCTTTCACATCACTTTCCAGTGACATCAGGAAACGAAGACTGCAAATGTTAATAGACTTGTAGGTAGATAGCTCCAGCCCCCACCTACCCCCACCCCCGAGGCAATACCTTTGGTGGGTTAGACTGAACAAGCTTCTCAATATCAAAGTGAAAAATGTAAATCACGAAATCCTTCTCACGGCATGTCGGAAACAGACAGGTAGGGAGGAGGGAATTCCTGGAGGGAGTACTAGTAATCCGGTCTCACAGCGATTCCGATTAATAATGAAATCAAAGTTTGGGGAGACGAGAAAATAATTTGACTCCCATCATGTCAGCAACCGAGTTCCAGGATTAGGGAGGATTTACTGCGTTCGCTAATGTTGCAAACGAAACCACTTGTTGCCCGACTTTAGGATGGCGGGCGGGCGGGCATTTCGTTCTTTCGCTCGCTCAACATAAAGGCTTGTGAAATTCATGTTCCCCTGTTGACCCGAGGATATGTGACATCACCGTGGTTCTATTCCATGTGGCGAAATAACTTGCCGTACATAATCCATCACTTGAGCCTGCACCCGTGCTATCAGATGTCATAAAGTGTAAGGCCAAAGCTCCTGTGATTTATTAATATCACCTGAAGCCTAGGATTGTGTTACAGCTTCAAACTCGCTGCTTCGCTTGGCGCAATCGGGGCTGGGGAGACGTTGAGACTGTTCTTTTTGTGGGAGCTTAAACGTGGGTTGTTTACGGCCCTCGGAGCCCTGTCTCTGTGTTGGTGGCTTCGTTGAAAGTGTGTCCTAATCGTTCATCTCGCCCCCCTCTCTCCCCATTTCCAGGTGGCGCTTGAAAATCTTCCTCTTCGACCGTGCCTACGATCACCTTCCCCATCCCACTGGTTTAGGATCGAGCTCCGCCACTATTAAGCACCCCTAGATTCCGTCCAGTGAGAAGGACGCTATATAAATGCAAGTTGTTGTTGTGGTGAGCGTTACGTAAGCTTACACTGTAATATGTCTGCCTGAAGGTTTAGTTTGTTGTAGTTTACTATGTGACCATTTATGAGCAGGCAATAATAATAATAATAACCCTGCATTGATCCAGCGCCCTATCACGCCATTCAGACACCTCAAAGCACTTCACAGAATACACCGCAAAGTGTAGTGACTGTGGGCGAAACACGGCAGCTAATTGCACACAGGATAATAATAATAATAAAAAACAATGCTGACTTGCAGGAACACAGCCATTTCTTTCAGCCAGAACAACTCGTAAGACACAGGAACCAAAAAATGCCACTATTCCCTCCAGAACTTATCCTTAGCTACTCGGAGCTGAAATTAAACCCTCTCTAGGTTTACACGAGGAAAATATTAAACGAAAGATATGCACTTCATTCACCTCCTCTCACATCCTCCCTTCTATCCTCCCAGCGGCTTGGGACGTCCTCCCGATGTGAAAGGCGCTGTTCAAATGTAATTTTGTTGTTGTTGTCTATCAGCAATCCTTGGTTCCGTTCTCTTTTTGGAATTTTTTCTGCCTACAAGTCGCAAGGAAGGAGGAAGTCATTAAAGGCTTACTGATACCTTGAGTAAATTGTGAACGATTGGGATCTAGTTTGTGGTATTTCATCCACAAAATATACAGTATATTCTGTGAAGCGCTTTGAGACATCTCGAAGACATGATGAGGCGCTGTATCAAATACAAGGATTAGTATTATTTCTTGATAAGAAATGGGTAATAATCTGTTAAGAAATCTCTACAAATTTCATCCCACAATTTTTCCACCAACTGCAAGTTGACGAAAGGAATTTGTGCATGTTGCAATTTAGCAAATATTGGTAAAATATTATTCCCCCGTCTATTATTTAATTGCATTATCAGCATTATCTTCGTCCGCTTCTGTTATGGGTCAAAAGATGATTCTCAGTGGCTTTAGACATATGTATTGGAAGCTCACCTTTCCAAGTTGAAATGAATCTCAAATTCAGTTTAACTCAACAGCAATAATTCAGCGAAGTCCAGGTACAAGTGATGTTCACCACACAACTGTCCTGTTCATACCACAGTCTCACAGTGTTCAGTGATAAATCTACAGCAACGATCCATTAGGTCTCAAACTTTGCCACTGCCTATGGGTTAGCAACATATGCTCACAAGCACTCGGAACTTTATTCTCTGTAATTAGAGTTAATAAATTAATAATAGTAATAATCCTTGTATTTGATACAGCGCCTTATCACGTCGTTAAGACATCTCAAAGCGCTTCACAGAATATACTGACTGTATATTTTGTGGGTGAAACGCGGCAGCCAATTGCGCACAGCAACGTCCCCACAAACAGCCGTGGTGCGAGTGACCAAATTATTATTATAATTTTCTTGAAGGGATTATTACACCCAGAAAAGCGATCCGCCAATCGACTGACAACCGGGTTCCTACTTACTGTTGGGTAAACAGAGAGGTGTGTGTGTATATGTGGAGTAAGGAAACTTGTCTAAGGTTTTGCCCCACCAGGGAATCAAACCCGTGTCCTCTCGCTTGCGAGACGAGCGCTCTAACCACTACGCTACGGGAATTAAAGTGTTACAGCGCAAGGATCTGAAAGAGTTAATTTTTTTTAACCGTATTGAAATAACCTTCTTGTTTCTGTTGGAACCCTACGCTGTTCCCGAGCACCGTTGAGCCCTAATTTGCTCAGAATAATTGCAGGGAGTCTGATTAAAACCCAGGTGTTGAGAGAAACTCAATCTTATTTCCCAGGGTGATTCCATCGGTTAAAAAAAAAATGTTTTTCTGCAAATGAAAAAAAATGCAAAAAGATAACAGAATTCATTGCTCTTAAAATTTTAAATTTAAAAAGTTAATAAAGCCCAGGCTGGGAGATGATAGGAATTTGCATTTTGCAGATTAACATGCACAAAAAAAGCAAAAATCCTTTTGCCTCAGGTAATAATTTGAGAAACCTTTGCATATTTTATTTAAAACCAGGCCGAGTTTAGCAGGGTAATAACACAGACAGATGATGATTAGAAGGTTAGGCCTGGAGGCTCACAGCTTGAGCCCCGCAACTCCTCACACACAAAGGACTGCTGAAGTGCAGATTACTCTAATTGCCTGTCACGCGTTTGTCAAATGTTCTGTGCAAATATTATGCACAACTCTGCCAACCTTTGAATATTTCTAACAACTTTTTTTTTAAAAAAACAGACAAGTTTCGGCATATTGTGCATAACACACTGTGAATGTGATCAGTGTGGGACTCGGCTTGTAATGTCACACAGAGCGAGAGAGAGAGAGAGAGAGAGAACCCCCTGAACAATAATTGAAAAAAACTATCTTAACAAAGGTAGTTACCATGAAAGGAGAGATATGTAAGCCCAGTCGATCTTCCTTAAGTGAATAATGGGTAAGCCATAAAATTATAGTCTTCTAAGAAGGATCGATTAGCCCTTTTGAAGGCTCAAAAGATCTTCTTCCAGCCTTTAGGTACATTTTCCAATTGGCTGGAATACACTCAACTTTACGGACTATTCTGACGCCAATCGCTTCAGTGATCGACAGGAATACGGAGCACACACAGGCAAGCCGGTTTCTTTGCTTTGAGAGGATGGACTTTCCCTATTGTATCTCTCCGGAGGATTAGCCTGAAATCCTACCGAGCAATCAGTCTGGCAAGGAATCCCCCCGCTTTACATACGGGTCTCAGTGATTTTATTTAAACATGACCATCACCGACTTTTAATAATAATAATAATTAATAATAATCATTGTATTTGATGCAGCGCCTCTTCACTTCGTTGAGACGTCTCAAAGCGCTTCACAGACTATACTGTCGAGTCTAGTGACTGTGTATTTTGAGGGAGGAACGCGGCAGCCAATTACGCACAGCAGCGTCCCACAAACAGCGGCGGATTGAGTGACCAAATTTTTTTTGAAGGGATTAATATTAAAGCTAACAAAAAGATTGCTATTTTTATCTTTGAGCTGTCTTCCCACCGGGGGAAACTGAATAAGTGATTACTTCAATTTAGTGACACTAAAGACAGCAGCCAGTGAGACAGAGAGAGAGAGAGAGAGAGAGCGAGGCCTTGGATTGTGCTTTATCTGAGAGGCAACAAGGAATAAGGTGCTGTAGTGGTGATTAAGCCAAAATAACTTGTATTGAAATAGTGCTTTACACATGTTCTTTAAAAAAAAGTCTTAAAACACTTGACAGATGTAGTGGCTCACACATTGCAGGGGAACGAGAGATTTTGAGAATGTGACCAAAGGTAAAGCCTGGTTGGAAAAATCTGTTTTTACCAATAATAATCCTTGCAATTGATATAGAGCCTTATCACGTCTTCGAGATGTCTCAAAGCGCTTCACAGAATACACTGTAAAGTGAATTGACTGTACTTCAAAAACCTTTTTAGAAGGTTTTTGAAGGCAGGTGGAAAGATAGAGCGGTTTTAGAAACTAATGAGTGAGTGGTTAGTGAAAAATGGATTCC
Source organism: Callorhinchus milii (assembly GCF_018977255.1). Lineage (NCBI taxonomy): Eukaryota > Metazoa > Chordata > Chondrichthyes > Chimaeriformes > Callorhinchidae > Callorhinchus > Callorhinchus milii. Next base: position 12,561,662 of record NW_024704751.1, read on the forward strand.
CGCCAGGATTCCTTATGGAAGATAACTACTATACAAGATTTTTGTAATATTAATATTTACTTCGAGCAATGAGTCACCAACAACTTACACTTATATAATGCCGCTCACATAACCTAACACCTCGACGATAAACGGATAATCCCTTGCAGTCGGTAATTGATGTAACGCCCTGTCAGGTCGTCAAAACAGCTCAAAGTAGGGTTCAGTTCTAGTAATAATAATAAGTTCTAGTTCTAATAATAATAATCCCTCCAAAAAAACAAAACAATAATAAATTGGTCATTTTCAATCCACGACTGTCTGTGGGACATTGCTGTGCGCAATTGGCTGCCGCGTTCGCCCACAAATATACAGTCAATTCACTTTATAGTATATTCTGTGAAGCGCTTTGGGACGTCGAGAAGACGTGAAAAGCGCTATATCAAATGCAAGGATTATTATTATTATTATTTACTATAGAGCAGTTTTCTTTTTTGGGGGGCAGCCGGGTGTCTGACACACACAGAAACCCATCACCTTGTTGTAAGAGTCTCCAAACCAAGCTGAGATTTCCACGCATCCCACCTACACATGGAAATCCTAGAGCGAGTTAGAATGGAATGTGCTCTCTCTCTCTCTCTCTCTCCCTGGAGGGACACATCCTGCTTACCTAATCCCGGAGAGTATTAGTATCGTAGTGTAGTCATTGTGTGTTTTGCAGGCAAAGATGGACAGAGTCATGTCAATGAAAGGACTTGCGTGCCTGATTTATTTTGGGTGAGATTTTTCCGGGCTGGGAAATAGAAAAGTCATAGACAGTCATTTTCTCTCCCACTTCCTGTGTGAAATTCCATTGTACCGGTGTGAAAATACAGGAATAGGTTCTCTACTCAGTGGTGTAAGTAAGATGACGTGTTGAATAAGAAGCAGTGAAAACTGTTCCAAGAGAACACAGCGGGTCCAAGCGAGTTGAGTAATAAGACACCATTCACTATTCAGGAAGAAAATGTACACCCAGTGGACCTTGCTACGGATTATAACCGCTCTGGGATGCTACTCTGTGAGAGGGTCTCTATGTAAAGGCAAGATGTTGTTGTTATTGTAGTGAGATTTCTACACTTACAAAGCCTCAAGTCACTTCCAACCAACAGTTTGTGATACAATGGTGTCACTATTCACTTTTTTTCCCGAATACTAATCATTTTGTTGATTTCTGAAGTGGTGATTTTTACCTGTGTGAATTTCAGTGTGAAGCCCACCCAATGTGAAGACTATCTAAACTTGCCCTGCTCTTATCTTCTGCCCTAACAATCGGGTTCCTGCTTACTGCTGGGTAAAACAGAGGCGTGTGGAGTAAGTAAGGAAACTTGCCCAACGCTTCGCCCTGCCCAGGAATCGAACCCAGATCCTCTTGCTTGCAAGACGAGTGCTCTAACCAATACGCTACAGGGCTCCACTTAATCTAATATTTTAGGATATGTAGAGTTGGAACAGCAGCCCTGACTAGCACAGCAAAAACTCTGAGTTTCTTGCTCTCCGTAGCTCAGTACATCACCAGGTGGTGCATTTATACACAGAGCCATCAGAGTAGCAAATGGTTCCTCTTGTTCTTTCAGTAACGGGAGTGGAACAACAACAACAAATTACATTTGTATAGTGCCTTTCTCATCAGGAGGCCATCCCAAGATGCTGGACAGTATGGGATCCGCACCCGTGCTGGTGGTTGGGATCAGGAGGGGTGGAGGGAACACAAAAGGCCAAAGAGGTCTATTTGCTCTGAGTTTCTGTGTCCGTTTCTAGTGTCTCGGGACAGATGGAGCCACAGACTTTCATTCTGTGGGCTGAGAATGCAATTTGGTGCCGGACAAAAGAATTTACAATAAAAAGTCCATCAAACTGTATGCGCTTCTGAATAGGCTGACAGATAGCAATCTCCCTAGAAATACTCAACTGCTAATTGTTTGCTGATAAACCACCCTCCTGCCTTTAACAAGTATTGTCACCGAAGAACATGTTTGAGCACCATGTGAAATCAGTCCGTCAGCCAGTCAATGGCATTTTAATAATGATGATGATTCGTGTCGCTGGCAATGCGGTTTCGGTTGTTATTATTCCAAGGCAGAGAGTACGGGCCTTAGATTTGGTTTGATACTTTTATTTGTTGGCCTTGTGTGCCATCTTCCTTGCCCACCCTAAAGTACAGACCAGTCACCAGCTGAGAGGAGACCTCTATTGATGATATTTTGGAACCAGTCAGTCATTAGAAAGAACATTGTTTTTTTTCCCACACAGGAGGGAAGCACCTGCCTGGTAGCTCTATGCCGTCCCTGGACAGCAAGGTGTTTCCTTTCCTCATCCAGGGACACGAAAATCAACTCTCGCTCCTCAAGTGTCACCGTGGATATGTCACCGATCATCATCCAACTCAGATACCTCGCTTGCGTAGCTCAGTTTCACACTGGCCACACAGTGGCTTTACCACCTGAGGCACCAAAGCAGTTTTGCCCAGTATTTTTTTAACTGTTAATATGCAGCCATTCGCCAGATCAAATTAGTGACTTGTATCCTGAGCAATTGGTGATTGCAAAAAAACAAAAATTCTACATTCAAGTTACACCCAATTTCTGTCCATTCATCTTGCACATGTACATTGGTATTTCGCACCCCAACAACAACAACAACTTGCCCATCACACGGGGATAGTGTAGCATCTTGGAGCATTTTTGATTCCGTGTAAAAAGAGGTTTGTCGGCTCCATTTTGCCGAGACTCAAATTTTCATTTTATGACCGACCGAACAAAAGACCAAAAGCAAATGCTTTATCCTCACTCGCCTTATTTGAGACAGAACGAAAGGGAGAGGTAGTCATCTCAGCTGTAATAGTAGATGTTCTCAGCCAGCAAAGTGCCCTGGCCAAGCCCTTGGGCACCAATTTGTTTGAAAAGATCAACACCTGAAACCAAAACACAACCAAATGCGAGCACAAACCATTCACATGTAAAGGAGTGAGTGACCTGTGGAATGCTACTCAACACAGCCACCAAACCGACCAAACTATGGTACGTGCACTAACCCGTTCCAAATAAGTTCCTGAAATGCCCCTCAACAACAGCAAATCATTTTCCTGCAAAGATAATCCGTGGGCGTCTGCTTTCAACTCTGTGTTATCTCTTGGCCTTTGTGCAGTCCTGTAGCGTAGCGGTTAGAGCTGTCGTGTTTCACCCACAAAATATACACTCAATTCACCTTTATGGTATATTCCGTGAAGCGCTTTGAGACGTCTGGAAGATGTGACAAGGTGCTATGTAAAATGCATGCAAGGATTATTAGTATTATTCTAAGGTATTTTCTTCAGCGACCTGTCAAAGACCTTCGCTGCTAAATCAACCTGGTTTAAGGATTGACACCTGCTCAACAACAATTCAATGCAGAGCCTGACTGGGGTCACCTCACCACAAACTCCATTGGGACATTTTGAATTTCAATCTGTTACAAACCCTCCACGCTTCAGTCCTGGATCTGAATTCTGGACTAAAGACAGACGCAAAGCCTACGACCTATCTCGAATCTTTTGTCTCCACAAAGTTTTGAGTTGTGCAAAGTGTTTTATGGGAGTTCCACTTCCCTCACTATCCCAGCCACCAGTCCGCCCCGTGATGAATTGTCTTTCATTTCACAGTTAGTGAGGAATTTTGAACCCCGGGCAATTGACATTGCATAAAGAGAACCAGTTATCTGCTCTCACCCTTGCCTTTGCATGTCAATGGTATTGAGTGAAGTATTTACAATAAAAACCTGGAGTATTTCCCCAGGGATCACTGCGTTGTGTCAGTAACCAGAGCTCACCTGTCACTCAGGGAACACCCAACTCAACTCACCACATTATAGGAATTGGAATCTGGAGCCACTTGGAATATGCCTGAATGTTTATTTTGGGTATGGGAGCGTTTGGGCTCTAAAAGGTGAGAAATAACCGTGTGGGTTGAAATTGGACATCTTTCTGCTTTGCACGTGATGTGACGTCTGTATCAGTAACGTACAGAGCAACTGGTTAGATGAAGTAGGTTCCTTCTAGATGTTCTGCGACTGCGCTGTAAGGTTAGGTCACTGTCTGTGAAGCCAACAGTCTACCTTGTGGAACAGACATTTCCCACACTGGATATCTATCCTCTATGTGAGACAGACACGTACGCCTCTAATTAGTATCAAATGTTGAAGCTGAGCTAAGATTGCCCAAACTTATTTTTAGCTTTGAGCCCCTTTAAAGGTTTATAGAGAGAAATAAATTTCATTCATCACGACAGACTTACAAGTGAAAAAAGTATTCCACTGCTCAGTCCCGCTCTAATAATAATCCTTACATCTGGTATAGACTATACGTATTATGTTTACCAAGATGAAATCCAGTGTCCTGAATTGACTGCACCTTCAGATTAATTGGTCATTCACTTCACGGCTGTTTACATGTTAACAGCCGTGTTCATTCTTACTGTGCCCACATTAGCTGCACCATTCGGCTACAAACGACACCCAACTCTAATAATAATAATATTATGAACTCTATCTCGCTGCCTCCACCCTCAGCTCCAGGGCTACTACTGTTCTGACCCATTGCCTGTCAGACATCAGATCCTGGATGAGAGCTAACTTTCTTCAGTTGAACAATGCCAAGACATAGGCTTTCTCTCTCTCTCCTCTACTTGGCTCCCATCAGCGCCTTCTCCCCTCAGGCTATGACAGCATCACCCTGCACGGATGTGTACACTCTTTACCTCATGGAGGCAGTGCAGACTCCGTTTGGAGTCCCTCTGACCCTCCCTCCCTCCCTCATCTCATTCAAGGTCCGTCTCAAGACACAAATCTTTGGTCTTCTTCCCCCCCCCACCCACACCCACATGGCTCAGCTCCCACCCCCAGCTCGGGGTGGGGGGCAAACAACAACAACTTGCATTTATATACCGCTCATCACACGGGGTAGCATCCCGGAGAGCTTCACAGCGGCGGAGCCTGAGCCTGAGCCAGGGAGAGAAGGCGGTGGTGGGGGGGCAAGTGATCATAAGCACGATCAAAAAGGAAGGCTTTTAGGTGGGATTTGATGGTGGGGAGGGAGGGGGTGAAGCGGAGGGATCGAGGGAGAGAGCTGCAGAGTTTCAGGGAGTAGTGGCTGGGAGGCACGTCCGCCGACGATGGAGCGGTGGGGACGAGAGACAAAACAGGAGGCTGGAGCCAGCCGAGCGGAGCCAAGCAGTGTCAAGCGATTCAGGACGTTCCTCACGACATGAAAGGCGTTTTGTAAATGCAAATTCAGATTTTAAGCAACGTTGACGGGGAAAGGAAAAGGTGAAAATATCCTGCTCTCAACACCGCATTGAGATTTAAGCTTGAATTGTTCTTTGGGATTAACTAGCGCTCGTCTCCCGGATGCCAACTGACTGCAATGACTCGGGTAAAACAAGTCGACGGGAAAGTAATCAAACCTGAAACTGGGAGAAGCGCACAACAAGCAAATCAGCATCTGAAAAAAAGGGAGCAACAGGTTTAACATTCATCAATTAACGTCTCTGGTTTGACTCTCTGTGAAATGTTAACCTGTTCCCTTTCAAATGCTAATCTTCCTTTTTGTAGCATTTTCTGATGGGAATTTGTCTTTCTCCACACCACAGCTATTTCTCCTTCAAGATCTTCTCGCTCACACAGTGTTTCAGTCTATTTGGCACAAGTATGACTGTGAGGTCACCACAAAGTGAGGATGATAATGGTGATAATAATAATAATAATAATAATAATAGGGAATTAATTCAGTAGTAACCCTGTGCTATGTTCTGACTGTTTGAGGGACGCTGCTGTGTGCAATTGGCTGTCGTGTTTCACCCACAAAATACGCGGTCAGTTCACTTGACGGTATCTTCTGTGAAGCGCTTTGAGACGTCTCAACGACGTGTTAAGGCGCTATATCAAGTGCAAGGATTATCATTATTATTATGTGTCTTGACATGTGCCGCAGAAACATCAGAATCGACTAAAATTTGCTTATTAAGTTTCGAGGAAGTTATTGTTATGCAGGACAGTCACATACCCTTGGCAATAAATATGTGATTTGCATATAGTTGCTACTGATCTATAAATATTGCATCGTCCACGTACCCAAGTAGTAATTTATGCTGGCAGCCAGGTAAAATGCCCAATAGTAAATTAGAGGAGATTACATTGATTTACCACTTTAACAACTGTTAATGAGCCACTTGACCTTTGCTAACAAGTGCGGCTCACAGCAAAGAAGAGTAAAGTATGCAAAATGGTATCTGTGAGCGTGGCCCACCTCCAGTTTAGGCTGCGGAGGAAAGATTACACATGTTGATCCAACAATTCGTTAGCAAGAAAAGACTTTGGTTGATCTTCAGTCCTGAGATATAATGACCAACAATAGCTTCCCGGGATTGAAAGGACAGGGCTGGAATTGACATAAAATAACACACGCTGTGGTAGGTAAGTGTGGAATGTACATAATAGGGTGGGACATTCAAAGTGGAGGACAAATGTAATTGTCTGAAAGGGAAGATGAGAATGGGTGGAGATTTGTTTCCTTCAGTCCCACCCTGAATAAAATGTTTTGCGATGATTAATAGGGAGCATCACTGCATTTTAATGTCAGGGGGCATTCACTGACGACTTTAGATTCCACCAGTTTTTTTTTATCATGTCAGGTCATTCACCCTGTGAACATAACCTGTAACAGTGAGGAGAATTGTTGTTTAGATTAATAATGTTTGCGTTTGATATAGAGTCTGCCACGTTGTCCATGTCTCAAAACAAAACACTTCACAAAGTTTTGTAAAGGGCAGTGATCTACATTTGTAGAAAAAAGTATAGCTAATTTGTGCACCACAATGTCCCAGTGACACTCAGGAAACCAATGATCAGTTGCTGTAATTCTGTAGTACTTTTTCAGCATTGCGCACGACTGGAAAATGCTCAGGTCAGATCAGTCCCATTGGAGAACAAATTTCTGTGGACAATTGACAGTGTTAGAATTAATTCTCTATTTAAAAAAACACCTAAAGAATTATTAGCCTAACTGTATATTTTGTGAGCAATTGGCTGCCCCATTTCGCCCACAAAATATGCAGTCAATTCACTTTACAGTAGATTCTGGGAAGCACTTTGAGACGTCTCGAAGATGGGATAAGGCGCTGTGTCAAATGCAAAGGATAATTATTATTACTATTAATAAAATAGGCCAATCTGAGGAACTGAGTGAATGGGAATAAATTTATTGGTGATCCTATTTCCTGAATGTTTGTGTCCTGGTTTTCTTTCACCCGCCCACAGCCCCCCCACCCCCAAGAAGACTCCACATCCCAAAATACCTTCCTCATAATTGTTGTTCTACTGGTGCATGAAGCAAATTTGACAATTTAAAACCGCCCGCGATCATTTTATCTTTTTCGAGCAAAAGACGGTGAAATATTTCTCTGCTGTCGGGCTGTGTGAAGGGGGCTAACAATCAACCCAAGGACATGTTGATTAATATTAAATTTAGAGAGCACCAAGGAAAAAAAAAAAGACACTTCTGCAAAGTATGGCAATTTGGTAGATAATGAAAAAATGTCTAGGGGGCAGAGCTGCCTCTGAAAAATGACTGCTTGTTTGTTTGATTTCTTTGCTCCTTCCTCCCAGCCTTTGATGATCTGTTCAGGTAAACTCGGGGCAAATTCATTAAAACGTCTTTGCAGGCACCAAACGCACTCTTCTCATATCCACTCCGAACACTGTCCCCAAAACCCTTCAGTGCAATACCTTTAGATATTTTTGTTATATCAAGGGTGTATAATGTTAACCTTAACTTTACAGTGTATGCGTCTGCAATAGAACGTGTTGCACTATTGATACTAAAGTTACTCTAAAATTCTCCCCTTTAGACTCGGTGAGAAGCAAATAATAATATAATAATAATCCTGGCATTTGACACTGCGCCTGATCACGTCGTCGAGACGTCTCAAAGCGCTTCACAGAATGCACTGCAAAGTGAACTGACTGTGTATTCCGCGGGCAAAGTACTTCCATTGAAAGAGTTTGGAACAGTTTCACAGTTTCAGAAGAGTTTGCTGTTCCTATGACAACTCAATAAAACTCAAAAGGTACCAGCTAGTTTCCTCTTATCTCTATATTTGTAGATGCAATATTCATGCCTGAGTGCAGGCGTGTCTGTCGCTGAGCCTGATAATAGCTGTAATATCTCACCTACATGGATGAAAACTGGCAAAGTGATAGACTGCTAGTCTGCTATTAAATCTGAGGCCATGAAGAGACTGCATCTTTCAAACTTTGTCCATTGTTAATTCAGATCAAATCTGGACACACGGGGAAATAGACTTTGGCGTTCGAATACATGAAGATACATAGCAGGACATCTGCTTGGATGCTCTTTCACCATCATTGCTACTGTATAAAGCTGGATTGCCTGTGTAGTTTGCCTCAATATTCTGTATTCCAAACATTTAAGTGTCCAGAGAAAAAAACACAAGTTTTTGAAAAAGAGACATAGAATGAAACTAAAGCCCAAACTGAAAACGGTGCCTTTGAGGGCCTTTGATTATGGTTAATAATAATAATAATCCTTGCAATTGATACAGCACCTTATCACGTCTTTGAGACGCCTCAAAGAGCTTCACAGAATATACTGTAAAGTGAATTGACTGTACATTTTGTGGGAGATCTGCAATCTGCATGTGTAAAGTCTTGCCAAAACATATTACATAGAATTACATAGATTGTACAGCATGGAAAAAGGCCATTCAGCCCAACTAGTCCATGCCACTGTTCATACTCCATGTGAGCCTCCAACCTTCCTAATCCCCTCTCTATCTCTTTATCCCTCAAGTAGGACACTGCTGTGTGCAATTGGCAGCCACATTTCTCCCACAAAATATACCGTCACTACACTATATTCTGTGAAGCACTTTGAGACGTCTCGACGATGTGATCAGTCGCTGTCTCAAATCCGAAAGTTCGGTTTGTCAAGAATTCCAGTGTGATGCGGTGGTAAGATGCACAGATACCTCTTAGGACACCCATCAGAATAGACCGACTACCAGCATATCATTTCAAACAGCATCGCCATTCGATTCCGAATAGAAATCAGTTTTTTTTTTGTTGTTTGATTTTGTATAAAGTGTTGATGGACTGAGTGGAAACTGCCAGTTAATTATCCAACAACACGGCTCCCTTTTCCTTTGTGCTATTTTAATTCATGTTGATTTCCTTCAAGCAAAGCAGCTGTCATGTAAATGGTGAGATCTTGCTTATCCCGTCCTTGTTCAGGAACTCAGGTAAGAAGAAAGGAAGAAGATTTGCGCTCCTTTTGTTTGGTTTTCCTGCCTTAACTCCTGACTCCCAAACCACCCCCCGCTGACAAACAGACAGGTTACCAGAGAGAAAACTTTGTCTGCTGGAAGTGTAAATTTAAAACATGTAACTTTTTAATCACCAGTCAATCTTCAGGCTTCGAGATGTGATCCTTAAAATCGTATCAGCAGCTTTAACACTCCGGAAATCCACTCAATAAGTACTAGCAGCAGTCCTCTTAAAGGAGCAATACTCTCAACAACAACAACAACTTGGATGTATATAGCGCCCTCCACGCCGGACGGCGTCTCAGTAACGGATCCCGGGGCCGAGCCCGGGGGAGGAGGAGGAGCCGGGGGAGGAGGGTGGGGGAGGTGACCAAAGGCGCAGTCGGAAAGAAAGGTCTTTAGTAGAGATCTGAAAATAGGAAGGGAGGGAGCGAGACGAAGGGAGTGAGGAAGGCAGTTCCAGAGCCTCTGGGCGTAGTGGCTGAAGGCACGGCCACCGAGGGTGGAGCGGAGGACTCGGGGGACAAGGAGGAGGCCAGACCCGGAGGAACGAAGGCAACGGGTGCTGTTTTGAAGGCAACGGGTACTACTCTTATGCTGAAGAGCTTTCGTATAAGCCGAGTCTTTAGAAAATTTGTAACATCCTGTCCTGAAAATCTACTCGTTCCAAACACCACACAGAGCTGGATTGTTGGAGAGATGCATTGGAGCATCAGCTTAGACTGTGCAATTTCCAAGTCCTGATGTAGGACTTGAACCTACAACCTTCTGACTGGGTGGGGGGGTGGGGGGGGATGCATTGTTGGAGGTGACATCCTTCGGATGAGACCTTAAACCAATTTCCTGAAGGAGGTTTTGATTAGGGCGGGACATTGGCATCACAGCTCTGGAATTCGCCTCCTACACATAAAATGGAGGTGCAGAAATAATGCCATAAATCATTGGCATCAGCAAAATCTTTACTTCCAGAAGCTGTTTTCACAGGTCATTAATCAGACCCTGGGCGGAAGATTAAAATAACTGATTTCCAATAGCTGGGGCTGTGTAAAGGACCCGCACACCATAAATAGCAATAATCATAATAATAATCCTTGCATTTGATACAGCGCCTTATCACGTCTTCGAGACGTCTCAAAGCGCTTTACAGGACACACTGTAAAGTGAACTGACTGTATATTTGTGAGCGAAACACGGCAGCCAATTGCGCACAGCAGCGTCTGTCCCACAAACAGTCTTGGATTGAGTGACCAAATTATTGTTGCGTTTTTTTTTCTTGAAGGATTACCGTAAAGTGAATCAACTGTGTATTTTGTGGGCGAAACTTGTAAATAATTATACAAAAAAGATATCTTTCAAATACACAGCTCTATCACTCGATGCATTGTTAATGTTGCATAGGAACCCACATAGTTAAAAAAAAAGCAGCTTTGAAGTGCAGGCTTGCTTACTGGGAGCAGCTGAACATGGATTGTTACCCGTTTGTGTCACTCAGCCATGACCAACATAGCTTGTAACATTAGCCGCAGTGTGACCTCACCATCTCGTAACAGAACTTGCTGATATAATCCTCTCCCAAGCGCTTGCTAAATACCATCAGGGGGAGAGGACATTAACTTTGAAACCCGCGCTTTCTCCAAATGACCACTCCTGCTTCTAACGACTGGAGATGCTCGAGCAACGATCGAGCTATTAAAAAGGGTTTGATTGGAACTGGGGAGCTTTATTTGAATACCTCTCCAACAAGATATTTATTAACTGCTGTGACCTGCGCCAGAACTTTGCCTTTGCACAGATCGTAATCTAAAATGCAAGTTCTTTATTGACCGCAGAAAACTCCAAATTACTGGGGCCCAGTTTTGTCCTCCACCACACGCACCCAATGGTATAAAAGCCAGTGAGTGCTTGCTGTGGTTTGTGCATGGATTCAATCCTGACACATTCCCGTCCCCTCCAGGTCAGGGAAAAAAACAATCCAAGTCGATAAAGAAAACCACAGTTTCTGGAAGGGAGATTTTCTGGAGGGACGTACATAGAATCATGAAATCTTACAGCACAGAAGGAGGCCATTCGGCCGATCGTGCCTGTGCCGAGGTGGATAGATATTTATTAGGTCAGGGTATTAAGGGATACGGGGCCAGGGCGGGAAATTGGGCTTGAGGTACAGATCAGCCATGATGTTATAGAAAGGCGAGACAGGCTCAAGGGGCTAAATGGCCTCCTCCTGTTCCTATGTTGCCATGTATCTAAGAGCAAGATTAAGATTGGAAAAAGCACTTTTTTCATCATTAAAGTTTTGGGACAGACCCACCGTACAGAGCCTTTTGCTCAACCTCTGCGTGGCTGGCCGATTCTCAAGCCCCTCGCTGAGACTGGCAATGCCACTCCCGCCAATTACAATTACTTTGATGGCTACTTTGATATCAGCCAAGATCCAAAATGCCAAGAGTGCTTTTCTAGAGTTCACGCTGGAGCAGATATAAGAACAACTCGCCCCGAACCGTCTGTGCAGTCAGATCCACAGGCTGCTGATTGATGAGATGTGCTCAGTGAGAGACTTGAGCCCGGACACGGTGCTATGACCTTGGGTCAGTGAGGACATACGGAGCAAGAAGCTCATAAACAATCTTACGATGATTTTTTTTAATATTGCGACACGTCTTTTTGTAAATCTAACCACTCACTTGGAGCTCGTTGAATAAATTACATAACTATATAATCTGGGAAACTTTTGTAGCCCAATTACCCTACTACGCGTTTGTCAAGCATCGATTAAAATCAGTGAATTATTTTTGCACTAACTCTGCCCGCTCTAGTTTTATTAGCACTCCCTCCCTGCGTGTCTCAAGAACTTCAACTTTGCCTTTGGGCCCCTCTCCTACCCCCACCTCCACCCGCATCCCCCACCCCCCCACCCTTATCCAAACCCCCAGCTCGGGTCCAAATCCCTGGCTGTCCAGCTCCTTGGATGTTCTCTGGACATGAAAGGCACTGTGTAAATGTCATTTGTTGTTGTTGAATTTATTTGAAAACAAGAACCAGCTCACGTAAAAGTTGTAGGTTTCGGCATTAAACTACGTCTTCGGATCTGCTAAAAATAATCATAATAAATTGGTCACTTATTGTGCGCAATTGGCTACCGTTTTTCGCCCACAAAATACACAGTCAATTCACTTCGCAGTACATTCTGTGAAGCGCTTTGAGACGTCACGAAGACGTGATAAGGCGCTGTATCAAGTGCAAGGATTATTATTTTTTTTTAAACGCGTAACCGAGCTTCTGGTGACAGCTGCTGTGACGTTTCGTACACCGAGAGGTACCTTGCAGGACGAACACACACACACAGCTGCGCTCCTCATATGGTTGGCAAGGTGTCTGTGTGTTTGCCCCAGTAGATATTCCCTGTAAGAAATCTGACCTATTTTACATCTGAAGCATATGCGCACTCCATAACGAACGTGCACACCTCAACATCCATTACTGTTGATTGAAGTAACGAAAATATGTTACTTCTAATTGCCTTTCTATGTCAAAACCATAAGTACATATTTTCATATTCTCGTCCCAAGTTTCCGACACACACACTCACCTGCTCATCTCAGTATGACAGCAAAGGCGGCCTAATATATATAATAATAATAATAATAACTTGCATTTGATGTAGCGTCTTATTACCTCGTTGAAACGTCTCAAGGGGATTCACAGAATATACTGTCAAGTGAATTGACGGTGCATTTTGTGGGTGAAACGAACTTTAAGCTTGAAGCATTCCACTTTTCCCCCAACCTTACGATTCCTTGCTTTCTGACATGACTAACAATACAAAGTAAATTTCAAAATCTAGCCAAACAAAAGGTCAACCAAAGCGAGGCTGACACTCTCGACCCTGCCCATGGATAAAGATTAATTCGGTCGTTGATTACTGAAAAGAAAACTAATGTTCCAGAGTGATAATTGTCCTCTGCTGTGACCCTAACCCCTGCTATTCTGCACCCTGTCCTCCATATGTACATAGGTCAATCCCATCAGTGGCGAGTCCAGAATGTGCTGTATTGCCCCGGGCACAATCAGCTCGACAGCCTGGTGCTTCCAAAAGGCTTTTAACTCATTACAAACACAAGGAGGCTGACAGTTGGCAGAAATCACATACACTCTGTGTGGGGACTGTATCTTTTTTTATATAATAATAATAATGATAATAATCCTTTTGATGCGTTATAGCGCCTTATCGCGTCTTCGAGACGTCTCAAAGCGCTTCACGGAATACACAGTGAAGTGAATTTGACTGTGTATTTTGTGGGTGAAACGCGGCAGCCAACTGCACACAGCAGCGTCCCGCAAAAACTCGGGGATTGAGTGACCAGATTTTTTTTTAAGGGATCATTACCCCCGGAAAAGCGATCCGGAAAAAGGGAGCGAGGCAAAGGGACTGTGGGGTGGAGTTCCAAGGGATTGGGGGCATAGAGACTGAACCACGACTCCTCTGAAACAGGAGGACATTTACCTTCAGCGGTGGATTATTTGGTAAAGATTATTTGCCTGGAGTGAAAATGATACAGATCCACAAGGTCTCATGTTCGATTGCTGCTCTACGTCAGGGAAGTATATTTCTCATATTATTAGAAGAAAGGGTGATAGTATTACGTGCATTCAAGAGGATGCAAGACCTTGACATGAGGGAGAGGGGAACGGAAGGGTGTGGGAGGGAGTAAGGAAAGGACGGAGACTAGTGTGAAGCGTAAACGAGGCAAGGACTGGTTGGGCCGAGTGGTCAGTACGTAAATGGGTGATTTGTGAATCTCTATTAATAAAGGAGCCACGAGCAATGCATTCCATCTGTGCACTGCATGCGAGATAAAGATACGTGGGATAACATTGGTCCTGAGGTGTAACGACAAATTGCAGCTCTTAGATTTCTTAATTTCGTGCCTAACGATGACTTGGATCGGATGTTGGGAGCAAAGGCTGGATGTCACTCACTCTCGCTGCGGGTTTTCGGGTTGAATTCCGCGCCTCTACGTAACCGGATTTTGTTTTCTTTTACACAATCATACGCTGCCGTGCATATGCATAATTCTCTTAAGCTTTTACCCCTGTGGCTGTACAACTTCATTTGAATCTCCTCGTTTGGATTTTAATGACATGAACTAATCCAAATCATTCTATTCCAATCGCAACCTTTATTCCAATCGCTTGCCAAGATTCCTGCAGAATATACACACAGCCCGTCCGAAAGCGTTTCACAGAATATACTGTAGAGTGTAGTGACTGTGTATTTTGTGGGCGAAACGTGGCAGCCAATTGCGTACAGCGGCATCCCACAAATGGTGGTGCTTTGAGTGACCAAATTTAGCGCGAGTGCACGAGCCACTACACTATACCCACAACTCCCATCTAATTCACAAACACAAGATATATTTCAATAGTTCTTGCACTTAGGAATTAGACAGAGGGAAGCGAGAGCTTCACCAACGGCCAAATTGGACGAGGGCACCGCTTGATCCAGCACTAATCGGTGCAGGGCAGATGGCTGCAGGTTGGATGCCTGGTTGGTGCTGAGCCAGCAGTTGGGACAACACAATTGGTCTCGGTGCCCCTGGGCCAGGGGAAGCAAATAGACATCTGGCAGGATTCCTGCTTCTCTTCTGATTGCAATTTAGTGACCACAGCGGGAAGCAGTGGACATCAACTGAGGATGAGGGCAGTGCCAGCCTCGGCTACCCCAATTCTGTGACTTGGCAACACAGGGTGAATTGTTAAACATAAAGGGACGTCGGAGACTGAGGTGAGTTACTGGGACTCCCAGTTAGCCTAATGGAGAGTATATTGGTGGAATGATAGACACATGTCATTCTGCCAGTCGCTACTCTAGATGTTGTCTGCTTAGTAAATATAAGAGGCTAGATGATGTAAGAGACCCTTGTGGAGTCCTGTAGCTCAGTGGTTAGAGCACTCGCCTCACAAGCGAGAGAACCTGGGTTTGATTCCCGGGCAGGGCAAAACTTTAGGCAAGTTTCCTTACAGCATACACCTGTTTACCTAGCAGTAAGTTAGTCGATTGGCGGATTGCTTCTCCGGAGCTAATAATCCATCCAAATAATAATAATTTGGTACTCAATCAACGGCTATTTGTGGGACGCTGCTGTGTGCAATCGGCTGCCGCGTTTTGCCCACAAAATATAGTCAATTCACTTTACAGTGTATTCTGTGAAGCGCTTTGAGACGTCTCGAAGACGTGACAAGGCGCTGTATCAAATGTAAGGATTATTAGACTGAATTTTAGTCACTCGGTAAAGATTGTAAGATACTCTCATACACAGCTGCCAGTCTAATCCACTGGAACCTTATTTTGAAACAGGTTAAGTGAACCTTTTTACAATCGCCATTGCCCCTGGTCATGCCCTGCCCTGGAGAGAACATTTCCTTCAGAAGTTTTCTTGGCTTTCTCAATAAGAAGGTTTCTCTCCCGGAGGCTACGCGTAGAGTCAGGCTTCAGGCTCGTTCGAGCGAGCATGTGGCCGTTTATGTTCCTTCTTCACAAAGCCAGGCGAGCATTTCATTCTTTGGATGCCTAATTGAAACATTCAGGTCAGCGCAGTGCCAGTGATGCTTATCTACCACAAACAGAAAAGGGTTTGTTTTTTCTTTTTCCCCAAGAAAATGAATGGAAACGATGTTTACTTTAAAAGCTAGTGAAGTGGGAAATGGCTGCTCCTCGAATAGATTCTATTTCCTTTTGGGGAGAAAGGCCATCTCCTGCGCTTTTGTTAGAGGGAGAGAAAGAGAGAGGGACGGTAGGAATCTGACATAAGAATGCCTTTCATCCCCAGTAAATAATAATGATGATAATCCTTGCATTTGATACAGCGCCTTATCATGTCATCGAGACGTCGCAAAGCGCTTCGCAGAACATACTATAAAGTCGGTTGACTGTATATTTTGTGGGTGAAACGCGGCAGCCAATTGCGCAGAGCAGCGTCCCCACAAACAGCCGTGGATTGAGCCCCCATGTTCTCAGTAATGAAGTGGTGGAAAGGCTGTATGCCGGGTGTAAATTTTAAAACAGATTCCCTTCACCTGAGAAGCAGGCCGCGAGCAGATCAAAGACTTCCAGACGATGGGCCAGCAGCAATATAATGTGTGAGTGGCTACTGAACTATGCTCAAATCTACTGTGTCAGGTCACACCTGAACTTGCGGTGAACTTTGACCATTTCTAATAGCAGCGATGCCAGCCGGAGGCTTAAAACGCGGAGAACAAAGGACACTGTGAGAGTAAAGTTGTCAACTATGTGATCGCTGTTTATATTGCGCTCGGAATAAAAGTAGAAAATTACCATGTTCGGATTTCCACCTGGACTCCGCCATATTCATTCTCCATCCCCGACGTGTTTCTTTTTGTGTCACTTGTGGCTTTTGCGGCTCTGTGGCCCTAACACACACCCAACAATGGGAAGAATGGCATCAAGGCTGAGGGACTCTGGTGGCTGAGTATGTGTGGAAATGCTCAGCAGGTTGATCAGCAACTGAATGAGCAAGTTCGCTTCACGCTTCAGGTGTGTGTGACCCGCTTTGCTCTGTTGAAATCTTCACTGTTTTTTGGGCAAGGAATTCCACCTGTCAGGTCTGGATTTTACTCTGTTTGCTTCGATTTTCAGAGCGTCGTAAATACAGGACGCGGCAAAAATCACATCTTCGAGACGTCTCAAAGCACTTTGATGAACTTTATAACTGTGGGGAGGCAAGATAACGTTTTGCCCACAAAATACACAGTCAATTCACTTTACAGTAAGCTTTGAGACGTCTCGAAGACGGGATAAGGCTCTACATCAATTGCAAGGATTATTATTATATATTATATAACTGTGCCACCAAAACCAAGGCTACCACAAAATAGTCAAATATTATTTGCAGCTCCTTTCTTTGGCACTGATGACTCCAGATAGTTCGGCAATCCGAACTCTCCCAACCTTAGGCATCCGTAGTCTGAAACCCAGCCTCTCCAACAACGGCAAAAATGTGAAATATGTATATCATTTTAGTGATGGTAACGCCATGGTATTATTATTATTATTATTATTATTATTTTACGATGATGTATTTTGCTATATTACATGGAATGGTTAATGTTTGACATTGCTGTCCAAAAGACTGACCACTCGAGCCCTATTGGAACGTAGGAACATAGGAATTAGGAGCAGAAGTAGGCCATTCAGCCCCTCGAGCCTGCTCTGCCATTCAATAAGATCATGGCTGATCTTATTGAATATAATTCAACACATGATCTTATTGGATAATTTCAAAGCTATTGGCTTTGAAAGAACTTCGGACTTGGCATGAAAATGTCTGTCAGTCGCTGTATCACACTCTGGGACGCTAAATAAATGCAACAAATTGCTGTTGTTGCCTCGTCCACCACTAGGAGCATCACACCCTATTTCTTCCCCCCTCTCCCCCACCCCACCCTTTGCTCTTGGTTCTAATCCAGACTGTAATATAATAAAACAGCCGCAAATTCTAGCCTCAGTCCCATTGCGGTGCACTAGCTGTGTACACATTGCTTCCAACCTCACCATGGCAACGGCTGGCCCCATAACCTGGTTCGATGTGGTTAGTCTCCACATAATTAAATGTAACTCGGCAATACATTTAATACTATTATTGCTCTTTGTGGGTCTACATCTCAAGCTATAAATAGGAAAGGTAGTTGGGGAGCAAAGCTTGGGATCCTGAGTGTATCCATCCATCACCGGTTAACCCACTTGCGGGTTATTTGGAAAAGAAGAAAAACTCATTGACATATTGGCTTCAGGGGCCTGTGGCACCGTCTCATCACTCTTCAATCACGCGCTCCTTTACACTCGAGGAATAAACTGCCTTATCCCACAACTCTCGGCGGGTAATAACGTGTAACGTGTGTTCGCTTTGCGCCGTGGAAATGTTGACACTGGAGATTAACTTCAAAAAGTCCCCCCCAGGCACCGAGGCCTTAAACCCTAACCTGCGCAGACCATCCGAATGGCTGTTTCCTTTCATCTCCACTTTACCAAACTGCCTGACCTTGTGCTTTGCCGGCATTGGGATGGGATGGGGGTGAGGGGCATAGCCCGTGGCACGGAATTCTGTGTACAGTTCACTGGAGCAGTGGATTTCTTCAGCAGCTCCGTGAAGCCTGTAATTAGCTGCATTTTGATGTTAATTAGGCCGTTCCTTCAGAACTTGCAACACAAAAAAAAACTCTCTCTTGAGGTGTGCGCCGTAACCCAAGGTTAAAGGCACAGTGTCCCTCTCACCGTACCTGAACAGACTGGATTTCAGTAACAAGACCTGGTCAAACCTGTCTCGTAAAGACCCCGTTACCAATCCCCAGCCTGTGCAGAGAGAGGTGTGCGGGAAGGCATGAGCTGTGGAAGTCGAGTGTTTAATGCGCAAGCAGGAGAGATTGGTTTGTGTGACACTACTGGGCGCATTTGGCCCACCAACTACATCGTCAATTTACTTGACAGTATATTCCGTGAAGCGCTTTGAGACGTCTCGAAAACGTGATAACCCTAACCTGTTTAATCCAACGCGAGGATTATTATTATTATAATTTACATTCCCAACAACCCCCTCACAACAAAGAAATGGGCCAAGTGGAAAAGTGTCCTGGTTTAGGTTTTGAGTGACACATTTTTACAATGAGATCAATGTTACAGCATGGAGGGAGAAAAAAGATTAATTTGATTCTGAGCCAAATACCGGTTGTAACGGGGCTAAAAAAAAAAGGGGGCTAGCATCTGTACCAAGATGGGACCTTCCTCTTCGACCTTGCCTACGGTCATCTCCCCACTCCCCCGGCTCGGTGTCGTGCTCCGCCACTGTCAAGCGCTCTGGGGACGCTAACTCATGTGGCGGGCGCAGTGTAATAATAATCCTTTGCATTCGATACAGCGCCTTATCATGTCTTCGAGACGTCTCAAAGCGCTTCACGGGATAAGACTGTGAAGGGAATTGACTGTACATTTTGTGGGTGAAATGCGGCAGCCAATTGCGCACAGCAGCGTCCCCACAAACAGCCGTGGGTTGACTGACCAAATTATTATTATTTTTTTTGTAGGAATTATTACCCCTGGAAAAGAGATCCACCAATCGACTAACAACTGGGTTCCTACTTACTGCTAGGTGCGTGGAGTAAGGAAACTTGCCCAACATGTAAAGGCAAGTTTGTTTTTGTTGTGTTTAGTATTTAGTTCACATTAACCTGAAGCGTCATCCTCGGCTGCTCACTTGGTCACCATTTCGAAGCATTAGAGGATTTTAATTTTGTGAGGCAACAGATTAATTTTATTGCTGTTCAATATACTTTCTCATCACGGGACACTATCGAAACACTCCACACAACACATCCCTGTTTGCCCGGTCTACCATCCGTTTGTTCCTTTTCAAAAACAATTGAAAGTTAATAAAGAAAAATCCATGATATGCTCTCATGAACATAGCCCTGCTGTTATCCTTACTGTACAGTTCCTTGCATTGTAATGAGTAAATGAAATTAATTAATGCTGAGCAATTTTTACTGACCTGGAAACTAAGATGGCAGCTGAAAAGAGCTGCATTGGTTGTCGCTTTCTCCCACATATCTAAACCCTAAGATGAAATTCAATAGCGCTCACCACAAGTCACATTAATTTTCCATTATTCTGTGGCGGTATTAACATCTAAAGCCAACTAAATCGACTGGACAACAGTGCAAGAGGGATTTTTATTTAGAGTCATCAAAACATGTCCGTATTCTTGAGTCCAGTCAGTCAATTTGGGAAGCTTTACATGTTTATAATCTCCGTCTCAAAATAGAATAAGATGATTCTTTTTAATGTGGGGGGGGGGAGAGTGGGCGGGAGAAACAAATGGTATGATGTTATGAAGTTTCTGTTAAACAAAGCAGTAAAGAATGTAGCCAGCTCGCATAGATTGAGATGAACAAAATTCCGCAATGGCTAATAATAATAATAATAATCCTTGCATTTGATACAGCGCCTTATCACGTTGTTCAGACGTTCCAAAGCGCTTCACAGAATATACTGTAAAATGAATTGATTGTAGATTTTGTGGGAGAAACGTGACAGCCAATTGCACAGCATTAAGGAAGGAGTCACTGCTTGTATTAGACAATGTGGGTCATGGTGCCTTTGCAACTCCACACACCTTGAGTTTATTTGTTTATATCCCAATTAATTTTTCCTTTGTTTTTGACTAGCAGAACATCACCCGCCTGAAAATACAGAACAAAACACATCTGCTTAATATGAAGACTTAGATACACAGCCGGGCAGCACAAAGGAAGAGATAAATGCCCTATAAATAAAATACTATGCGCTATTCGCAATTAAAGCGAACAAGCCTTGCTGTCAGGCAAACGGTTTATAGTACGGAGAAAACGTTCAATAGAGTTGAAAGATTTTCGTTCGGATTTTGTTCACTTGACTCCTGATGTCACATCCAAAAAGCAGGTTTATTCGAGGAACAATACGAAATGAAAGAGCTGGTTATTATTAATGGGAAATGCTGGAACCGTCAAAAGAAGTCGACAAAAACACATCAATTTAAGACAGTTAGCAAGCAAGCAAAGGGGAAACTTTAGGAGATTTTTTTTTCCGCACAGAGTTGTTAGGGTGTGGAATGTACTTCTGGGTCTGGCTGTGAAGTTTGGTTCCCTCTTGAGAGCTAATGTGGACTTTGATAGATAGGACTGAATGTATCACTCTTTCAAAGGGTCAGCACAGACAAACAGGTAAAATGGTCCTCTTCTATGCTACAGATTTACTCTGAATATTGTCTGTATACTCTGGACCAGCAGAGCAATACCGCAATTATGACCATCAAATGACGGAGGACCGACTGAACATAATGAAAAAGACCTAAATTCCACTTGAACTGAGTCAGCAGGTAGAAAGACGTCAGTGGTTCCCAGAGTGAGTTTAAACACATTACTGCACTGAAACCAACACCGTAAATCTCCCACCGAATAAAGCAGGTCCTTTTACACATGAGAAAGAGCTTTCGGTTCAGCACCTGTAGCACTTGGGGATTGAGGATAACAGACTGTGGGTATGTTCTGTTATATTTGAAGCAGAAGATGGAATCATGTGAAATTGGTACAAAGTGGAATCCTATGCATTTATGCACAATTGGCTGCCGCGTTTCGCCCACAAAATATACAGTCAATTCATTTGACAGAATATTCTGTGAAGCGCTTTGAGATGTCTAGAATACACGATAAGGCGCTATAGCGAATGGAAGGGTTATTATTATTATTATTAAAGGTGTTTTAAAGTCAGATATACGTACAGGAGGAATAATAATTGAGTACTTGCTAAACTAAAAAAAAGGAAATTCCTTGCATTAAATATAGTGCACATTTTAAATCTTTTTGGACAACATCGTTTGTTTCACCCGGGAAGCAACTGAAAGGATTAACTTTTTCTTTCTTTTAAAATCACAGAATTATAATTCACGATGCCTGGAAACATCAGTGTGGAAGACGAGGTTGAAGATTAAAGTAAATGATTAAAATAATTAAATACTTCAAGTTGACAAGCAGAACCATAATTTTGCCTTCAGACATTTGTCTGTAATTAGTTAATTAATCCTAACACAAATTAGGAACAGTAATGAGCCAGTGAAGCTGAACGCATCAGGCATTTCTGAAGGTAAAAAAAAAATATTTTTCCTTCTGTCTGGTCTGAGCTTCCGTCTCCTCTTAAAGTACCTTGTGGCAGAGATGCGAGCAGAGATCAGGTGTCACAGTGACAATCCCAGACAAAGTCGCACTTGGTGCCTTAGAGTTGAAGGGGATGGCTGATGTATTCTGCAGTCACTGTTAGTAACTCCCCTGGTTCCTGTTATTTCACCCACAAGATATACAGTCACTCCACTTGACAGTATGTCCTGTGAAGCGCTTTGAGACGTCTCGAAGACGTGATGAGGCGCTGCATCGAATGCAAGGATTATTATTGTATGATTGTTACACCACACATTTAACAAAATCGTACAAGGTGAAACTCGTAGCATTTCATTTAGCTTTCGTTGTGTTAATCACAGCAAGGAACACGCTGTGAAATGCCGCAAATCTCACCCCAGTGGGTGAAAGCAAGGCATTACCAAACAGTAATATTGCCGTGCGGTTGAGATGGTAGAAAAGTGTGACTGTAAAGTTGAAATGCTGTGAGTGTTATATACGTGTGACAATTCTCAATCTACAACACTGGTGTTATGCAGTAAATCCTTTATTCTCAGCTCCCAATATTCCAGCCATATGTCCACTGCGGTCACCGATGTTGGAGCGGAGAGGGACAAGCAGGAGACCAGAGCCAGCCGAGCAGAGGCAGGGGGTGGTGGAGCGGGGAGAAACCAGGTCAGAAAGGTAGGGAGGTGCCAGGGCGTGAAGGGATTTGTAGGCAAGCGAGAAGGTACCTACATTTGTGTGACAAAACTATTCATTAGATATTATAAAACATGATGGTGAAACTCGAGCAATTCCTGAATATAATCTGAAGCAAAGATAATTTTTAGCAGCTTGAACCACACCGCACAAATCTATATTTTACTTTTCTTCATGCCACACATAAAATCATTTGAAATGATTTAACCAATATATTATTTGGATACAGAGTGTATAAAAAAAGAATTAATGCGGTTGAAATTAAGTTACGTACATACACAATGTAACGCAGACAGGAATTTGCTGTTTCTTTCCTGTATTACAAAGAGCAGATTGCATTTATTACCAGATGAAGCACATTCATCATAACCACATAATAGAGACATGACTAATATCATTAATTAATAAGCGCTAGTGACTGTACAAATACAGAATAATGGATACCTGACAATGATTACAAGGCGATAATCTAATGTACAGACTCAGATGATTGTAAACTGTATACAATCATCAAAGTTTCGCTAGTTTATCGCATTAGTATGAACCCCGGGGTGAGATTAGAGATTAAAGTAACCCTAGTTATTTTATGTTATATACTTTATTCTTTACATTATAAATACTGTTTGCATTTTGATTTGATCGAGTGTAAACGATAGCTGTCATTAGTGTTAATGTCCCTCGTCCCATCCCCTTCACCGTTGGTGGCTGTGCCTTCAGTCACTACTCCCCGAAACTCTGGGACCTCTTCCCTCAATCCCTCTGCCTTTCCCTCCCCTTCCCTACTTTCAAATCCAACCTGAAGAGCTTCTTTTGTGAATGTGCTTACAGTCACCTCCTCCCTCCGTCTTCCCCTAACTCGCGGTCACTGTCAAGCACTCCGGGACGCTACCCCATGTGAAGGGCTCTGTATAAATGCAAGTTGTTGTTGTTGTTGTTGTAATGAGTCTGAGTGGCCAATTCTGTCCATGTCATTAACGGAAACTATTGTCTGTCATAACAGAGTGTAATGCCACTACTACAGCAATATCACTGACCAGTCAAGCCTAAACCCACCATAAACTAATATCACCATGAAACTAATATCATTCGCTCAGAAAACAAATGAAACCAGTCTCTTAATACAACGGTTTGTCAACTGGCAAGTGCACGAGAGCTTTCCGATCAGTAATAAGTGAGTAAAAATTGGCCAAATCCATCAAAGCAAAACCAGCTTCAAAGCTTCACGGCAGCGGGAACTTTGCACTGTCACAAAGACTTTGAGAAGGCATTCTGTCATTGTAACACGTAGCAGTATGTCATGCCTGTTCTGTCGCTGGCCATTGAGATGTGCATAAAAGCAGGTTGACTCACTTGGCAATTTTCTTGCTCCCTGTGGAGAAGAGGAACTCACTGCCACACTATTTAATTTGTTTTATGGTTCAAAAACAATTTTCGGGTTGACCGCTAACAGCTACATCCTTGGACTTTTATTATTCTGCCCAGTTGGAGGAAGCCTGATAATAGTTAAAAAATAATAATAATAATAATTTGGTCACTCAATCCACGAGTGTTCGTGGGACGCTGCTGTGCGCAATTGACTGCCACGTTTCGCCCACAAAAGAATATACAGTCGATTTGCTTTACAGTATATTTTATGAAGCACATTGAGACGTCTCGAAGACGTGATAAGGCGCTATATCAAGTGCAAGAATTATTATTGTTGTTAGACAAACTGTCTCCCTTTAGTTCACGGTATGTAATAATAACCATAATCGTTGCATTTGAGATAGCACCTTTCACCTCATGAATGACAGGAAACACCTTCAATTTCAAAACTGCAAGCTACAAACGATGCTCAGCAGTTTAACGTCAGCAGCAAAGAATTCTTGCTTTGTGGCTACTTTGACCAAACACATTAACATCAACATCTGGAGTGATCTCTGGGACACGCGAGTTCCCAAGCACTGCTGTGACGTGAGCTTAAAAGTCAGGTGCGAGTATCACGTATGATGTTCACACGCAAAGACAAGCAGACATTGTCTTTTGCTGCGATATTACGGGTGTGAGGTACAGTAACGTGGTGGTTAGGGCACTCAGCGAATTGACTGCATGTATTTTGTGGGCAAAATGCGGCTGCCAATTGCACACAGATGTGTCCTGGGAACAGTCGTGGACTGAGTGACCAAATTACTTGTGTCATTTATTATTTTTGAAGGGATTATTACCCCGGGAAAGTGACCCGTCAATCGACTAACAACCGGGTTCCCACTTACGACTAAGCAATAGGTTATCGCCTGAATAAGGGCCGCGAGTTATGGAGATGTTGTTCTCAGCCCCATCAGCCCAGCACCACGAGAGCTCGGCTGGAACTCGAAGGGAAGCGAGCGAGGAATCAGAAGCAAGGGGGGGAAAAAAGAATCACATCAGTCAGATGTCGCTATTTTTAACCAGGCCCCTTTCTCCGACTGGATCAGAACTGACCTGCGGGGAAAAAGAACAGAAGGAGTTTCTCCAGCGTTTCTCCCGCAGCAAGTTCTGGGTAGCTGCCGTGATTTTTTTCTTCTCCCCCCCCCCCCCACCCCCCCCCAACCCACCCCCTTTATAATTTATTGCCAGTGACAGCTGAGAGCGCGCAGCGCGCAGAGACTGGATGTGAGGAGTGTCAGATGGGATCTGTTAAGAGTTGAGACATCATGGACGTGGCTGTCCTCGCCGCATTGTCGCCGGGGATTACGTGACATGTCTCCCGAGCACTGACTGACAGCTCCCAGCCGCTCAGCTGCGCATTTCTACAGTTATGTTCCTGCGTGTGCACGGTCTGTGCTCCATCTCACATTCAATCTTCTGCGCTGATCATCAGCAAGCGACAGGAAAGAACTCTTGGCACGTTTCGCCCACAAAACACACAGTCAGTCCACTTTACCGTATATTCTGACACGTCTCAAAGCACTTCACAGAATGTACTGTAAAGTGGATTGACTGTGTGTTTTGTGGGCGAAACTCGACAGCCAATTGCACACAGCAGCGTCCTCATAAACAGGATTGAGTGACTAAATTACTATAATTTTTTTTTGAAGGGATTATTACACTCGGAAAAGTGATTTGCCAATCGACTAACAACCAGCTTCCTATCTACTTCTAAGTAAACAGAGGCATGTGGAGGAAGGAAACTTGCCCAATGTTTCGTCCTGCCCAGGAATCAAACCCGAGAGAGAGTGCCCACGATGTAAATATGCCTTAAAGGGACCTGTCATGTGTGTTTACTATATCTGGGTTTTATTCACCACAGGATAGAAAAGTGGGTGAAAGCAATCGCCACTAACCTCAACTTTTGATGGCGTAATCCCAGCAACTGCCCCCTTACTGTCTTCACAGACTGTTAGCCAGTTAGCTGCAGTGTGAAGAGATGATCAGTGTGATAGTCTGGTGTCTTGCCTTGTAAAAGGGAACACATTTGGTAAAATAAAGACCCATAAATCTTTAAAGCAGCAAGCTATGTGTTTTGGTTGTCATAACCCAGATGTCCTGCAGATCCACTCACAGCTTTTAGTACAATGAATTGAGCAAATGAAACCCGACAAGGCAATAGTGTCATTTGTAATTAACTGTAACGTTTTCTCAATTAAAAAGATTATACTCCTACTGAGCGTAAGTAATTCAAGTGGATTTTTTCTTTATTATTGGAAACGTTTCCGATAAATCTCTGGATGTACGTTTCTGAACGGTAATTGAATATTGACACATTGGTATGAGTTGGCAATGGTGTGAGATCTTTTTTTTCCATTTACCACAGAAAAATGACCAGTTGAGTGAAGTACAGAGAAAGACATTTGCAGAATTTTTAAGGGCAGGATTTCAATCCGATCGAATTAATCCCTGACTGTGCCCGTTATTATTACAATAATAGTCCTTGCATTTAATATGGAGCCTAATCAAGTCGTTGAGACGTCTCAAAGCACTTCGCAAGATCTACTGTAAAGTAGATTGACTGTGTATTTTGTGGGCGAAATTTCAATAATGTTGAAGTTTACCAAGTGGGGCTCATTTCAAACATCTTACAGTGAGTGCAGAGGGTGGGCAAGCCAGTGTGCCCCCCTTTAACACACCCAGGCCAGTTCAGTTCCATTCACGCCTTTAGATCAATCGATTGGAGAGAGTTAGTGCTAATCACATGCGCTGTGGCTGTTAGAGTCTATTTTCACCTCCAAATACAAATCGATTTCTCGTGGTTTCCTTTGCTATATTGCACGCACAAAACTCTTTCACAGATCACGACTGACTGCGAAGAGCAATCAGGGATTCACACTCCATTTAAGGAGCAGCATCATTCGGATTAATTTTTATGGACACACTTTAACATGCTCTGTGGCTGGATATTGACCGTACACCAACAGTTATTGTTCATTCCTCAGTCTTCCACTCTGATACCCAGTATGTCCCATGTCACTGCTCAGTTGACCACAACAAGCTTTGTTCAATACCTTTGCATTTACCTCTGAGTACTTAGCCCGAGTACAGTGGGAAATAGGGTGGGTCGGAGTAAGATTGCTAAAAATACAATCAAAGAGTGTATCCTTTGGAACCTTTGGAACCTTCGGCCACCCTCCTACCCCTACCCTCCCTGCCCTCACCCTCCCTGATCTCAACCCCCTGCTCGGGTCCAAATCCTTGACTATCCAGCACCTTGGGACGTCCTCCCGACATGAAAGGCGCCGCGTAAATGTAATTTGTTCTTGTTGTTGTGTGGTAAAGGGAAAGGGAACAAAGAGGCTGATAACTCGCCCACTAATTTAAAATTCCACATGTTGGTTACAATTGGCAATGAGCTGCGGTATTCTATTATATAAAATAAAATAAACCAGGGTCGGGCATTGGAAATTATATTACAATACGATTGGCAGAACTGTCTCAAAGCAAAACCGCGAGACAAAAAATACACTCAATGTCACGAATATTGCTTTGCCCACGTTTGAACATAGTCCATTATTCAAACGCAAGCCACTGAAGCATATCAGTATCTTAGCAAAGTGACAAGGCTGTGAGTGCATTAGAACAATAGCTTTGGCACCACTGAATATTGCAGTGGTTATTTGTAGCGTCTCAGAATGTAATCCTGGTCTCATTTGAACTGAGGCCTGAGCACAATAGTGTTGCTTATTTATTTCCTTTGAAATGTACTGAAGACTTGGACAGTTTTTAAAATGCGATCTAGCGTTATTATGGATTGTGCGCAATTGGCTGCCGCGTTTCGCACACAAAATATGCAGTCAATTCACTTTACAGGATATTTTGTGAAGCGCTTTGAGTCGTCTCAAAGACGTAATAAAGTTCTATATCAAGTGTGAGGATTACTATCATCATCATTATTATTATTATAAAGAATTTGAAGCTTCAAAACCATACGATTTCCCTGTCAGGCTGACGCAAAATTATTAGATTCGAACATTGCATTGAATGAATTCCTGGAACTAATATCATTTAAGATTCCAATGGTGATTGCACGACTAGTCATGGTTTTGAGCTCCATCGACCACGATTTTGATTTCCTCACCAGCTGTAATGTCAGACGAAGCTTCAAAGCTCCCGTAGATTGAGTACTGGAAAGCTTTGAAGTCCACAATTCATGAACATTCATGACAGTCCTTATAATTGCAACAAGCAGACTAGGAAGAGACCAGAACGCTGCCCCTTTACCAGCCCCATAACTCTTTGTAAAACTCCCAAGTTTCTCCGTGTAGATAAAGTTCATGCACTGCTTACTCATTTTCCATCTATTCATCTACACTATTTTCCACACCACTAGTTCTGGCACCAATAAAAACATACTCTTGCCCCCACGTTAAGCGCACATTTGCATCAGTAAATAAATAAACCTTAAAGGCTTCATTTACATTAATTTCCTGTGCCATTTTGCCCGGCCACACAAGAATTACAGACATGAGGAAGGATGCTACCAGAAATGTAAAGGGCCATTTCCTTCCTGATCAACCGAGTGGAACAATAATTCCAACAATATGGTACATACGTTGCTGGAAACATGCCCTACAGGAGTAAATAGAAGTCAGGTTTTTTTTCTAAATAACCAATTTCTCTCCTGAGGATGCTTCTCTCCTTGGTTGCTCATAAATAGGTGATCAATTAGATTCTTGCCATTGAACCTCTTTGAGACGTTTTGACACAATAAGATTCTATACCAAATGTAAGAATTATTATGATAATAAAGTGTGAAGGAATTACACTTCACAGCTATGATGTGTAGTAAATGTAGATAACCAGACATACCTGTTCACTTTATTCATCTAATTTCTTTTCTTCTTATTGTTTGGAAATTTAGTTTGTGACTGTCATTGTACGTTGACAATTTTCTTGCCTGAATTATCTTTGATAAAAGAAAATTGAAAAGTTAATTTTGTTGTAAGAACAAAATTCCTAATAATAAAGGTTCCAGCGCCTTGGGACGTCCTCCCAACATGAAAGGCGGTTTACAAATATAATTTTGTTGTGTTGTAGGAAATTAATGAACCGTCTTTTAAGGGGAAACCTCCTGAATTTGCACAATAACTGAAATGTCCAGATTACTATTGATGAGAGAACATCTGGAATACAGATTCCAGCTTCAACACATTTGCTAGTTTACTGCCGCCAGAGGAGTGCATTGCCATGTCAGTATGAGAATGAACTGCGTAATTCAGGAGGATATACATTGGTAAATTTATACCAGGATCCAGTCTTATATTTGATTCATTCTCGCACAAAAACATAAAAGACTCAGTATTTCCGTCACTTAGATCTTTCTCTGAATCCTCAGTCGAATCAAACCGAGTGCAAAAATTAGAACAGAGTCTGAACTTAAACAACATTATGGACGAAAAATATTTTTCGTTCCTTCCTGGATGGACTTGGGAAGGATTAAAACAATTGGGAACAAATATTAAATGTGGCACTTGGGAATGTCGAAATGTTAAGAGAGGGTATGGGCAAAAGGATTTTGTTTTGTTGGTTTGTTTGTTTGTTTGTTTGTTTAAATTAGCTATAACTGATCTGAACTGCACAAGGAGCCCATTGAGAGAGAGAGAGCTCCAGTCCCTGAGATCAGAATTGCCAAAAATTAAAATAGTTTGTACCCCAATCAACCCAAAATAGCCCAATATTCCAAGTTGCCTGGATGTGGGGGTGGGGGTGGGTGGGGGGGATGGGGGGGGTAGGAGAGTGGCCAATTTTAGTTAGGTTAAAAAAAACATATTTTCAAAAGGAGAGAGAAGAGAGGAAAAAAAAAAAAAAAAAAAGTTTTTGCAAGTTGAAACCAAATGAAACTTGGCTTTAAAATCAAAAATCTTGGCCACCCGCCCAAAACCGCCCCAAAACCGCCCGATCGGGCGTGAAAACCCGCCCCGCCCCCTCACCCCGCCCACCGACGTTGGCCGGAGCGCGCTCGAAGCTGATCGTCGCGCGCGGCGATGACGTAGAAGCGGCGCGACGCGAGCGAGCGAGTGCGGGAAGGCCGGGGGGTGAGTCGGCGCGAATTCGGTGTCGCCGGTCAGTCAGTCAGTCAGTCTCCCGCCCGCCCGCCCGCAAAATGGAGTACCTGATAGGCATTCAGGGCCGTGACTTCGTCCTCCTGGCCTCCGACATGGTGGCCGCGAGCAGCATCATCGCCATGAAGCACGGTAAGCCGCCCGCCCCCCCCTCACACACACACACACACACACCAGGCCTCAGGCCTAGCGCGCCCGGGGCCTTCTCTCTCTCTCCCCCCCCCCCCCCCCCCCCCCGGATGACCCGCCTGAAGGACGGCGGGTTTCTGTACACCCGGCAGCTACAATCCCCCCTCCCCTCCCCCACCCACACCGGGCAGCCATTCAGCCTCTGGCCTACAGGAGTCGATGGATGTCTGGGCTGTGGGGGGGAGGGAAATGTTGCTGTGTGTGTGTCGGTCTGACACAGGCCCTCGATACACACACACACACACACACACAGACTCACACACCCCCAACACACACACAGACTCACACACCCCCAACACACACACAGACTCACACACCCCCAACACACACACAGACTCACACACCCACACACACACAGACTCACACACCCCAACACACACACAGACTCACACACCCCCCACACACACACAGACTCACACACCCCCACACACATACAGACACACACACCACACACAGACTCACACACCCCCCCACACACAGACTCACACACCCCCACACACACAGACTCACACCCACACACACACAGACTCACACACCCCAACACACACACAGACTCACACACCCCCAACACACACACAGACTCACACACCCCCAACACACACACAGACTCACACACCCCCAACACACACACAGACTCACACACCCCCAACACACACACACACTCACACACCCCAACACACAGACAGACTCACACACCCCCAACACACACACAGACTCACACACCCCCAACACACACACAGACTCACACACCCCCAACACACAGACAGACATGCATCCCACACACCAACATCCCCCCCTCGCACACACACACACAGACACGTACACAGACCACCCACACCAGACACCCACCCCCCCCACACACAGACACACAAACAGACACAGCCACACACATACAATTACACCCGACCCCCCCTCCCCCCATACAC
This sequence comes from Callorhinchus milii, assembly GCF_018977255.1. Classification (NCBI taxonomy): domain Eukaryota; kingdom Metazoa; phylum Chordata; class Chondrichthyes; order Chimaeriformes; family Callorhinchidae; genus Callorhinchus; species Callorhinchus milii. The sequence continues at coordinate 12,593,042 of NW_024704751.1, forward strand.
AGAACCCTCTCACACACAGACATACGCACACACACCCCAAGCAAAAGAACACAAGTAATAGAAACAGAAGAAGTCAGTGGGAACACTCAGCAGATTCAGGCAGCATCTATGGAGAGAGGAAAGTGGGTTAGCGTTTCAGGTCGATGACCTTTCAGTCGAACATAAGGGTTTGCAAGACCAAAGAAGACCCAAACTCTATCCACTTCGCCTTCCGCCATCCTGGCAGTCACGTTGCACATGTCATGGCCCAAACTATCTACAGTATCACGAGAATATGCGCGTGCTAAATACACAGTCACTACACGTAACAGGGTATTCTGTGAAGCACTTTGAGACATCTTGAAGACGTGATGAGGTGAAATCAAATGCAAGGATTATAACTGTTATTACTTATTATTACTATTCACCAGTAGATGCCACATGTTTGTAGTTGTGTTTTTTTCAGCAGCTACAGATCAGCAATCATATTGATCTCGTGCACAGGCACAGCATCACCTTGACATGACATAAAGTGACTGACAGAAAGAACACCATTAGCTTATCGCCATCATCATTCTCCTCAGTGGCTGCTTCCCTGTATCCTAGTAGGTTTGTGTGCGGAGTGTGATCCTCATCAGAAATAAGTAGGCTTTAGAGGCTTTATAATGCATTCTGTGCAATGCATATTTATATACAACAGGTGCAGCACCATCGCTGCTGCGGCACAGTGTGAGTGAGAGAGCAGTGGAAATAATGCCTTAGTTTTAATATACTACAAATTGCCTCCTACGAAGTTCTCACAGCTCTTGAATTGCATTAATATTGTGGCAGCAAGCTGCATCCTATATACCATCAAATGTGGCGACACATAGATCAAAACACTGCCTACAGGCTATAATTCCGACATAATTTAAAAGACACCAGACTTTAAATTTGATTCAAATTTCAATTGCTGCACAGCAAAGAGTCCTGTTAAGCACTCCGAGATGCTACCCCATGTGAAGGGTGCAAAATAAATGCAAGTTGTTGTTGTTAAGTTCTCTAGAGTTCCTTTGCCATGAAATTAATAAGTTAGTCCAAACAAAGTTGCAAGCTATTATAGTTAAACTGTATTTCTGTTTAAATATATAGCAACAGAAGTGGTATTGATGTACCTAATCTGTGAAGATTTTGATCAACACAAGATCGCCAGCATTTGAACTACCAATTATATTCTATGGAATTCCATTACATCTGTTTCACTGCATTGAATCATAAAAGTGAATGCAAGTAGGGATTATGATCCTGTGTATAGTAAAATATGACAAAAGGTGAAGATCTTGTACCAATATGGATTAAAATATGAGAAAATAGGTAACTGGGGCTTGGAATAGGTTTAGAAACTACACTTGAATCAGGATTCTATTGATATGAATGTACATTGGAATTTGAAGTGTATTTGTACGTCATAACTTCACTAACTATATATAAAAATGTTGCACCTTGGCTACTGTAGGGTTTGTCACAATCTGTAAAGTATTTGGGTAGAAAAAATGGACATAAGTGAGTGAAGCAAATTATTCACCTCAATCAGCATAGGTACATTAGGACTGAATCTTAGAATTTTCTTGTCCGAAATCAATGTCCCAATGGAAAATATCCAGCTGGTTCATTACATTTTCAATGTGCTCCGTCAGGCCTAGTCTCAGCTCACACCATTATTCAGCAAATTGAAAGTGAAAGTATTGATGAAGAATTAGCTTCGAGGGTCAAAGGAACAAAATGGTGCTTAAAAATACATTATTATCAAAGCTATTTAACTCATTCTGTATCTAGGATTGTAGCTTTTAACTCCCCATTTCCTTTTGTTTAGATTACGATAAAATGTTTAAATTGAGCGAGAAGATCCTGTTGCTGTGTGTGGGAGAGGCTGGAGACACTGTGCAGTTTGCAGAGTACATTCAGAAAAATGTACAGCTCTACAAAATGAGGAATGGTAGGTCATCAACATATTCTACTCCATTTGGTCCTGTTAATGCTGCTGTTTGATTTTCAAAGCACTGGTTCCTGAAATCCTAAAATCACAAGTTAAATATTGTTAACTTAATTTTGACATAAAATACTGCAGGTGTTAACTTAATTTTACCTGTCAGAATAACATTCCTTGTAAATATGTTTTCTAAAAAAAAACATTTCAGCCAAACGGGGGAAGCAGCAAATTTGTCCAATTTGTCATATATATCAGTATTATTAAGGCTTGCTGCAATTACTGAATTTCTTCTTTTTTTGGAATTTGAAGTGAATTGATGCGACAGTACTTCTTGCTTGTTGTGATTATCTTGGAATTATCAGAAACTGACTGTTTCCTTCCTGCATTTAAATCGACGTGGAATTTGATTGTACTTCATATATAAAAGTCAACGTAACATATTGTTTAAAAGGTGCTGAAATTAGACATTTGTTCCTCTGGTTACCAAGTGAAGCATTTTCTATAATCCAGATTTCCATTAGAATGGATTTTATTGTAGTTTGAGTTTGTTATCATTTTGTTGAAAATACAGCAATATTTGATACCAATACAGGAACTATCCTGGTTCTATTACCTTTGTGAATGCATCCATTTTCCAGTGTTAATTGTATGATAGGTGTTGTAGTAGAGAGAGTATCATTGATTTGGATGTAAAGAGTTATAGAGGTCAGGAACCTTCCCGATATGATTATGATGGAGATTTACAATATCTAATAATGCAGTAAATTTTGAATCCATTTGTCTCTGATCTTATTCTCTACCCCAATTCCCTTTCCTCCACACAAATAATCTGATACTACTATATGTTGCTGGTCTGTCAGTCTTCAATTCAAAGTTTGAAATATATATAGAAAACCTTGCTCACTGTTGAGGAATGTTATGCGTAATATAACTCTTCTTCAATTATTCATTACAGTACAGTGACTGACAACTGGGAGATTGAGTTTCGTCTAACTAAAACTCAAACTGTATTCATACCGTAAAATCCCTTCTGTACACAAGGATTAAATTAGCGCAGTGCCAACCAATTAGTTTGGAAATTGAATATTCTTTGTACTGAATATTGAAACAATCTAATATTCAGATAAATTACAGGATTGGAATTTATTGCATAGCAATTTGAGATTCACTTTACCCCAGTAAAAGAATGTGATTCAAATTAGTTTCCCGAGAGGCTTACTAGTACAGTGCGCCAATTTTCAAGCAACCCAGTGTTGCTGTGTCATTGACTGGCCTGATATGGATTCTTTCCTTCAGTTGCCAACACAGTTCTCGAGTTCATGATCACAGCTATGTACTGAAGGTAGGTGAGAGGGAGGGTGTTTGCACTGTTGCAAAATGAAAGTGGGAAGAAATACTGAGATTTATTGCTCTTTTTCATTACATTTGAGAGATAATGATAGGGCCTCTTAATTATACATCTTTCTTGTATTTCAGCTACAATAAATAATTCATCTTGACTCTACAATTCTTAGATGTAATATTTTATTACTTTGAGTTCATCTTGATATGCAAACTGATGTTCCCAGTCCATCAAAAGTTTGCAGTCCTGACTGACACATTTTGTCATAGCGGATATAATTTAATTGTGTTGTAGTTTGTTCCACTGTGCATTATCATAAAGGAATTTTGACACTAATTCCATCAAATTCTGTTACCATCACAGTCATTTCTTCTCATTTACATGTATTTATATGTTATGTGACAGTCTTTGCTGCCATGGGGGATTGTTAGCTTTGCTAATGTTTAGGTCGGTTTTGTTAGTCTATTTTCTAGCCACAAGCAGCAGTTTGCTGGCAAGATTTGTAAACTCATGCAGGCTTGCCAAGCCTCACTCATTCATTTTGGGCAACACTAACTCATTGAAAGTGAACTCGTTGCTGTATAGATTTAAACAGGTTTGTCATCTCTCGCTCGTCAAAAGTCCCTTCTGGTGTTTATACTGAGGTTGGCAGCTGTGTCCCTGTGTTGATATCCTGGTTGAAGAAACTGCAGCCTCCTTAAGCAAGTGGCTTAAGAGAGGGTACGAAATATTCTTTGGAATTATTGCTGTACAAATTCTTGCAGTTGAAGACAGGTGAAATGATGATCAATGAGGTGTCCTTAAAATGTGGATATGAAATTAATCTGGATATGAAACTGAAAAGCGATTGCACAATATATTGTTACATTGCACCATAATAGACCACTGTTTTGCCTATTTATTTTTTTCTTTCCACATTCTGTTTTATGGGATCAGCATTGGCTAATCCTTTAGGATGTGATCTATTCACTTCCTCATCTGGGAAGTGCTCCATAGCGAAAGGAGGTTGACATTGATTCTTTTCCCAAAACAGTGAACGTTACACATGTGTTGTTCCAAATCAGACAAAGGCAGTTATCTGTTTGTCCTACATACAGCTGAAATTGCAATTGATCCTTTTGCCTATTCTACTGTTGTCCCTTTATTCCTGTTACTACGTACTTTGAGTTAGCAATGCTGCTGTTCTGTAACCGTTACAGTTAAATCAATATCTGTCCAAATCCATTTCACTCATCCTGGGTGGGTGGAGAGGAAGCTATTTTAAACAGTCAATTCACTTTACAGTATATTCTGTGAAACACTTTGAAACGTCTCAAAGACATGGTAAGGAGTTATATCAAATGCAACGATTATTATATCTAAATTTCACTATTGAATTACACGCAAACTGATGCATTTCATTCAGCGAACATCAACAGGTGTTTAAAAAAAAANCTAACCAAAGGAAACTAGCACAATCTTAATGTCAAGAGGAATCTAGGCTAATGTTGTCCAAGTTACGTTTTGTTGAAACAAATACAGATTGTGTCACCAAAAGGGATTGAAGTTCATTGTTATGATGATCCAAGTTGGCATTTTCCATGTAGTTTTATTCCTGATCACAAATCTCGTCTCTTAGAATTAATGTAATCTAGTTTGCCTCATCAAGAGTTCATTGATGAAATAAAATCTGAAATACCGTCATTCACATAAGATGCACATTTTAAGGGGATTATCAGTTGTTATTGTGTCCTTTCCATGAATTTCATGCAGCCTGAATTCTCCCCCCACCAAAAAAATACCTTATTCTAAAGATTTTCTCTTTCAGTTTTGGAAATTTTCAAGCAAACAACTGAATTCTTGGGCAATGGAACAGCATTTTTTAAAACAAGTGTTTTACTGTATTTAGTAATCTGCTTTGTGAAGTCGTGACTTACAGTATTGTGCTTGTCAAATGATTTACCGCCGTTGACCACAAATATGAGGCTCCATATTCCCTCGTGGTACAAACTAACAGATACACCACTATTTGATCTTAGAGAATGCTTCAATTTGAGGGTTGTCCCAAGGAAAACCATGAGTAGGATTACAGTCAGAAGTCGGGAGAAGTTTACAATTTACTCACCTAATCATTAATTTTCAAACTATTTCAGTTTCCGTGAGATACTATTTGCAATAGAGCTTAGTTTTGACCATTAACTGTAATTAACAGGCATAAAATAATGTTTGAAGATATTGCTCACTTTGTTAAAATCTTATTAGATCACATTCAATTTTCAAACTGTTCCAAACATAATTACATTGCAAATAAAAATCTCAGACATTGGAAGTGTAGTTTGTGTTTCTTTTAATCCCATTTGCAGATGAACTAGTGACAGTGGAAGCAACTCAGAAGCAATTCATCTTTGTTTCGTCTTCACAGGTTATGAGCTGAGTCCTGCAGCAGCTGCCAACTTCACTCGCAAAAATCTGGCAGAATATCTTCGGAGTCGGGTAAGGCATAGATAGGCGTCGACTTTTTGTTTTTTATACCTTTCTTGAAGCACCCGGTACTGTATCGTTACAATACAATTTACATCAGGGCAACATAGCAAAGTGCGTTCGGACATTGAATTAGAGTTGACAATGTTTCTAACCTCCTTTTCCTTGCAATTCTATTCAACATGCAGAAAGTGCAGAGACTTGGAAGTTGGTTATTTTCTAGCGCAGGAAGTTGGGTATGTAGACAATTGAGCTGGGCTCAAAGTAAATCTACTCTTGCTGTGGTAGTTAGTATCCCATTCAGGATTTTCCAACTTTGACACTTAAATATAGACTCAGAGAAATTCAGAAAACTACCCCCTGAAAGATCACAAGACAAATAATATTAAGAAATTCATCACAGAGAGAGAGAGACAGAAATTTGATGTGTGCCCCCAACTACAAAACTTTAGAGTTCAAACATTCACAATGTGGATTCACTGTTGCTTCCCCAGAGGGGGGCTGACTTTTGATGTCAGCTGGTTTGTCAGTGAGGTGAGGGAATATAGACATGAAGAGAGTCCCACTCCAGCACAATGCCTTGGGAATTGACCAAGGTGTACTGCTGATGTGCCTGGAGATGCTGTCAAGTTGGATCATCCCACTTTTCCAACTGAAGATTGAGGAGGAAGGAAGGAGTGATATCGCCTGGTAAAACAAATTTCTGAACCTTATCTATTTTGAACTTATCCAAAACTAGTAAAGTAGCCTGCTCACTCATGCATGACTGACACAGGGCTATTGTCATGTTGGTTTAAAAGCCTCTAAAAGAGAAACCAGATTGATCTAATAGCTATTTTTATTCCAAGATCAATTATTTCCTTTCCAAAAGCCAAACACAGTGTACTCATCGAGATCATAGCTGATCATAAAAAAATCTCTGTGGGTTCAGTGCTGACATTCGTGTGTTTTCTTCAGTCCCAAGGCTATTGGTGTAATACTTGGGCAAAGTATAAAAGGTACAGTTACCGAGTTAAGTTACTATTTTGATCTCAAAGCATTTTAATTTGGCTAATGAAATAGAAATAAAACTATTGTGCCAAAGCTTTAACATTTGCAGGTTTGGAAACTGAATGAAATCTTTACTTTGAAATTCATAATACTACTAATAATAATAATCCTTGCATTTGATATAGCGCTTTTCACGCCTTCTAGACTTCTCAAAGCACTTCACAGAATATACTGTAAAGTGAATTGATTGTATTTTGTAGGCGAAATAGGTCTTTGTGCTACAAGGACGCTGCATTAGTTACCTTACTGCAGCGTTTGGCGCTCCCCAAGGTCTCACCATCTGAGGAGCAAAATATTTTAACCTTCCTGAAAAAACTCCACTCTCCCTGCTGTGTGGTCCGTCTGAAACAGGCAGCCCGTCGGGCAAGTCCAGGCTTGGGCAAGCTACTCGCAGCACAACCACAGGGAGGCTAACTGTACCCGGTGATCTACACTAACCATAAACGTCTTCAATTACCCTGTTACTGATATTATTTTAATCACTTGTAACAAGTCACAATTTTCTGCCTTGGTGAGGGAGCGCAGTGCAGCATTCACCTGTGCCATATGTTCCTAATCATACGACCGGTGTCAGACACCTAACAGCTAGTCTCATCAGCCACGCCCCCCCTCCCCGTTGCACTCTGCACAGAAGGGTGGGCAAAACATCCCAATTAAATTATCCATAATTGATGATGTTGTATTGGCACTGAACCTTGCCCTCCCTTGACACTGTTAACGTTTTTTAGTTAGCCAGCTGTTTAATGCTCCCCGGTGGATTGGAGCTGTGATCTCGATGGAAGAATGTGTTTAGAGTGAGCTCAAGGATGGAGCGCCACTTATTTCCCAGAGCTGCAGTTGCTGCCTGCCCTGGCTTCCAGCCAATAGAGCCAGCTGCCATTACTAACTTGACCCCCCCCATCATATAATTTATGCTGTTTAACAAGGTCTTAACATTTCAAAAAAATTTTAGCCATGTTTTTCACACAGTACTTGTGACTAAAACTATTATTTTATAGGACACAATTCATGTTTTCATGCTGTTCAATCCTCAACTGCCAAGTTTTTTTTAATAAGTTATATGAACGTTTATTTAGGGGGAGGGAATTTCACTTGGATCAATTTGCTCAATGTATTTTAGAGCATCCAAAATTGTCCTAATTTTGAAATGGGTGTTTCTATAGTTCTTAAAAGAACTTCCGGAAAACCCAGCATCATAATGAAGGCTGCATTTGAGAATTTGCCATGTTATGGATGTTCTTAAGTGGACCTGAATAGATTAGGTGGAATTTCTCCTTTTTTATTGTATATATATATACATACACATATATATACATACACACATATATATATAATATAGAGTGTTTTTGTCCTTAATATTTTCTGCCAATTCTCGGAGAATAAGAAATTAGGGGGGGGGGGAATCAGCATTCCTTAACTTTTTTTGTAAAAGAATATTTGAATCATTGTTGTAACAGTTTGTGAAATATTTCATTTTTATTAATGTGTCTGAGCAGCATCCTATTCCTAGCTAAACGTGTATTCAGCGTCGCGAACAGTAACGTGATGACATTGTGCTAAACAAGTCCCAGCTCGTTCGGATTATATCTCTCAGCCGACACATATGTCAATCTCCAGCTAATAGACTAGAGACTAAAAACACATGTCACTGTTTCGTTATGTTGCATTGGTGACACCAATAAGAGATTTGCCAAATCTGCTAATTTCTGGAAATCAAACTGGATCTGAAGTCTCCTTTTCCTTGCTAGTTGAATCCGGGCATTGTTGGTGGTATTGAACCATTTTAAATAGAATTTAAAAGGAGGCAACAGTGGTATAATTTGAGTCTTATACCAAGCTGTTGCATCACAACAACAACTTGAACTTATATAGCACCCTCCATGCAAGGTAGCGTCTTAGAGAGCTTAACAGTGACAGAACTTGGCGGCGTATTAAGTGATTAAGCATCACTTAATATGCACTTCTCCATTGAACATTGTACATTGTAATTAATGAACATTGTACAATGTACATTGGAATTAATCTGGCCGACGTAGCTGACAAAGCAATCGAGGATGCTACTCTACATGAGGAGCATTATGTAAATGTGAGTTGTTGTTGTTCTGTACAAACGGAACCAAAATATTTCTTGAATTTTAGACCTGAGCAATCATGTGTTGCTGTCTCATTAATGCAGTTAATAATTTATAGGTTTTCCATAAAGTTGTACAGAACCTACATTCAAATGGAATAGGTAATTCAAGAGCTCCAAATTAACCTTGGTCTGTTTGAGTCAGGCTATTGGCCACAGGTTTGTGTGCATGTGGGTGTGTGTGGGCTGAGCTCACAGAGCAGTGGATGTAATCAGGAGTTGTTGCATGTGGCCATTACACTTATGTATGTACACTCATTTCTCAACTTGGCTTTTTAATGAACTGCCTGCAACCGGTGAGTGCATTTTCATTTAAAAATGTTCCCGTCAACAAGGAGCTTGTCTCAAGAGTTTCCAGCCATGTAGCCATGTAACAGGTGTTGCTGTTATCTGGACAAATGGTGATGCTCATCTCTGCATTTCAGTTAGAGATGCAAGTACAGTTATAGATAGCATTGCGGCCCCTAAGATTGAGCCTACCTAAAAGGATATTAGAGGAAGTAAGACAGCAAGCTGGATTCAAAGACTTTTGTACCTACCCAGAATATTTAATATCTGATGACTCCTTTAAGCAATGTGTTAGAATGATTTTATAGAAGATCAAACGGTGGCACTGTTAATTAGATTTTTCCCCTACATCTTGCCAAAGGAAGACCGGTCAAATTCCGTAACCCATGGTTTTGAATCTGGATTTTTTTTAAGAAGAGAATGGAGGTGCAATGGTGTGAAAAGAATAGAGGAATTAAGACCTATCTCAAGAGGTTGGTTACATGCTTTAAATGTGCCATTTGCCCCCAAAAAGCATCGGTTGGTTGAAACATGCTTTATATTTGGTGTGAAAAGTTCAATATAACCAGCATTAGTTAACACCTGTAAAATACCACCCTTTGTAATTTCATGTTTCTGTGAAAAAGTGGCCTTCAGTTTGTTTTCATTATTCATCAAGATACTGCATATGTATTGTAGCTGAATGGAATGATATAAAGGACCATGAATGATGACCTGATAAATATTTCACAAAAGGCACTTAGCACACTTACAGAAGTAGTTATTATGTCAGTCATTCATTTGATTTATCCAGTGTCTATAAATGTTATTTAAACCAACTTTTTTTCAATATTCATAGAGGCTATTATGAATGGCAAAGGCACATTAACACTCTCTTTTGTATCAAGTGAGGCGTCTCTTAAACATCCTGAGGTAATTGTTTTACCATCTTGAAAATCCTCCAAAGTGGGATTAAGTGTTAAATTCACAAGACAGTCTCAAACCCATGCAAAAATCCGTTCAGAATTCAAGATCCTCATCCTCACCTACAAGGCCATTCACTGCCTCGCTCCCTCCTACCTCTCCGACCTACTATCCCCCTGCTTACCTGCCCGTACCCTCCGTTCCTCTGGCTCCGGTCTGCTCCACATCCCCCGCCCCAACCGCCCTACCATCCGTGGCCGGGCCTTCAGCCTCTCAGCCCCGAGGCTCTGGAACTCTATCCCCCGGTGCCTTCACTGCTTCCTCCCTTTCCTCCTTCAAGGCCGGTCTCAAGACCTTTCTCTTTGACCGGCCTTCAGCTCTCTACCCCCTCCTCGCTCCCTCCCTTCCCTCCCCTCACCATTTGCCCCCTCCTCGCTCCCTCCCTTCCCTCCCCTCACCCTGACCATTTGCCCCTTGCTCGGGTCCTGACCCAACTGTACAGCGGCTTGGGACATCCTCCCAACAATCTTGTTGTTGAGTCATCGCGAAAAAAAAAGATGGATTTTATTTTAAATTTACCTTGGTCACTGTACAGGAGCCAGCTCAGCTCCAAGCAGATCCCGTTTACTGCATCCTCATTTATCCTCTCTGCTACCCCCCCCCACTGAGGATACTTACATTTCCAGCTCCTTGAACCTTTGCCTTGGCCTAAGATCTGGAGGTCACACAATATGTTGGATAAAATGTTTGTGTCCTCCCAAAGATTAAAGCTTCAAAGAAGTACAGTAGTCATTAAATGTTTACTATTTCCTGTTCATCCTCCTTTTTCAACATCCTGTAGTCCCTTAGGGTTTAAACTTGTTTCCTTCGCTACCTTCGTTCTATTGTGATATCGGGCGGAGTGCTACAAACCTGTATTTGCGCTTATACTTACAGTTATATTATCTCCCTGGACAGCTGTACAGACGTAGAGAGCATTCCTTTCTTTTGAGTACCTGGCAGTAATTTGAATATGTAAATGTGTCTGTATTCAGTTGTGCAGCTAAAAAAAAATTTCACTGCTAGAGTGCCTGACTTCTTAATTACCGCTACCAGCAATCGGAGGGGGGAGAGAGGAGTTGGAGGGAATGAAGACTTAAGTAGTGAAGTAGTTGCAGTCCCTGCAGCTTAATATTTATGTCATGTGGAAATGGGAGAAAATCTCCACTTCCCAAACCACATGTGGTGTGTATAACCTGCTGTACATGGTGTAAATTAAAGAGAACATTGCAATTTATCTGAGGAAATTCTGTTTTTTTTTGCTAAACAAAGAACAGTGAATGTTGAATATTTACAGGACCTCTTCGGAGAATGCACACGAAACCTGGAATATATTTAAAGCTATGTTACATTTTAAGCAGAGTATATTTAAAAGAAATACAACAGATGTATTTTCAAAGCAACCAGCAGTCTCGGCTTGTCTGCTCAATTACAAAGCTTTACATTTGTGAAAAAATACTGAGATTCAGGGATGTAACTTTAAAGCATTGCCGATGGATTTTGCTTAATGAAGACAGGCTGATAAATGGATTTACTTCCATTTCCAGCTTTATTTTCTAATTAAAATTCCCAACTGTCTGTTCCAAATCTAACTGAAAGCCCTGTAGTACAATACATTTGCAAAATAAAATAGGTAACCCTTTAAGGGTTAATTTTTTTCACTGAATAATGTTGCATGGTAATAAAATTCTCATTTATTAGCTTGCATTTTGTCCCATAGAAAACACTGCAGAAATTAATGATTTTCATTTACAAGAGAATAGTGTAAAATGTCGGGATAATGAGCCGCCTGTAATCCATTCCAAGTAGTGAATCATTAAATATAACCGTTTTAATTAAAAGCTGGTGGAAGAATGTTTAACAGGAAGAGCTATCACACCACACGAGACAGTGTGATTATCTTCTATGTATGTATTCATTCAACGTGCTTACAGTAGTTAGCGTAGGATTCCCCCCAAAATTAATAACTTAGTAATAAACGTCCAGGATGTGTGTTTTTTTTAAAGCCTTTTAAAGCTGCAAACATAAAAGATTCAACAGTCCAGTGTCAGCAGAGTTGGAGTTGTTCCAAAGAAGCAGACAGACACCATTTTGGTTATCAACGATGGTTACTGGGGTGTTCAAACATTCTACTTGAGGACCGAGCTACTTCTTTGTCTCTTATGTCCATAGCCTTGTAGACCAATGGACTTAAGGAGAATGCCTGTCCCCTCCCTTCATAACATTATACAGTTGTTGCCAGGATTGTCAGTCCTCTACACCAAGTTATCTACAGGAGGGTTAAGGTTGTTCCGGCAATAATGGTTGCACTCTAACAATCTGAATTGATCTGAGAAGTCTCTTTAAGACCAAATGTCATGTCATTGCTTCTGTGCAACTCTCTACGAGACCATGTCTCTGCCTGGAACTCTCCCTTATACACAAGTATGTCATGCTTGCTCTACTTTCTATTTAGACTGTGACTGGCTTGTTGGTACCCCCCAAAATAATACATACGCTCCCAATAGTCACCATGAGATCCTTTCTGACTCTCTGTTGGTTAAAATTGGTTATGAATATTGTATCTCTTAAAACAATACCACAGAGATTAGACTGTTGGGAGCTTGCGCATGTTTGCCACAACCCTGATAGGGGACATCACCTGTGCCTCTTGTGTGCATTCATAAGGGTTTAAGCACTGCTGCCTTGAAGTTAATTGTTTAGGCAGACACTCCACCAAATTGTTGCATTTGTTTCCAGAGGGACCTGCTATTTTCTACTGAAGGTGGAGCTTTCTGAAATCTCCCTGGAGGAGGCTTCGTTTCTACTTTATAATATGTGATTAGTACATAACAACAACTTGCATTTATAGAGCTCCCTTCACACGTGGTAGCATCTCGGAGCACTGAACAATGGCATAGATTGTCATCGAGCCGGGGGCAAATGAGAGGTAACCATCCTTCACAGGCACAGTCAAAGAGGAAAGTCTTCAGGTGCGATCTGAAGACGAACAGAGAAGGCTGGAGCAAGGTAGAGGGATTGAGACACCAACCCTCTCCCTCATCTGTCTTCAAGTCCTGCCTCGAAACCTACCTCTTTGACCATGCATATTGTCATCTCCTCTTCGACATCAAGAAGCGCTCTGACATGTTATCCTACAAGAAGATTGTTATATAAGTGCAAGTTGTTGTTCTTGCTAAGAACTTTGCATAAGTTCCCTCATGTATACGCGGCCATCAATTCTGGTTTAAGTCGTGCCAATTGTGTGTCTTTTTTTTGCCAGAGGAAAGAATTGTAGAGCTATTTTTAGAATTAAGGGAGGGGCGGGTACCTTCTGAGCTTGATCAGGCTTACTTCCTCCATATTGCTCGGCCAAGGAATGGTAATAGCTGCTTCCTTAGAGATGCCTGTGATTGAACCATCTTGTCTTGGCAATCAAGAAGAATCATGAACTGTGTTTTGGCTGAAAGATCAGAAGTAACAGCTGGAGCAGGTTACCAGGAAACCTGGTAGAGGCCTGGACACTCAACTCACTTAAGAATTGCCTAATACCATAATGGGAAGAAGATAGATCTGGATCTTTGGAAGAATAAGATAAATGAAGAGCTCATGTCAGAATTGACAGACCGTTAAACTAGTTACAAAATGCACACGATGATCATTTGCCAACAAAACATGTAGTCAGTATCTATTCCAGTACATCCTATAAAACACTTGTTGAGACATCCTTCCAACCTGAAAGCTACTTTAACAAACGCAAGGATCATTATGATTACTTTATATTCACAGTATAAACCAGAAGGAAAGTAGCTACTCATTCATGCTTGGCATCTCAGTAGTAGAAGTAGGGCCAGTACGTCGCGCTTTTTGTCAGTCCACTTTAGTTCAGAAAGTAAAATTACACCTTTTAAAAGTTATGTTGTAAATTTTTAATTTTTACCTCTGGCCCTAAACTTGCACCTTTTGATGTTGTTGTATTTACTTTCTTTGTTTTACCCCCGCCCTTTCCAAAGTAAAGCCTTACTGTATTAGGCTTCGTACCAATTAAAACCCCTTCAAGGGCTTCGCTGCGTGCTAGGTAGGTTACTAGATTAATAGGTGAGCGTTGTTTATGGATATCTTTTGTAACCTTGAACGCTTGCACTGCCGTGATTGGTCAGACGGGCAGGAAGTCGGTCTGTAAAACTCTTACTTGTCGGTATTTTATTTTGCTCAAGTCGTGCCGTCTGCCGGTGCAAGTTTCTAAAGATTTAATTATGGCTGCTGGGGGTTGGAAGGGGTCCAATATGAGATTAACGCTCCCCCTCCCCAGCTCGGTGGGATACTTCCTCACTCTCTGCCCGAACTGTGAGTTTGTTTCACCAGATGTCGCTGAGAAACTCATCAGTAAACTGCCTCCCTCCGTTCACGTTTGTTTTTTTAAATTTCTTTATTAAATTCCGTTTCACTGGAGCATCTGGGTAATTTCACACAGTTTGCTTCCGAAGTTTTAATAACTATTGGTGTTTCGTTTTCTTTAATCATGGATAACAAACCCCCTGCATTTGTCGACGAGAATTGATAATGAAAAACAGTGTTATTGCATTGGGAGCCTTCGGTTTTGAAGTTTTATTCAAAGCTATGTATACTGTAATTAACCTGAACTTGTTAAAAAATTACCCTGTCCTATAAAGCTAATGTATCTGTAATCCAATGAGTTTTAAAATCTGTCAGCAGTACAACGTGCATTTTGTTGCAAAGTTATTTGTGACTATTTTCTTTTTTATTTATTTTCCACAACTCCGGATTTCTCCCTTTCCTGCCTTGCTGGGTTGCCTTTCCACAGGGGGAAATAATAAAGAAGTCCTATAATACTGTAACTTGCCCTAGTCATCATTTTTATATGGGCGAGCGTTAGTAAGCTATGTGCAACGATTGGCGGGAGAGAAGATGTCATATCTAAGCTTTATCTTGTCCTCATCTGACCTACAAATAGGTAGGTGCACTTTCCAGCAAGCGACACTGGATAGTAACTGGGAGCAGTAAACTTGGCTAATTTCCCCCCACCATCAGGGTCATTTGAGAATAATTGTAAGCCCCTTCGATCACCGCGGCTAAATTCAACACAGACAAGGGATTGAACCCAAGACTTTATGATTCTGTCTGACTTTTTTAGCACTTAGCATTTACCTTAACAACTGAGCTTTTGGTAGGGGATGTAGAAAGTTGTGTGCACATTTTAACCTGGTGATTTCTTACATTTTGCAGCATTTTCCCAGCCTGTTTTCTGGATGCACAGATACCATTTTTGCTAATATCCAGCAAATCAAAACTGGCCTAATTTCAATAATCAACGCCCAACGGTTATTTTAAGAATGATGTGAAGTTGAGAATTATTGTCAAACAAGTGTTGATTTAGAAATCGGGGCTTATATTGATGATTATCAACAAAGTGCTGCTCATTAAAGCTGTGAGCTTGTTCTGACTGCTGGTGATTACTCTTCTCATAAATGCCGCACCTTGTGTTTTACAGACACCCTACCATGTGAACATGATTTTAGCTGGTTACGATGAGCATGATGGGCCTGCGTTATACTACATGGACTACTTAGCAGCTCTGGCCAAAGCTCCCTTTGCCGCTCATGGATATGGCGCCTTTCTCACGCTCAGTATCCTAGACCAACATTATAAGCCAGGTAGGTTATGGGTAGGGTTACAGCAGAGTGCTGAACTACCTGAGGTTTGTCTCTCTTTATTCCACCAAACATTTAAATTTGCCTCCAAAAGAGAAACTAACTATGGTGGGACTCCACCTGTTCCAGGCTCCATAACCCTCTCTACAAGTAACTATTGGCTGCCACTCTTCATCCCCACTCTTTAGCTGTGCTGCCCACATCTCTGTTTTTCATTTTTTCTTCCGATTTTCCCCCCCCCCACTCCTCCCCCCAACCACCGTTATTTCATTTCCCTCCCTTTTTGAATTTTGAAGTTTTATTTTACTTCAATGTAACGTTAAATGTAAGTACAGTACCCTTCCTCCATACTCTTCCACGATCTAAATTAATTCCCCCACCCCCCCGGAAAAAAAATCCACACACATCAAAATTAACCTCATTGTGCAATCTTGATGGCACAAAATTTGCAGCCACGTTTCCATCTGTAACATCCGTCTCTTTCCTAATTAATCTTGCGTTGCAAAGTTCTTCATTGACCACCAGTGTGCCTACAGTTCTCAGATAGACCCTGAAAATACTGGCTCTATTCACTATTGTGTGTTCTTTTTAAACTTGAGGATCAGTCAAATGACCTGACTTGACGAAATTTGTTATGTTTTTTTAGGGAAGCCGTTAAATTGATAAAAATTAACTGGGAGGACTGTCCAAAGAAGCAAACTGCAAATCAATAGGACTTTGACTGTTTGTGTGTGAGAAGGCCACTGTTTCCTTTGCAGAAGGCAGTGTGCGTTTACTAAAGCCAGCTGCATACAGCTAGCAAAATGGTGTATCTATAGACCAAACAATTTTAAGAACAAAATTCAAATTGGTATTGCATTACAGACTGAAACAGATTCTTTGGCTGAATTATTTTTAGTAAGTGGTTTTTTTTTGTTGTATTAAGTGAATAGTTTCCCTTGGAAGTTAATTTAAATGCCATTTAAGTAAAGTTGCCTAACAGGAAATTGCATTTAAAACTTTTTTGGGGGGGACAAATTGGTAAAGCATTACTGCCAGAATTAAGCGGAGAGGGAGGTTGAATGTGCCTTTTATGGACTGTATTGTGTGCACCCAAACCTTTTATCCCAGGAACCTCTTGACTGTGACATAACGTACAAATTCTCCGGAAATTATGTTTTGTCTTAAAACCTTTTAAATATTTCATAAATTCCCAAACACTTTGCCAATGTTGGCATTCAGTGACACGTTGCCAACCTAGAATGTTCATGAGACATAATCGCTTCATTCTGAATTCCTCTACCTTAACCGGCTGACTTGCTTTCAGTTTTGAGAATCCAGGGATAGTGCAGCCAGTTAAGAAGCAAGTTGCAAAAAACACTGCCAACCCTCAGAGCTGTTAGATCAACACTGACACACTTACCGCTGTTGTTATTTCCCTTATGTAGTGACATCAAGCGGTGTGATCAACTGGAAATAATGTAGGTAGAAACTGGAGCCATTTGTTAATACGAAAAGTGCCATTTCAGGACAGGATACAGGAGGTATCATACTTCTGGTTAGCACGTCACCATGCTATAAGCAAGCCCGCATTTTATTCACAGGAGGTATAACAGGGGTCGCACGTACAGTTTTCTTACTCTATATTTTTTTAAAACAAACATTCGTAGCACGAAAATGTACAGAAAATTCTAGTTTGAGCACTAGGGATTCTCTGGAAATGCACCAGAGTTTTCATATTACACTGTTTTGAGTCGCAGGCAATTTATTTTTGTTAGATAATTGAAAAATACTACTGCAGTCTTTGAAGAGTTTTAAAAAAAACCTGAGTTTGTTATTCAAAGCGTGCTCTGAATAGACTCATTGGTTTCCCTGATTTCATTGGAATTGACTGTGTCCCCGGATCCTAATGGCTGAGGGAAGAGAACCAGGTCTGCGCTCTTAGAAGTAAAAAGCACGTGTCGCTTTCATTGGTGAATCTAATGCTCAGCAGGAGGCTAGTGAAAGAAGGGCACTAACTGCAGCCGGCATCTGCAGATGGAGCTCATTTTCACACCACTTGTAATAAATTGAATCTAAGAGGTGCCTGTCCTTTTCCTGAGTTTGAACCAGGAAAAAGGGGTGGATTCTGATGCGCTTCGATTTCCAGAAACTAATTGATTTGTTCCAGCTTGCGGTTTGAGTGCTCTTACTCTTGTGTGTGTGTGTTTTTTTTAAAAAAAACTGCTTTACATATGGACTGCGTTCAGCTGCGAGTCAGATGACTTCTGTTTTCGAGTCTGGACTTTATTTAATTTTGAAAAAATTTGTTTTTATTTGAGAAAATTTTTCAAAGATTGAAACAATGTGTGTTTGCAGATCTCACACGCGAAGAATCCTTGGAGCTCTTGAAGAAGTGCTTGAAAGAGGTGAGCCTCAAACCCGGGCTGAACAGAGTCGTTGCAAGAAAGTGGATTTGTACAAAAAGGGCGGGCAGCGTTCATTTTCTGGGGGATTTAAAAACCTCCTGCTTTGTGCTGACTTATTTTCACCCGTGACAGTAACTGCTGAGGAAAAGGAAAGTCATTAAACTGTTCCTTGTTAATGTTTCTCCTGGAGCAGCCAGCAGGAGGGGTGTTTAGAAGCAAAGCAGTTCGGGCAGCGCATTTTGTTTTTTGTTAAACACAGCAGTGCTTGGCTGCCGTGGAGTTATGGAATTTGTCTACTCCAGATCAGCTTCCCTCGAAAACAAAAACAAAAAGGTTGCAGATCTCTTACTCTTTTGGTTCCGGCGCTATTCGTATGTGGCCTTCACCTGACCCAAAATTCTACCTCTCTGGGGGTATAGCACAAGTTTGGGAGAGCTGCTCTTAACCGTTGGTGGGGGCGGGAGGGTGGAAGAATAGCGCCTTGCTTCCTGTTAGAGTGCTATTTCCCTTTTGAGGCACAGCTAAGGTCAGTAGTCTTGCTGTCTTGCTTGCGGATTCATATTTTAATGTTTAAAATACCTTAATTGTTGACTGCAAGTCGTTTTCGGGGTTACGCTGCACCCCAGTTGGAATGCGCTACAGTATTAGCACTGTATTAGGCGGAGCACACAGAAGGTGACATCAGAAGTGGGACTTCAGGAACCTGACGAGCCTTTGTTTATCACTGGGCTGCCCGGCTCACTTCCTGGGTCACTATCGCGGCTTCATTGTATAGGATGTTATGCTCCCCCCCCCCCACCCCGTTAACACTGTATAACGAGGTCCCAACGTATTTGGATTCATTGGTAAACAAGTGCCATGTTTTGTACTTCCAGATCCAGAAACGGTTCATCTTGAATCTCCCCTCATTCACTGTCCGGATCATTGATAAAGAAGGCATTCATGATATGGAGCAGATTTCTGTGGCTGACATATAATCACTTCGCACACAGTTTTTTTTTGTTTTTTTTTACTTGCTGAAATTGATTAGCGTGTGTATCCAAGCTCAATAAAACCCCACTCTCAACACCAGATCCTTTTTTGTGACTAAAAACGCACTTGTACAAACTCGCGTTCATACCAGCAAAGATATACACATTGCATTTTGGAGGAGAATCTTTTTTAAAGAAAAAAATATTTCACAGATCAGACACCCTTGCCAACTGGCAACAGTTACGTGAACCTGTTGATAGCCCAAGTACTGTATCTAAGAAATTAGCTGCTTGTTCGGTGTTCTTTTTGACAAGGTGTCGTCTCGGCACTTCACAGCAGATTTTTCACACTATTAGTTGTTCGAGAGAGGTGCGGGCTTTGTGAATTTAAGACGATTGAAATGTGGCACAGGTTATTTCTGCTTATTTGCATCCATAACCCCGCTGATACACCTTGTGTATCATCTGCTTCTGGTCAAATTCTAGCTGCCGATTTAACGATTTGCTTTGTGTGATCGCAGCACCACATGACAAACATTATATGCATTAATCTGTTGCTTGAGTAAATCTGAATGCATGTTTCTGATAGCGATTGAGTGATGTAGTTGTCTTTGTAGCTATCCTTGGTTTCGGCAATAACCTTAATATAGTCTCTCTACATAGTGAGTGGATACATATTGTTAGGTCAGGGTATTAAGGGATACGGGGCAAGGGCAGGTAATTGGACTTGAGATACAGATCAGACCTGATCTTATAGAATGGCAGAACAGGCTCGAGGGCCTGAATGGCCTCCTCCTCTTTTTATATTAGGCAGCAAGGGATTAATGACATTAAACAAGTAATGGAAACCACCTAACTTAACTCCCGATGAGTAATATGGGTGTGTGATGGATCATGTCAGTTTCATTAATAATAAGTGGTTTTATTCCAAGGCTACTCCCAGGATGATTTCAAGGTGTCAAGTTTTTATTAAGGAGTGTTTCGGATTTTATTTTGAGTTTTTTTTTAAGTTAACGCAGGATAGTCAGGATTACTGCCATCACTACTACATTTTGGGCTTAGTGATTTACTTACCTCTACACAGATCAGTTGACTTGAATCTGACCATGGTGCTAAAAATCCTCGGTATCGTTGCTTCCTTTTGTGTTCAGTTGTGTTGTGAGACGGGATGAACAACTTACATGTGTATATCTCCCTCCACCTTTCGATTAAATGGTTTAACAGTGACATAATGGATGGCGCAGGGCAAGATTATGCCCTTTGTCCCCAATACACACCATTGACATTGATCTCACCCCTTAAACTGAGACGACGAGAGACAATTTCTGGATTAAAGATGCTTTGTTTCAGCTAATAGGAAATTTAGTTTTTACAATTATCTCTGAACTGATCTATAATTTCTGCCCCAGTTCTAAAACGTTACACTATTTTACTCATTGCTTCTCTGGAGAAACTGAGCAGGGTTTTTTGTTCTGGCAGATTTTGAGTTGAGTACACCTTGTCGCAAAAACAGTCACTACTGTAGCACAGGGCTGCGCTCTGTTGTCGAATTAACAACACCGTTAGGGAAGGGGAATTTTACGGTCTCAAAATTAATTTAACAATGATACGCGCTCAGTTTCACATACACTACTTGCGTTGTCTGTCTTTGAAACCTTAGACAAGTTTCCTTACTCCACACGCCTTTGTTTACCTAGAAGTAAGAACCAATTTAGTTGTTAGTCAGTTGGCGGATCGCTTTCCGGGAGTAATATCTCTTCAAAAAAAAAATTGATTGCTCAATCCATGGCTATTTGTGGGACACTGCTGTGTGTGTTGGCTATCGCATCTCACCCACAAAATACAGTCAATCCATCTTAAAATATGTTACGTGAAGCGCTTTGAGACGTCTCAACGACGTGATCCAATGCAAGGATTATTAATATTATTATTGAATCTATTGAAAACTTCTGAGTGCTGCCTGTTTTTATCACAATTGCACACGTGAGATGTGACAAAATTCTATCAGAGTTCACCTGTTCCTTTGTTTTTTCTCTGTGTGAGTGTATGTGTGTGTGTCTCACAATGAGGTGATCTTTATTCAGTGGTGTTCATGTGCACAGAGGTGATTAATAGACATTTGATAATTATTGCTCCAAAATAAACTCATATTAATCAGTTTGAAAGTAACATATGTTTTGCCAGAGGCGTGAGACCCCAAGGCTTCCCCACTGAGAGCAAGGCAGCCAGGGTTTAACTCCTCTCTAAAGACACACACACACACACACACACACACACGTGTGACCAGCCAGTAAATTTCATTGAGAATTTCACGGTTTTCTGACTCTGAAATACAAGGGGAAAAAAATATGCTAATTGAGGGTGCTACACCAAGCCTCTATGTTTAAATAAACATTTGGAGGGGAAGACGACCCTGTGTGGCATTTAAGTATTCTTGCTAAAGTTTCAAAGCACAGTGTACCTTATTAGTCTGTAATCACAGTGATATTGTTGATTTGGTTTCGTTTTTCAGCTGAAACGAGTCATTTGTCACGACAGGTTTCCAGCCATTCTCCAAGACTAAATATGAAATTATGTTTGATTAGATCAAAAAGAAAAGGACCATGTGCGAATCTCTGGTCTGAAAGACTGTAACGCAGTGACAAATTATTCAACACAGAGCAGCTTTATTAGATTGGCGAAATCTTATTAAGATGCTAACTGGTTGGTAACAATTTTATCTGTACAATCTGCTCCGTTTAAAGCTATATATTAAGTCAAACCGCCTCCCCCATCAAGCCCACATTCATTTCTTTTTGTAATTAAAGGTCTTTATTTCTGCCCCATCGGAATATTCCATCTCTAAATCGTTCAAATAATCCTAAATGACCATTGTAAAGCAATTTATTGAAAAATACAATAGCACATTATCTGATTTACAAGTGTGGATTCACTGCACAATTATATAAAGATATATATGCAGGAAGAATACTGGGAACTCCAATGATTATAGACTTATTTAATATGAAAAACATAACATTCCTGTAAAAGTACCATAACGTAAATTGTATATAGTTATTTAAATTTTCTATTAATGTGGTACTTGTGTTTTGTATTGATTTAATCCTGCCTGGTAATAAAGACTATATGATAGAGGATATTTACAGACACATTGAGTATTAACAGGCTGTGTGACCAGGGGCTTTGCATTGCTATCTACCTTCCATTTGTGAATTACTACAGAGTAAGTGGGCACAGGGTAAGTGCTGGTTGAAAACATTATTAGTCAATAAACAGGCAGAAGCAGCCTTTAAACAATTCACCCACCATCAGAAATCAGCCTCATATCAAAGGCTTTTCAATACGCAAGAGTAAGAAGTAAAGGAAACAGTTAACAGGAGTTATAGTCTGTAGAAAACTTGCAAACTAGGATTCTGCAGCCATCCCTATCCCATCCCTATCCCTTAAAAAGTTAGGGTCGCTTCTATAAAACCTACTGAAACCAAACTGCAAATGCTTCAGACAACTTTTGTTTCATTTATATTTTTTAAAAAAAGCCTTTCCAAACGTAAAGGTATTTTTTTTTGCAGCTCATTTAATCTCAGAGTAGATCAGCGACAATCTTCCACACAGAACCAGACTCAGTCAAGTAATAATAATAATAATAATAGTATTAGTTATAGTGAGCTATAATTGTATCAGAAACCTGCATTTCATATCCCCAGTTTCCTCAACTCTTTTCAAGACTGAATCGAAAACAGTTCGAAAAGTGGTGAAAATTGATCTTCATGTTTCAGATTAAACAGAAACACTTTCCAGGTGGCAGATGAGTCGCTGCCTATGGCTTCATTAGTTTGCACATTGCTGTGACAGACGCCTCACATTGTCAGGAAAGCCTTGTGCATTTAACCCACAGTACGTTTGGGTCCACAAGAAAGAAAATTACCAACACATATGCAGATTAACAATCGGGTTCTTACTAAGCAAACAGAGACGTGTGGAGTAAGGAAACGACCCCAAAGTACAACCAGAATTTTTTTTATCATTAAGAGACACTGAACGTTCTTGCTCAGGAGCTTTGTGATGGAAACAAGCGAGTGGTTGTTAAATGGCTTTATTCCTCACAGGGTTAACCCTTCGAGGATTTTATTAACAGTTCTGCGCCGTTATCAAGTGGCACTTAATCAATTAGTTTTTTTCTCAAGACCACATTGTAATAAGCTGCGTTAGTATATTGTACTTTGTTCAACTTGGGTTTCACTGACACTCGTTTTTATTATCTCCTGTGGGACTAGAATCAATGATACTTGTAATAGTCAATAACAATAGTGATATTTATATAATATTGATATCTTTGAGGATTGGTTTGAATCCTGTAGTAAAATATGACAATTATTATCCTGGCCATTTATAGTTAGTTGAAATTCTTTTTGTTTCTAAACTAGCAATAGATTTTTTTTCCCCAATAACTGTTGAGGACAGTGATCCTTTAGACAAAGTGCTGCATTATCAGGATGTTCGAACTGAGCGTCACACCAACCGAGTTACATTCAGTTTTCAACCAACCTCCACACGTGTGACAGCTTCCAGCAAAGGTTTCCTGGCAACACTCAGGAACAGGAGACTTTTCTGATTTTTCACCAGTTCGGGTCCAAATCCTTGACTGTCCAGCGCCTTGGGACGTCCTCCCGACGTGAACGGCGCTGTGTAAATATAAATCGTTGTTGTATGATTAGGGTTTGTACACCTTAGAGGCCACATCAGGCAGCACTGATCTCTCTATCAGTTAGAAATTGTCACAAGCAAATGATTCTTGCAGCGGAGTCCAGGTGAATATTCCCTCTTTCGAACCTGACTTTTTTCTAACCTAACCTGTGGGCAAAGAAAAATGATTCCTCACAAGTTCAGGGGGAAAAAAAAAGCTCTTCGGGTTTTCAAAAGAGCTAACGGTTCCAGTTATTTACTTTTTGTAAAGATTCAGCACTTTTCTTTCCTAACAGTAAGACTTGGCCTTTGCTGCCTGGATTTCTCTTGTAATCAGCACCATATGTTTGATTCACAAGCGATGAGGAAATCCGAGGTCAGGTTAATGGAGACAGGGAGAGGGCGTTTGGTTTCAGGGAGTGCCAGGCTAAACGATTCAATAGCCCCAACTAAACGTTCGTGTGACTGTGTCCCCTTAATTCCATTAAACACATTAAATTCATTGGGTCTTGAAGCATTAGCCTCTTTTTCTCTCTACGCGCTGAAGTTTTGGGTTAAATGGCATGGTTGATGACAGATTAGGGCTCCATAGGGTGTGTGTGTGTGTCTGTGTGTGTGTTTGGAAACAGCTGCAGCCATCAGCTGCCTGTCCCCATTGTTGGGGTCAGAGGTACTCAAGTCATTGACAATACCGCTATTATTACCAGTTTAATGAAGCACACAGTGACACAGTAATCCTGGCCTGTCAGAATCTGCTATTCACTGCGTGCTCTTGCCAACCCCTCGCCCTCATCATTTTTTTTCAAGAAAATCAGCAGCTCCAGCCTTCAAGGAGATTAATTACTAATAATCTGATGTCGTCAAAAGAAATGGATCTAGATGATCCCTGCCTTTTTTTTTCCCCCTGTGTCGTTTATAACTACACTCATCCACTTGAGAGGCTTGCCGTTGTATTTGTGCACAGAGTAAAACAGAGGATGTTTGAACTCTACACTCCACACTCGCACTCATTTCCCTTATTCCGTTGTGTGCCACCGGCCAATATTTACAGGGAATATTTGACGTGGAGTATAAATGCCAGACAAGGAAGTTGACTCGAAACTTGTGAAGGGCATCAAACAATTCTCTGGGTTGTAAAGTAAGTTCGCTGGCATCAGCCGGAGAGTCGGGTTATGACGCGGATCATAAACAGTGTAAACACCTCCATTGCTTCTGCGCTTCTAGACTCTTGTCAGTTATATAATAATAATGTTAATTACAATAATTTTTGCATTTAATGTAGTACCTTATCATGTCGTTGAGATTTCTCAATATACTGTAAAGTGGATTGACTCTGCACAGCAGTCAATTGTGCACAACAGCGTCCCACAAACCGTCGGGGATTGAGTGACCAAATTATTTTTTTTTTTAAGGGATTATTATCCCCCAGAAAGCGATCCACCAATCGACTAACAACCGGGTTCCCACTTACTGCTGGGAAACAGAGGGAAACTACCTGAAGCAACACACTGATGTTGTTGCTAATACGTATTGTGTATTAATCTTATACTTACTGGGTTCTTCAAAGTCCCAAACACTGACATCTGAGAGTCAGGTCCAAAGGTAGTTTGAAGTCCCAGAGGAACAGGTTACCAGGAAGAGTATCTGAGACAAGGACTCATTTAAGAACGAACAGCTTAATACTATAATGGAATGATAGTAAGGTGGGTGTCTTGGAAGGGTGAGATCAAATGTGCCAAAGAACTGTATCAAATGCAAGGATTATTATTATTATTCAAGAGCTTCACAAGATTTTACTGTTGAGCATAGTGACTATGTGTGGCTCCCTTTATGAGAGTGCAGAACAATCCAAAAGGAGATGTCAGTGCGATCTGATCTCTTTCCAACTCGTTTCTGGATAAACAGCTCTTTGAGATGAATATGGAAAATGACGAGAACCAATCGAGGCAGATGTGAAACACGCACGTCCTGTTTCCCTTCAGTTAGCGCACAATTGAAGCGCAGACCTTCTTACGGTTCTCGAGCAATTCGCCAGCAAAAGGCACAGTCAATTCACTTTACGGTATATTCTGTGAAGCACTTTGTGACGTCTCAACGATGTGATAAGGCGCTGTATCAAATCCAAGGATTATTATGTGTGTGTTATTGCTCGGAGCAGGTCACCTTGCTCACACACATTGGCAAGAGAAGTTTAGCTGTATCATGGCAAGGACTCATTTAAGATGTATCATCATGTCATTTCCAACCGCGCCCCCCCCCCCCCTCCCTCCCACCACCACCCGCCCCCCACACACACACACGTGACCTCTCTGCCATCCATTCATAAATGGCATTGACCGGAGACGTTGACTCCTCCATCTTCTCCACAGCGGAGGAAACATGTCACAGCGAGGGCTTGAAAGAGGGAAGGGAAGGAGAGTGACTTTACATTATAGCGCGCCAGAGGTTAGGATCATTGCTTAGAAAAGTTTGCCTCCATTCCTAGCTTCTAAAGGCCTCTTAATAACCAGAAACATTGTCCGGTTGTTTCAATCTTCCCTTTGTTACATACTTCAATCATTTGCACACAGCGTTAAGTTCAGACTTTGTTTGTGAAGCACATATGGAGGAGAGCAGATAAGTGCCTCCCCAGGACTGGGGGAAATGATTGACAGCTGTGTGCTAAGTTGATTTTTGTAATGAATGTACTTTTCTGGCACTGTAACAATAAATTAAAATTAATCAGGACAATATGTGGATAGATTATATTTATAGACACATCTCTTGGTCCTAGTGCCCATCCGGTTTAGAATTGGAATTCCAACTCCGAGCACAAAAGACTGGTTAAAGTCGAGAGACTTGTTACATACGTTCGGCTCTCAATTATCTTCTGTCATGTGAAGATGGGGGAAGGTGAGGTTCTACTCCTGTTGGATCATCAAAAGTCCCCAAACTTGTTGAAAACTGTTTCGAAAGAGTTATTTGTCCCCGACAAGGTTCCAGTTCTTTGTCTGTCCGCTTTTCACATCAAGGGAACTTTCACAACAACAACAGATTACATTTACTTAGCGCCTTTCACGTCGGGAGGACGTCCCAAGGCTCTGGGCTGGGCAGTCAGGGATTTGGGCCTGGGCGGGAGGTTGGGATCAGGAGGAGTGGAGGGTGGCGGGTAGGAGGGTGGCCAAATACGCAATCAAAGAGGAGGGTCTTGAGACAAGTTTCGTAACAAGGGCTCAGATGAAGGAGGCCCTTCAAATTAATGGATTAAAGAGTAATGGGAGCATGAGAGAGGTCCAGTCGTCTCGCACACCGCGCGAGGGAGCCATGGGTTTTCGAGCCACATTTGAGCTCCCAGGTTTGCCGATGCTGAATTCGCTTCCTCACGTTATCACATGTGCTCGAGTCCCAAACCGAGCAAAGGGCTGGTCCAGCTAGTTCCCAGCTGGAGCAGGTGGAGGGCGGGGGGGGGGGGGGGCCTTATGCACAGATAGCCCATTCCACTTGGGGTTCTGTACTAATCAGGGCACAGAGGTCACCGGCAAGAAAAAACATCATGTGCATAAAACCCCGAGGCATCCTGCAAACAGAAACACTCTAACGCACAGGACAGGCTGAATTTTAATAAAACTCTCCATGAATATTTATGCATCCTATTGACGCACTCAGTCCATGCTAATTGTTAACTCGGTGATGCAGGAAGATGTAAAAGTTCAAAAAGGGGTTTGATTTTCTGCAGTTGTGTTTGTTCGTATCAAATGAATGCGGTCGAACTGGGGCCTGAATTCTGGACCTTGTTCAGGAAATAAAACATGGTCCGTATAATCTGCGTTCATCTCAGTACACTTACGCTTAGCTAACGAGCTGGTCATCCATACGACTGTGTTTCCATGCATGAGCTTGGAGGCAACGTATGAAAGACTAAGTAGTATTTTCAACCACAAAATGTACAGTCAATTCACTTTGCAGTGTATCCTGTGAAGCGCTTTGAGACGTCTCAGCAATGTGATAAGGCGCTGTATCAAATGTAAGGATTAATAATATTGCGGTTTATTTTGAAACATCTTTTTTATACGTTTCCAATGACTGATGACTGACAACTGCCAAACCCTTTAAGGAACTTTAGCCAATAAATCTCTGGCTACTGTGAGATATGTTGACCATGTGGCTGTACTGGGATTTTCCCATTGTAAATGAAATGTGCGGTCAAAGTTGCGATACTTACTGTCAGTGGGAATTTTACCCATTGACTGTTATAGTGACATGGGCACAATCACAGGGAAAGGCTGGATTCAGGAAGGAAGACATCTGGAGTTCTGTAGTGTATTTGTTAGAGCACTCGCCTCGCAAGCGAGAGGACCTGGTGTCGAATCCCGGGCAGAGTGAAACCTTAGGCAAGTTTCCTTACTCCACACGCCTCTGTTTACCATGCAAGTAGGAACACGGTTGTTAATCGATGAGCAGATCGTTTTTCTGGGGGGTAATAATTCCTTCAAGTAAATGATAATAGTAATAATTTGGTCGCTCAGTCCACGACTGTTTGTGGGGACGCTGCTGTTCGCAATTGGCTGCCGCGTTTCACCCATAAAATATACAGTCAGTTCACTGTACAGTATGTTCTGTGAAGCGCTTTGAGACGTCTCGAAGACGTGACAAGGCGCTATATCAAATGCAAGGACTGTAACACAAACTCCACTGGACAGGCTGTTATCCAGATTCCAGTCAAGAGACTGTAATACAAACACTAGCAAACTGTATCACAGACTCCAGTAGACAGAATAACACACATTCCAGTGAACAAAATGTAACACAGACTGTAGTCGACAGACTGAAACACAGGCACCAACAGAAACGCAACCTCCCACGCTGACCACAGCACAAATTACAAGCATGAGAAACTCCGAGAGAACAATTCCAAGAGGCAAATGAACAAATAACAGATGAACATTTACAACGGTGAAACTGGGAGAGCGGAAACCTTAAAATTGTACACATGCTTAAATACTTACAGCAACAGTTATCTGGCTGTTACGCACTTAATAAAAATATAATCCGAACACTGTACGTTCTCGAGGAACAGGCTTCTAGAGCAAAGAGACGAGGTGCTCTGTACTCTAACACAGGTAGGAGCTTACATGGAACCGATTGTATTATACTGGCATTGGCTTCCTTGTTAAATTTGTCCTTTTGTTCCCCTGATAGCACAGTGTGAATTAGTGGCCATTTAAATGTCTTGTTCCTGTGAGGAACATGCCATGCTCTTAAGAACACAGAACACTTCTAATACAATAAAAAGGGGAATAGCGTTGCTGCCAGGAATCTATGCAGAACAGAACGTAACAATAAACACCATGAAGTGAATTTTTTTGTTGTTCAGCCGGATGTCTGACACACGCGGAAACCCATCGCCATGCTTTAAGAGTCTCCAAACCAAGCTGAAGAAAAAATAATAATAATAATTTGGTCACTCAATCCACGACTGTTTGTGGGACACTGCTGTGCGCAATTGGCTGCCGCATTTCGCCCATAAAATATACAGTCACTACACTTTACAGTAAATTCTGTAGTATAGCAATATTATTATTATTATGAAACCAGCAATGTTGCATATTTGAAAGAGTTTTGTGATCTGTCTCTTTGTCACTGACGTCCTTTTGCGAGGGTTAATGGAGTTCAGTTTACCAATAATCAGTGAGATTCCTTACGTGGAAAGAATTAAAATCTGCTTATACTATCCAAAAATCTTGTAAACAACACAGCACCCGGCAAGATTTCATATCCTCTAAATAAAATAATCCTTGCATTTCAAATAGCGCCTTCTCACGTCTTCGAGGCATCTCAAAGCGCTTCGCAGAATATACTGTAAAGTGTGGTGACGGCGTATTTTACCTGTGCGAAAATAAATGTGGGAGCCTGACATATTGTACTGGGGTGTGGTTGAAACAACTGTGGATTTTAAGATTAAATCCTGTAAGAGCAGTGTGTGCTGTTCCCCTTCTTTGAACCTTACATATTTCTATGCGGATCATGCAGATTCCTGTTCTGTGACTTAAACCCTCTTATATGTCACACACCCGCCCCAATATCAGAACAGCAAAACATTTGGGAGGGCAGGGCTGCACATTTGTGGATTATGCCAGACTTTAACATGATCGTGTGCTCACAACCATTTCCCGTGCAGTTTAATCCTTGATTTGATACAGGCGCCTTATCGCGGCTTCGAGACGTCTCAAAATGCTTCACGGGATACACTGTAATAATAATAATCCTTGCATTTGATATAGCGCTTTTCACGTCGAGAGGACGTCCCAAAGCGCTTCACAGAACACACTGTAAAGTGAATTGACTGCATTTTGTGGGTGAAACGCGGGAGCCAATTGCGCACAGCGGCGTCGCCACAAACAGCCGTGGATTGAGAGTGCCCGATTTCTCATTTTTAAAAAAAATCTCTTTATTGTTTGGAAGGGATTGTTACTCCCGGAAAAGCGATCAGTCAATCAACTGACAACCAAGTTTCTACTTACTGCTGGGTGAGCAGAGGCATGTGTGTCTGTGTGTGTCTGTGTGTGTGTGTGTGGAGTAAGGAAACTTGCCCAATACTTATGTGATATACTGTATTTTGTTCTGGGCAAAATGAATGTGAAATGAGTATGATAAATGCTCAGCAATAGCAGTAAAACCGGATTAAATACCTCGTGAGTCAGGACTATTATTAACTCAGTCCTCTGACACAAGTGATTTACTGGGTCCCACAAACGGGACTATTTCCCAGTGAATCATCACCTCCTTGTCTCGTATCCTATACCTATCTCACTGCCACCTTTCCTGTTCGTTTACCCCACGAGCACCAGCTTTTTACACAGTCAAATCACAGTATATTCTGCGAAGCGATTTGAGACGTCTCGAAGATGTCAAATGCAAGGATTATTCTTATTAAAATTTTAATTGTTGAACTTAAGTTTTATTTGGCTGCAAATGATTCCCCCCTCCACACCCCCACACCCCTCGCCTGGAAATCTTCAGCATATCTCGTGTCTCTCATGTTTTGTGCGGTGAGGAATGGGGGTGGGGGGGGGGGGAGGGAGGAGGTGAGAAGCGTTTAAGAGTCAGAGAGTTGACTAGTCTTGGCTCGGGCTCAGTGAGAATCATCACTGGAACTTGGCAACTCGAGAAATGCCAACAGTGTTGTGTACTTCATTAAACGCTTGTCATGTTGTGTTCTGGAGCCTCCAGTTTATTTGTGTCACTACAGAAAGGCTTCCGCTGTCAGGATAATTATTTTTCAGAAATGAGCCAACTTAAAAACTGGCGCAAATTTCATGGCGCACTTGACATTTAACCACTCTTGCAGTTGGAAAGTACTCCATCTGTTTGGCAGCGACAAACCTGCTGCCGTTAGCTTGTCGGGATTTAACAGGACAAGAAGCAAAGCTTACGACACCCTCCCGCCTGGGATTAGGAAATCCGTCTTTCAGAACGAGACGTAGATTTCACAGGTGAAGCGCTTTGAGACGTCCTTCCGACGTGATGAGGCGCGATCCCAAATGCAAGGATTTTATTTATTTTTATTATTATTATTATTATTATTACAGCCTGCTGAAATCACTTACAGTTTGGAAGTGCTTAAGCACGGTGACGGGTTTCCACATGTGTCAGACACTCAGCTGACCAAAAGAAAAATGTTTTGCTCCTGGATTCTCTGTATAGTAAGCTCCGGATTTCAGCCTTTCCACTTACAGTACAGTATTGCACTGGCATTTTCAGAAGCTGAAAGCTTCCCACAGGAGTAGAATAATACCCAGGATAATCTGCTCTGTTAAATATATGATGTATATGACATAGATATATATATATACAAATATAAATGTGCCGCCATCTCTGGTTGCAATTACATCTTTTAAATGGTAATCCTTAGACTGGCAGCAGGCAGGTATATGGAGGCTCCCGTCTCTGTGGGCCAATTACAATAATAATAATAATAATCCTTGCATTTAATATAGCGCCTTATCACGTCTTCAAGGCATATCAAAGCGCTTCACAGAATATACTGTAAAGTGAATTGACTGTGTGTTTTGTGAGCAATTACGCACAGCGGTGTCCCACGAACAGTCGTGGAATTAAGTAATAAAACTACTTAAACACCAGCAATAGAGGGATTTCTGTGTTAACCAGAGCCAACTATTTAAATACAAAAATAGGATTATTTTAAAACTCAATTGTAAAGGTCGGGAATCGTCTCCCCTGCTCCCACTTCAATCCTGGTTCTTTAATTCCACTTCTTTCCTTTTGTTTCTCTTTTTCTTCAACTTTATCTTTATTATTGACCATCTATTCTAACTTATTTCATTTTGTTCTGTAGTTAAATGTTGTGCAAATAACATGCAAAGATCTATAGCATTCACATATCTCTCTCTGCCTTTTTTAACACTGCCGACCACTGTTCTTCTCCATCTCGAATTTGCCTCGAGTTTGACCTAACTCAAACTTTTCATAAGTCATATTAAATGTACAGTCCCAACCAACTGATATGACTTATGTGAGGTTTACTGTATTATGTAACTGAAGTGATTTATAATTTTTTTTAATAACGTCTGAATGATTTGACTTTATTTCCAACAATTTTAGGTCAAAAAAGAAATCTTACCGACGAGCTCCTAACTGCTGTGCCTTCACCTCGTAAACCCCAATAAAATCTATAGAATCATTCTGTATAGCAGCACAATTTATTCAACAATTTATGAAACACTCTAGACAAAAAATTAAGAGATTTATAACCTCGTACCTCACACGCCACCATCTCAAAATATAGTTCAGGGGGAGGAGGGGTGGGGAGGGAAAAAAACATTCACAATTATTCCTCTGTGCTTCACTTCCACAAGAAAATACAATGACTTATACACAGAAACCATAGGTCAATCTGTCCTTTATCCTGTCATCTTGTACCTGAAACCTCAAAGTTCAAAAAAAAATTCTAAAAGCAAAGTCTTCAATTGTCCATCATTACTCACAGCAGAAAACCAGGTCAGCAGATAAATAGCTTGCGACGACGGGTCTATTTAAAGTTCCCAATTTAATTACACATAAATAAATATATACATATGGAACACTATTTGCTTTGCTCTGCTCTGCTTTGCCGAGGCCAATGCTCTAAGCTTGTGCTTTAATTTCGTGCCATTGTTCATGTTCCCGAATTCTGATTGAATTGTCCAATGAAGATTCAATGTGCAGACTTCTTGCGGTGTCTTGTCTTGTTGTTGTGTTGTTGTTGTTTGAGCCGGAATCGCCCTGGGTTCAGGCCGGCATCGGCTCCCAGTAAAACCACACCAACTCCCCTCCCCATCCATCCATACATCCATCCATCCATCCATCCGGACTTTTCTTTCTTCTCTCTTTTTTCTTCCTCTCTCTCCACCTCATTTAGAAAGTTGTGACCTCACGCACGCACACCCCCCCCCACAGTACACCTCGACACAATCCAATCCTCTGGGTGATTTTTTTTTTGTCGCTTTATTTTTTCTTCTTCTTCTTCCTCTTCTTAATATATAATTGCACGTTGAATTGACTGTTTTAATCTCTTTTCGAAACAATCAGAACAGTTTGGTCCAGGCCATCTGTCCCGAGTTATTTCCGATGTTTGGCTTCTTTGTCTGTGCTCTTAGTCCCGGATTCCCCAGAGGAATGGTTGTTGGATGAGCTGAGGAATATCTTATCCAGCCCCTTCACGGCCTCCACCAGGTAATTCTGGAAGGCGGTTAAGGCAGCCAGTAGAGCTGGGCTGCCGAATCCGTGTGTGATTAAGCTGAAGTGAGTCAGGCAGCTCTGGATTCCTCCCTCCAGCATGGGTGCAGGACGGCTGTTCCCCAACGGAGAACGGTCCTGGGTCAGTAGATCTGTGAACTCCTTGCAGATTTGCCTGAGAAAGAGAAACGGGAATGTTAAATGTAATCGTTATCATCATCAGAATAATAATAATCCTTGCATTTGATACAGCGCCTTATCACATCCTCGAGACGTCTCAAAGCTCTTGTGGGGGCGGAGGTCGGTGGGGATGGCAGGGGGAAAATCAAGGTGACAACATCGGGCATCATGTGTAACATTACATGTATGAAATGTGGTAAAGGTTATTCATTCAAGACAATGTAATTATAATTATATTGCGGTGCTAAACCCCTGTGGGTGCAAGGCTGTTGGCAGGTGTACAAATTCCAGTTCAAACGAAATATACCCCGACAGCATCGCTCGAAAAACATTACATCATAACCTATTAATTAATACCAGACAAGAGAAATTTGCCAGTTATTCCCCCAACAGACACACACACGCACACATAGGCACACACACACACACACGCACACACACACACACACACACACACAACAGCTAGTGCACTAACATGGCAAATGGGCATGTGAAATACTCTAATTGGAAAATTAGTCCATATTCTGCATTACTATCAACAGGAGAAATAATACAATAAAATCTGTTTCGGAGAATTCTACAGCAATTCCACAGGGAGAAGGAAGAGATACACACACACACACACACACACATATATATATATAATGTATATTGCATTGTCTCTGGGTGATTAGAAAAAAAATAATAAAAATTTGGTCACTCAATCCACAAGTGTTTGTGGGGACGTTGCTGTGCACAATTGGCTGCCGCGTTTCACCCACAAAATATACAGTCAATTCACTTTACCATATATTCTGTGAAGCGCTTTGAGACGTGTCGACGACCTGATAAGGCGCTATATCAAATGCAAGGATTACTATTACCATTATTATTATTAATAGACACAGCAATCCCAGTCTTGCCATCAATGAACGGCCACACACAGCTCCCTTTCTAACATAACTTTGATTTTTCTTTTGATTTTTTTCGGACTCTAACCTTAACATCTAACAAACAAAGTAGTGCGTGTTCATCTGTACCGACTGCACAGAAACATTTGGACTCAGGAATCTGTGGTGTGCTGAGAATATTTGATGTAAAAACAATTCTTCTAATTAGGGACAAAATTATAGCTAAAATCATCACGGTGAAATTTGCAGTGGTTCATAATGCGTTCAATGTGATAATGATCACATTAAAAGTGTTATGAAACACCACTAATTTCATCCAGTTAATTCTTCGTAATATGATGTTCACATTTATCTTTCCTTACTTTTATTTCACTTGTGATTTTTTTTTTAGTATCCATTAAAAAAAGCCTCGATAGCCCCAATAAACATTGTATTATTGAAACATGATAAAGAATTACTTAACCACAGCAATGTTTAAATCCTTGACTGACCAGCGCTTTGGGACACCCTCCCAACGTGAAAGACGCTGTACAAGTGTAATTTGTTATAATAACAATAAATAATAATCCGTGCATTTGATGCAGTGCTTTTCGCATCTTCGAGACGTCTCAAAGTGCTTCACAGAATATACTGTAAAGTGAAGTGACTGTATATTTGTGGGCGATACGCACAAATCTATTATATTACTGTGATAATAATAGTCCTTGCATTTGATATAGTTCTTTATCGTGTCTCAAAGGCCTTCACAGAATATACTATTATATTATTATCATTTTCCTGTTTGTTTTAACACAGATCGGGTGACAAATTCACAGCTGTAACCGGAAATCCTCCGTAGATCCTTAAAGGGCGATGAGTGACCCCACCCCCAAGTTGCTAACCGAGTGAGATCCCACTTTCTGCCTCAATTGCGAGTGAAATTCCGAGTCATCATTTCCTTCTGACATGATCTTCACCACCACCTCTGGTCAGGCTTGCTGGCACTGCTGCCCGGCACGTGACATATTTCAGATGACATAAGGAGGCCAACCGAATGTTCAGAACCGACTCTGAAATATTGCTGCAATTCTACGGTTGATTTTTGAAGAGAAGCCCAATTTGTGTGTCATCTCTCCCCACACAATGTATACCGTCGATTCACTTCACAGTCTATTCTGTGAAGTGCATTGAGACGTCTTGAAGACGTGATAAGGCGCTATATGGAACGCAAGGATTATTATTATTATTATTATTATTGTAATTATAAATTCACACACTGGCCTGAAAATTTGGAGGGCAGGTGTGTAGAATTTCTGCCCCTTATGAGGATGAAAATAAATAAGTAAATTAATAATAATAATAAATTGGTCACTCAATCCACGACTGTTTGTGGGGACGCTGCTGTGCGCAATCGGCTGCTGAGTTTCGCCCACAAATTATACAGTCAATTCACTTTACGGTGTGTCCTGTGAAGCGCTTTGAGACGTCTCGAAGACGTGATAAGGCGCTGTATTAAATGTAAGGATGATAAGGATTATTGTTATGTTGTTGATATGTGAATTGAACGCCGTTCAGTACTAAACCCCCATGTCTGAGTGGCTGGTGCTAGATCTGACGGTGGCAATTACAATCCGTGACCATTACTGGTTGAGCTACTCACTTGGTGGCTAAGAGCATGTTTTTCCGAGCGTGGAGTTCACTGGGATCCGAGTGCTGTCGGGTCAAAAACTCTGCTGCCGCCTTTGCCGGGAACTCAGTCTCGCAAACGTAGCCGAAATCCCGAGCCAGGTGCACAGCTTCTCCTACAGCACGCGAGAGAGGGAGAGGGAGGGAGAGAGAGAGAGAGAGGAGTGAGAGAGGCAACAAGGGTAGAGAGGAAGAAACTCTGTTGAATGTGCAAAGCGATTAAAACTTTAGCGTGAAAACACTGCTGTGCGCAATTGGCTGCCGCCTTTCACCCACAAAATACACCGTCATCAGTTCACCTGACAGTACATTCTGTGAAGCGCTTTGAGACCTCTCGAAGACTTGATAAGGCTGCCTTGTGACCCTGCCTTGTGACGTGTGAGCGAGTAAGAATGCTGATACCTCTCAAATAGTGACAGTATTTTATGCTCAGCCAAAGATATATATATATACAGTATATCAGTAAAAAGACATGTTCGCTCGGAAGGCTTTCAAGGTCTGTCCTGCAGTGATGGCTACCACCGTGTTTAAAGAAAACAAAATACTTCAAATACCTTTCAAATTTGGAGAGAGAGAGGGGGGAAGAAAACGCTAGGATGACTGCTGATGTAATACATATTTTTTTCAAACAGAAACCACTGTTTGTTTTAAGGGCACAGCGTTCTGATTTAAAATACAAGATATTTAAAAAAATTAGCATTCCCGCAAAATTTGTATTGGCTTCTTGGCAGTTTACATTCTGGAGCTCGTACATCATCTCTTAAAAGGCCGCCAGCTTTATCCTAAAAAAATAGTTTCCCCCAAAACACTGCAGCACTTGAATGAGAAGCGGTTTGATCAATAAAGAGATGCTTTGGCTTCTCCAGCGATCTCCCTCCCCACATGAAACAGTCAGTCATTCCTTAAATATGTAATGTTCACTTGTTGTTGCTTTTCCATGTGCTCCCACCACCCCCTGCCGTTGCTTCCTCCACTTTTTCCTTCCTTCCTTCCTTCCTTCCTTCCTTTCTCTCCCTATCTCTCTCTCATCGCTCGTCACTCTTGTTATGTTCATGTCACCGTCCCATATTTTATTCCCTTGGTTGATATCAATCCATTAAAAAAAATAGCAATTTGGTCACTCAATCCACGGCTGTTTGTGGGGACGCTGCTGTGCACAATTGGCTGCCGTGTTTCGCCCACAAAATAGAACGCTCACTCCACTTTACAGTACATTCTGCGAAGCGCTTTGAGACGTTTCAATGGTGTGATAAGGCGCTGTACCAAATGCAAGGATTATTAGTATTATTAGTTATTATTAATTCAGAGTGAAATTCATTCTGAGTTTGAAATAAATACCACTTGCAGCGAGAGAACGGGTACATATTGATGATTATGTCAAAGCAAACGCTTACAATCCCAGTGCGCACACGCGCACATTTAATAATATAATAATCCTTGCATCTGATATAACGCCATCATCACGTCTTCGAGACGTCTCAAAGCGCTTCACAGAATGTACAGTAAAATGTACATTTTGGTTTAAAAATATTTGCTCTGATTTGAATAAGAATAAATCTCATTTACAAGAAACCCAAATGCATCCAGTGACACAAACTCTGAACATTTCTCCCGCTGGGGTAACCAATAGATCAAGTCAAGCAAAATAATCACTGCAAATCTGCTGAAATATACATCAGCATCACCCATGTGGCCTGGGAATGTTATTAAGGATATATTTCAACTCGTCGTAATGAATTCAATGATTAAATTGCTCAATTCTTACTGACGTTCGGACGTACCGCGATCCACAATAAATATTCAGGCAATGAAATTTGCTGTTGTGGGTAAAGGAAAACTAGGGATCCAATTCAAAGTGTGTGAGTGTGTGAACAGTGATTAACCAGAATCTAACTGGGAGTTACTGAAACAGTCACTACACTTTACAGTATATCCTGTGAAGCGCTTTGAGATGTCTCGACGACATGATAAGGTGCTATATCGAATGCAACTCTTCTTATTATTATTATTAAAAGCTAATATAGATTTCCACAATTTTGTGTGATCTTAAATTTGTTACAGACAGAAACTAGTCAGCATTTTGGATCTCTGCAGCTGGTCAGATACAAAATAAATCTTAAAATAATAATGATCATAATCCTTACGTTTGATATAGCGCCTTATCAGGTCTTCGAGACGTCTCAAAGCGCCTCACACAACTGTAAAGTGAATTGACTGCGTTTTGTGGGTGAAACACGGCAGCCAATTGCGCACAGCAGCGTCCCCACAAATTGAACGAGGCAAAATTTCCATCGAAAGAGTCGAAAGAGGGACAAGCAATAGTTTGTACAAGGGTCCGAGGTTGAGCAAAACCCGACAATGAGACAATGACACAGACAGAGACAGAGAGGAGAGGTGATAAAGTGATCTGGAGAGACAACAAGAGGAACAGGGAGACAAAAATGGTGATACAGGAAGACAGAAAGTGTGATAGAACGAGATGAAAAGTAAGGAAGGATGATAGAGAGAGACAAGGTAACGTGGAGAGCCAGGAAGGTGACAAAGATGCAGAACGATAGCGACAGAAACGCAGGAATAGAACAGGAGGAGAGACAGATGCTCGCGAGGATCTTAAAAAAAGGAGAGACACAAAGTGAGAAAAAGAGAGAAAGAGGAAAGGCTGAAACGAAGGCGGGAGAGAAAAGGAAAGAAAATCACGCCTTCGAGACGTCTCAAGGCGCTTCACAGAATAGACGGTAAAGTGGATTGACTCGATATTTTGCGGGCGAAACGCGGCAGCCAATTGCGCACAGCAGCGTCCCTACAAACAGCCGTGGAGTGAGTGACCAAATTATTCTTCTTATTAGCTGCCCATCATTCTTCAGACAACATGAATCTCCGTAAAGAAACTGTAAATAACTACATATGGCAAGTATTACGTTCCTTACTTTAAGAGCCTGCAATAGAGAAATAAACCCGAGGAGATCAGCTGTACGGTAATGGTTTGTTATCGGCAAAAGGTCAGCAATTTCTGTTTAAGAGGCAAATCGTCATCTACTCGAACAAACTTGGGCTAATCAGGCGGAACATTCGGTTTGTCTGAGAAAATAGTACGATTTTCCCCTATAACAGACTGCAGTGTCTGTATCATTCCCACATCACATCAGTCATGAGACCGCTTTTTCAAACCAAATTCAATACATATATGGATTAAAAAAATGCCTCACAAACGGAAGACCATTATTTTAAATGTGCTCAAATGTAGAGCCAGTAGTGAGGGCGGTATTTAAGTAAGCTGACATAACAATTTGGGTTCAACATTGCCAGAGCTGCGTGTATTTTAAACACTGCTGCCTAGTTCCCCGTTTGAAAAGTAGGGCAGTCAGCAGTTGAGAGACCGACAGACAGACCGACTGACCGACCGACCGACAGACAGTCAGACCTTCCCCCACCCGACCTGCCCCACCTTTGGCGGTCTGGCCTTCAGCCTCTCTGCCCCCATCCTTTCGAACTCCATTCCACAAGCCCCTTCTCCTCCCTTGCCTCCTTCAAGGCCCATCTCAAGACCCTCCTCTTCGTCCGCACCTTCTACCCCCCCCACCCTCGCTGCCCTCCACCCCTCCTGAATCTGCGCATTAAGCGTTTAACTATAATAATAATTATTCTTACAATAACTAGCGACGGCTCAAAGCGCTTCACAGGATAGACTATAAGAGTGAACCGACTGCATATTTTGTGGCCGGCTTAACATTTTCCCGCGATCTCTTCGTTCTGAGGAGGACCAGCCTCAAACAAGGAATCTCACGATCGCTTTAAAAAATCCTTCCGGTAAAGTAAACCGGGATAAGATACGATAAAAAGTCGCTTGGGTTTTGACACAGCGACGGTTCACAGTGAAGCTTCTCTAAATGCTTCACACAATGCACGACCACAGCGACTGCTGTTACATGGGCAAACGTAGCAACTAATCCGAGCAACAGCATCTCACCATCTGTTTAACCTCCTTTCTTCCTTCACGTTCCTGCTTTTATTCTAATATTTCATTTAAATATAAAAAAAAATTTCCCTTCACCTTGCTCCCTCCCTCACCTGCTTCAAGGCCCTCCTCAAGACCTTTCTCTTCGATCGCGCCTTCGGTCACCCTCCTAACCCCCCCCACCCCCCTTATCCTCCACCCCAACCCCAGAGGGAAGGAGGTGACCATAAGCACCATCAAAAAGGAAGGTCTTTAGGGGAGATTTGAAAGTGGGGAGGGATGGAGGGAGAGAGGTCTCAATGAAGTGGGAAGGCGCTATATCAAATGCAAGGAGTATTATTATTATTGTTATTATTATTATCATTATTCCCCCAGTGCGTCAATCTGCACCAGTCCAGCCACACTGTGACTTACCTTCCACCAGTGAGGTGAGTAAAGTGACATTGGCAGCCTTGCGTCTCCCCGCAGGCAAATTCAATCCAATCTTTTCCAATTTCTCCCTCAAGGATCTCCCGCCATTTTTCGACTTGGCCCTGGAATGAAAGGAACTTTACTTTTGGTTGCTTTATACAGCGGGCAAGGCAGCAAGTCAAGCAACCAGCAGCTAAACCTGGTTACTCCGAGCGCTCTGTTTGACTATGTTCTACCCTGATTTGATTCCAACCTTTCAGTTTTGTTCCTGTCTGCATCTCTCCTTAGCCTTTGCCCCACCCCCTCTCTCTCTGTCTCTATTTCCCTCTCTCTCAACAACAACAACAACAAATTACATTTACTCAGCGTCTTTCACGTCGGGAGGACGTCCCAAGGCGCTGGGCTGGGCAGTCAGGGATTTGGGCCCGAGCTGGGGGTTGGAGATCAGGAGTGGGGTGGAGAGCGGGGAGGGTGGGGGTAGGAGGGTGACCGAAGGCACGGTCGAAGAGGAAGGTCTTGAGATGGCCTTGAAGGAGGGGAGGGAGGGGAGGGAGGGAGGTGAAGGGAAACCTGAGCTGGGTTTTATTTTTATTTTGCTATGCATTTGCCCACCTCCTGAGCACTCCTCCCAGCAGCGATGCGTTCAGGCACTCCGGGGGTGAGAGACGCCTCTGTACCTCTCCCACCGTCACCTTGTACTTGGACGTGGAGCTGAGCAGCGACAGGCGGCCGGGGACAGAACAGAACACCTCGTTGGGGTTCGTGACCCCTCCCACCAGACCGTCCTTCTGCAGGCTGAGAGAGGAGAGCGAGCTGCCGTTGGCTTTGATGGGCATCGGGACTGCGGAAGAGAGAAGCAAACGAGACTCAACAACAACAACAACGTGGATTTTTACAGCTCCCCTCCCGCAGGGCAGTGTCCCGGAGTCTCCTGACAGTGGCCTGAGCGTGGAGACGGGGAAGGAAGGGCGCGAGGCAGAGGGAGAGTGTTCCAGAGTTTCGGGGCGCAGTGGCTGAAAGCGCGGCCACTGAAGGTGGAAGGGAGGGCATGGGGTGGGGCGGAGGGGGGGGGGGCACGCAGGAGGCCGGAGACAGCGGGTTGTGGGTAACCGGGTCTGAGAGGGAAGGAGGTGCCAAGGGGTTCGCACGCGAGTGAGAGGCAATGGATTCACAATAGATTTCCCAAACCGCACTGAACAAAGATCCCAAAGCATCGATCAATCTATACTGTCCCGACACAGAGCGAGTGAGCGAGGCGTTCCAAGTGCTTGACAAATTGACACACGCAGCACGAGAGACAAGAGTGATTCACACACAATAGATTGTGAGCACTTGAGTCATTCAAGGGCGACCTACATGCATTCAGTCTAGACTTAGTTTTAGCCCAATATGTACACAAGGGGTAGGAGAACAAACTGCTACCTACAGCCCACAAGGGATCCCATTGCACCTCAGTTATTCCTCCTCTCTGCCTGGCAACGTTGCTCCTGTGATGATCAGTAACAGGCAGCTGAGCACTGATGTGAGGTTAACAAAAAAAACATCGCCACAAAG
This sequence comes from Callorhinchus milii, assembly GCF_018977255.1. Lineage (NCBI taxonomy): Eukaryota > Metazoa > Chordata > Chondrichthyes > Chimaeriformes > Callorhinchidae > Callorhinchus > Callorhinchus milii. The sequence continues at coordinate 12,635,264 of NW_024704751.1, forward strand.
CGTACACACAAGAGCGGCGACTGACTAACTGCACAGCCCTACAGAAAACCAGTAGGAATCGTGTGGAAAAATAGGAGAAAAAAAGGGAATCTGTATTGCCAACATCGGGAGGCAATCACACAGGATTCCAAATTGTTTTTATATTACATTATTAGGGTCAATATGAACCAGTCCTTATAAAATTGCTCCCGATAATAAAACTTTTTTTTCAAAATAATAAATGAAACCATAGTGGTTTTTTCTCTCTCTCTCTCTCTCTCTCTCGCTCTCCAGCTCTCCCATCTATCCTGCAAAGTAAGAGCCATCCAGTCTAAGAGGTCCCACCACCCTCCCTCCAGTCCTGATTTCAGGTGCAAATTGCCTGGAGTCCTACAGAGCAGCGAATTCATCTATTTAAACAAGCGGTTCTGACTCGAGCATGAGATACCAGCTTGGCCGTGAGCCTGACTGATTCTGGTTCCTACTGGCAAAAAAGCAAAGGCCTTTGGTCTATTCGGAAGCAGAGTTGCCTGTAATAAATATATCTATGGAGCGCGGGGGGGCGGGGTTCAATTATTAAATTATATTTATTCATTCGTACGCCATCAGAGCTCCATATGGCTGTGAAAAACACAATCAAAAGCCAATCACTGAGCAAAGCTTCGTCGTGTCCGGGTTTGATCCTGACACGGATCCTGTTCACACAGCAGCAACTCATTCTGTTGAGCTGGGAAATCATCAGCTGCAGCGCATTAGTTACGGATGTGTAGACCACTCGCACTTTTCCAGCTTACAAAACCATTGCAGATGTAACTTTGCTTCTCGGCCAAGGAACGAGAGCTCTGACTGTGTAGACAGCCCAGTAAACCTGAGGCAAATTGCTTGCCACTGAGCCCCATTGGGTGGCTGTGTTTTATACCATTGCATTCTTTACACGGAGGCGTGACGAGATGGGGAGAGTTCAGCAAACCCATCCGAATCGGCCTAAAACAAGCAGTATTTTCTAATAGCGTTTCATTGGAAGATGAATTCAATTGTCTGATTGATTCCTTTCTAACCTTCCCACTCTCCCTCCCTCCTCCCCCCCACATACTCCTCCTCCTCCATAAACACATGCACACACACACAATAAATGCACATCTTGGCTGGCTCCTGTAAACAGTTTCTGTAGCAAATCATGGTTGCATGCAAACACATTGTAATTTGATTCCCCTGAAAAATTCAGTTGATATAAATTGGATGCAAACTCGCTTCCCCGCCTGCTGCGTAAACAGGACTGGAACCGGTGCAGCCAGTCGCACAACATACAGATCTGCTTGTTTTGTTACTACTTTGTTTCGCCCTAACCCATTAATGGGATTTTACTGTACACTTATACGTAGCCACCCCAATAGCAGCACACGCAAAGCAAACAGAAAGAACAAAGCTTAAGTCAATGGAACGCTGCTGACAAAGTCACGGACTGCACCACTGGAGGTTACATTTCCCTGATTCCAAATCTCAGTCTCAACAAACCATCCCACCCTTCACTGCCTTCCTGCCAGGCAAGGCCTTCACTACTGACCACTTTTGGAAGGACGGACCACTTCAACCACCAAGACCTCAAACTATGGGGTTCCACGCAAAACCAAATGAGGACGAAAACATACCCTTTCAACAAACTGTGGGATAACTGTCTAAACTAACCTCCTTATCCCCCATTAAAATGTTATTGTGCACACAAAGTATTCTAAACTCACAATGCACACCCTGTCTGCCTGTAATACTTGCCACATATGAAGATACACTATATATTCTATATAATATAATAGCAAGTAGAAGAGTATAATACTGTCTGTCTTTGGCAAAAACTGTCCTGTAGCCAACCAAGTAGATATTTGTTTACATACTTCATGTCAGATTATTTATTACTTTGTAATAATAATAATTCTTGCCCTTGATATAGGGCCTTATTGCGTCTTTGAGACATCTCAAAGGGCTTCACAGAATATAATGTAAAGTGAATTGACTGCGTATTCTGTGGGCGAAACGCGGCAGCCAATTGCGTACAGCAGTGTCCCACAAACAGCCGTGGATTGAGTGACCAAATCAATATTTTTTTGATTTCTTTTTTGATTTCAAGCTAGAAGGGTTATGAAATCAACGAAACCTTAAGTTGGCTTGTAGACTCACAGCCTCTCCATACCCTTCACTTTACGTAACATAAACTAAATCCTTTTGTTAAACTAAAACTCTGCTGCTATTGCTATTGCTCACTGTGTTAGCTGAAAAGGATTTGACCATAGGGATTTGTTGCTGTGATTATGTTTTGAAATGCCAGTGTAAAAATAGCCTTGAATTTATAAAGAACAGCTTCATTCAATTGTCACACAGGCTTACACCAACTCATGATTCACAGAATACTCAAATTAATTGTTTTCTTTTTCCAATAATTTCCAAGTTTATTGAGCATAAAATATCTACTTACGTCAGACAAATAGAGATTTTCAACACTCCTTTGTTGTTTACCTGCACCTCAAAACCAAACCCTACCCCAACCCCAAAGCCAACAGCTCTGCAGGAAGGCTTGACAACTAGACACAATGGGGTGACCGTTCTCAGACACGGAAGGTGGACACTCATCAAATATGATAACATCATTTTGCTGCACATAGTACAAGTTCACCATCACACCAAACACACAGTCATTGCAATCATCTAATCTGCGATAGTTCTCCAGTTGTGCAAACGAGACCTGGCCAAGAACCTGTGAGTGTGAGGACATCCTGTGTTATGTGTTCTTCTTCATAATTTTTCTTTCGTTCTTTGGAACCTCTTGTTTATCCACCGTTGCTCAAATGAAATAAACAGATTCTCTGGATAACGCTGCTCTCTCTCCCTGACTATGATGGAGACATCTGGGAGACACATGAGATAGCTGCTCCGATTTTCCTCCCTATTCCTTAGAGAAGCAGTTTCCCAGGAGTTCAGTGATTCTCATTAACAGTAAAACCAAGCTTGCTACCTCTCATGTGTTGAAAGTTCAACATAGTATTTTAGTGAACATCTGAGTATAACCACTCTGTACTGATCACAAGCCACCTCTCAGGTGAGATTCTTGTAAAGGTTTGTAGTAATGGAATCCTGTGGGTTAGTGGTTAGAGCACTCGCCTCGCAAGCGAGAGGACCCGGGTTTGATTCCCGGGCAGGGCGAAACTTTGGGCAAGTTTCCTTACTCCACGCGCCTTTGTTTACCGAGCGGTAAGTAAGAAGCCGGTTGTTAGTCGATTGGCGGATTGCCTTTCCGGGGGCAATAATCACTTCAAAAACAAAATAATAATTGGGTCACTCAATCCACGACTGTGTGTGGGGACGCTGCTGTGCGCAATTGGCTGCCGTGTTTTGCCCACAAAACATACAGTCAATTCACTTTACAGTATATTCTGTGAAGCGCTTTGAAACGTGATAAGGCGCTGTATCAAATGGAGGATGACACAATTACAGATGGGCCCTGCCCCATAGTCAAATAACCTGTCTAAGTTCATGGATAGCCTTTGATCACTGCAGTCATAAGAGGGGAAGTGAGAATCAAGAAATGTTTATGCACATATATTTGGGTTATTCCTCAATCCAGTTTCACACACTGTTTCTCTCTCCTTCTCCGCAAATACCATGTACTTATTTGCCACCACAATCTTCTTCCGAACGACAAAACAAAAATCGCTGAAGGTAACAATTTCTCATTTACACCTGGATCCAACGGGTTTCCTGCACCAAAATATCCCCCGAAACACGTCAACAAGAACTTTATTTGTTTCGCTGCGATATCTATGTCAACCACCTGCCTCTTTCCCCCCCTCATCCTTTTGACTGAATTTCTCTTGGAAAAAAAAAGCCAGCAGGTTTCAGAAGCATCATCTCCGAGTGGCTGAACACACCCTGTCTTGTCTTGCGTTGGAAACAACAAACAGCTGAGGTTCACTGAGACAGTGCACCTGAAACCTGCACGGGTGCTGTTACCGGAATGAAGGGTGCGCACACTGTATTCGGATTGTGCGGTAATTAACCAATTTTTACTCATTTGCGCATCCGAGTGGAAATCAGGCCCCGGGACTGAAAAATTGACTTACTTGAGGCTCTTCCTATTCTCTTTATGAAAACGGAAGAACAACAACCCGAATTTAAGATGATACTAGTGCAAACAAACCTACGCTGCTATTGCAGTACTTGATAATTTAGCATGATAATGCGTAAGAGGATATCCTGGTTCATCTTAAGATTTCTGCTGGAAAATAATATCCGGGGACACAGTATCTAGTTTGGGACATGACCTGTCAAGTTGGATGGTGGAAGGTGAACTAGATGGACCTTACTTTTCTCTCGCCCTGGCAAATTCTTATGTTCTTATGTTCGTAGGCTCCCTTCACCCTCTCTCTCAGGGAAAGTGTCAGGCTACACGCTAACATTGTTTCCTCAATCCTGTACACCCTGCTCGACAAGAACTTAAGCCAAGTCAGAAATCGCTGAAATGCCAATTGTAACGATATTTAAGCCGTGTTCATTCTACCCAACTCCCCGTGTTGAGAAAAATGTAATTTATTTTAACGCCAATTCATACACGTGGCTTCCCTTGGTTATTCAAAGGCCAAGGAACTTTCAGCAACCACTGGCCTCCGAGAATCAGTGACTTAACACTCGCTGTGTGTCACACTGGAAACAACAAACAGCTGAGGTTCACTCAGACCGGACACCTGAAACATGGCATTAGTGTTTGTTAGCAGAGTGAAGGGGACGCACACATACTGTGCGTTCAGATTCTGCGCTAATTAAAACCGATTTTTACTCATTTGAGTATTCAAGTGGATTGAGGCCCCCAGGACTTTTCAGGACTGAAAAATGACTTACTCGAGGCTCTTCCTACTCTCCTTTGTAACCCGGAAGCACAGCAGCTCTGCATTTAAGATCACATGTGGCCTAAGGAGCCAAACAAATTCACATGCTCAGGATTTCATTGATGGCTGCCACGTTTCGCCCACAAAATACACAGTAACTACACTTTACAGCATATCCTATGAAGTGTTTTGAGACGTCTTGAAGACGTGATAAGGCGCCAAATCAAATGCAAGAATTATTATTATTATTTAGTACTGTATCTGAATATCAGCCCCACTGACTGACTGACTGACAGACAGAACCACCTCAATCACTCAATCTGTTTGTCTCATTTTGAATGTATGCTTTCCTCGTAATGACTCTCAATGGCAATGATTATCTTGTAAACCGAAACCTGCTTTGAACCAAGTTGTCTATAAGCTTTTTGTGGCAGAACAGCCAAGGCAGGAACCTCCACATCTGCATCCTTAATATTTTGAAGGACTTTAGGGGAAGGAAATTCCATACTAAGCTCCTCTGCCTTGGCAAATACGCTGACAAGCAGAAGACAACTTCCTGCCAGAGTCATCTCTCTCGCTCTCTCGCTCTCTTTCTCTCTCAACTCTATGTATCACATCCTGTAGCTCAACGAGGATTCAACGGGACACAGAGAAAGTAAACCCAACACAATATTTTCCCGACAAGTCAAAAAAGCATAGGATAAGGATACGTTCAGTTTCAGGGTGTGAAGAGCAATTTCAGAATAGACAGGAGGAAATATTTCTTTACACAGAGGATAATAATAATCATCAACAGCCGGAACCAGGAAGGGTGGTAGAGGCTACGACACTGGACTCACTTAAGAAGCGGTTTGATGCTGAAGTAGGAAGACGGCAAGGTTTGTACTCTGGAAGGATGGGATCATATGGGTCGAAAGGCCGGCCTTCTTTATCCAAACCTCTCTTGTAATCTTGTGTTGAACGCATCATGTGGGCAACTGTGGAACAGAACCCCAAGTTCTGTTACTCGCTGTGTGGTGCCACACATTCAATGTTGGAAAGTCTAGAGCATGGTGCATCACCAGAGCTGGGTTTTATTCAGTTAGAAGCAGACAAGCAAGCGCTACACAAAAAAAANCTCCAACATTCAAAGTGCGATGAATTTGTTTAACAGCTTTCCCAATATAGCAGATCCATTCAAGCATCAAGCCAGTAAGTTCTCATCTAAATTGTAGAATTTCATGGGCAGAGCACAAAGCAGAGGAACAACCAATATGTGTGTGTAACCAATATGACCCATTAAGGATTGCAACGCTCTTCAAATGAAACCTAAAGCTTTGAATAAACTTAATTGGTTTAAACCTGCCCAGCAAAAATCTATTAAGCACCGTTTTACTTGTGAACATTTATGAACCGAACATTCTTTTTTTATGGTAAGGGCTGGCACATTAATTCCTTTATGACTTTTTTTTATGTTCCCAAAATGTTTCAAGTGTATTATCGAATTTTACCTCATACTTTGAATGGCTGTGATCTGAGGTGCCCGTAAAATCCGATCGCTAATGTTAGAAACTGCAGACCGCTATTACTTTAATGCCCTGGGCGCACGTAATTTTATTTTTAACTACAGACCGAAGGAAATATATATCAAGCGGAAAATAAAATTGGGGGAAGAGGTGTCTAATTGTGTGTGTTTTGGTTTGTGTGCGTGTGTGCGTGCGTGTGTATACACTAGTACAAAAGTTAATAATACAAAAAAAAATTGGTCACTCAATCCACGACTGTTTGTGGGACACCGCTGTGCGCAATTGGCTGCCGCGTATATCCTGTGAAGGGTTTTGAGACGTCACAAAGACATGATAAGGCACTATATCAAATGTAAGGATTATTCTTATTACAAAATGCAATCATATACTGCAACTTACACAGGGGTCAACAAAGCGTCATCAATCCGTGTATAGCTATAATGTCGTGTAAAAACTTATTTCTAACCCATTCAATGTTCAAAGAACAGCTTTCAATATGGCACAACAGCACCAATCCTTTAGATTCTATAGTGTTATCTTTTTTGCTTATATGTCACACTATATCTGCATTATTTCTGATTGTTTTGTTTCATCCACAAAAATATACAGTCAGTCCTCTTTACGATATATTCTGTGAAGCGCTTTGAGGCGTCTCGAGACGTGATAAGGCACTGTAACAAGTGCAAGGATTATTAATATTATTATTATTATTGTGCAATGGCGATATCAGAAAAACTCATTCGGAGGATTTCAGACCCACGTTAACTTATTCGAAACACCAGGTCAGATAACTCAACTGTTATTTAATTACAACAGTGCCACACAATAACTGTCTAGTATAGCTGTCTAAAATAGGAACAAGATGTCAAGCTTGCACTCAAAATCCCTGACGAGAGGAATTCTGTCGCGAAAATAAAACACAGTTGAGGTCTAAGTGGGACAGTGATGTGATCAAGTGTGACACCTTTCTGCTGTCCTATGTGAAACGTCAATCTGGTTTATAAGCATAGCCACCTCGTATCCTGAAACCTTGGAAATCTCCAATAAAGATCTTATTAACAAAAAACATGTCCAAACAATTTAATTTGAACATAAAAATGGTCTCTCTCTCTTCTCTCCCTCTTTCTCTCTCTCTCGCTCTCTTGAATAAAACGATAGGTGCTTGAGACGTCTATTAAACATGAGCTTAAAGAATGTTAAGGTTATCAATGTTGAAGTCGGGTTTAAAAATAACAATTTGGGACATCTTTACTAAAGTTGACCCAATATGGAGACAATCTGTAATGGGTTTGGCTGTATTGTTCTGACAGTTTGTAGGCTGTGTCTGCTTTGGTTTATATAGGTACAGAGAACGCACTGTGACATGTAAAATAGACTCACAATAATCATTAACTATGTATGTAACATTTGAATAGTAGAGTCAGTATTTTCTCCAGAAGGTTAATCTAAACTCTGGCTGAAGGCCTGGGTTATTTGTAACACACAGAGGTCTTATTATCAAGATTGCTTCCCGACACAAGAGCATGTACGATGTAGAAGATATAATCTAACAAGCTCTTTATTTTCCTCCCCAACTCAGTCTTTGCCCAGCTGCTTGTTCCCTCGTTGCTATTGTAACGCAACAGTGAACGATTATTAAACAGGCTTGTGAGTGGATTGGATTAAAGTTTACTGGCATGCCGGGCTGTGTAATATGTGCATAGAGAGGCCAGCCTTAACAGTTACAATTACTGTACATCCCTTTTAAAACGCTGAAGTGTTTCCTGCAGTGACCGAGTCAATGGCATAACAATGCTTCTTTAAGGCCAGGGGTGAAGGGAAATATATTACTGTTAAAACTGTGGCAATTGAAACAGATTTTTATCACGCTCCTTTTATGAATGGGAATTTTTGGGGGAGGTGGGTGAGCGCGGGTGGTGGGGGTGGGGGTGGGGAGGGTGGGGGGTGGGGAAAGGCGAGATTTCATACTCATCAAAATCGATTAATGTACAACGTTTCTGCATGGGTTATTTTCACAGCCAAAGCGAGTGTTTGAATAACTTCCAGCAGAAAATGTGGCTTGTTTTCTTAATGAGAATAAAAGCCATCTGCCACAGTTTGCCACTAATCAGTAATTATTGCAAACTGTACAGATCCCCAATATACCAACGCAACATCCACTTAGCACAGCAGACACAACGCCGATCAAAGTCAGAGACATTCGGACGATAAATTATGTTTAATATGTGCAAAAATAACTAAATAAATAACTAAACTCGGTCACTAGCTCATTCATTTACTGATGATGATTTCATAGTTTTGAATGAATATTTCTTGCAAGAAATAAGTAAAAGAAAAAAAATTTAAAAAGAGAAAATTTAACCCCCCCCCCCCCCAAAGAAACAGTTTTATTCTTATTTTATTTTATTTTCAATAGGATCAGCCTTTTTTTTCCGCCCACAAAATGTACAGTCATTTCAGTCAATTTGGAGCGTTTTCTGCGAAGCACTTTGAGACGTCTCGAAGACGTGATAAGGCGCTGTATCAAATGCAAGGATTATTATTATTATTGTTTTTATTACTATTATTATAATTCAGACCTTACTGATAAGTGTGAATATTTCTGTTAAGCGAATAGGAACCCAACAACTCAAACCGTTCGCGCATTTTCAACTCATTTAAAGTGGTTGGAATGGAAAATCTAAAATCATACCTCGTATACCTTCCGGTTCACTGAACGCCTTTAGCTGTACATTCTGGTTAAGTAAATAGAGATTGAAACTAAACCTGAAAATTTATCCTGAAATAAACATTCCCATATTGCCGTGTGAAATAACGCAGTGTCTATGTCTCAATATCTGTATGATGTGTATCGTGTGTTGCGTGTGTTGTATGTATTGTGCGTGTTGGGTGTGTTGGGTGTTGGGTGTGTTGTGTGTAATAGCTCATGTGGTTTGGCTAAGTAATGCTTCTGATCATTGTACAGAAGATGTAGTCGGTAAATAAAGATACACTCAGCATCCAACACTGCGCACAGCTGCCTCAACGTTATTTAAGTTTCTTTTCTTTTTAAGTTTGGATATGGAAACGCTGCCGTTAATTCGCTGAATGCCCTTACTTAAAACAAAGCCTAAAATTCCCTGATCGCATTAAAATGTAAATGATTCCATGTTTTTTATTAACCAAATGAGATTATTATTACAAACAGTGGTGGCCAGTGTTAAAGTGTCTGTGTTTTTTTTTCCCCCTTTGTGTTTCGCCCACAAAATACACAGTCAATTGACTTTACACTATATTCTGTGAGACGCTTTGAGACGTCTCGGAAGATGTGGGAAGGCACGATACCAAATGCAAGGATTATTATCACTGTTATTGTTTCAAAATGCTTCGTTTTATTTTTGAATTACTCTTTAATCCTCTATTCTAGTCCGACATTGTTTGTCTATGTCCCTGCTGTTTAAGGTGCTTTCTGATACCGAACCACAAGTGCGGTCGCACAATCTGCTTCCATGTCAATGTTATTTGCAACCGAGTGCCGGGAAATGTGACTCACTCTTATTTTTTCTCCTGTCTGGAAAAATACCACAACAAAAGCCTCTGCTCAGTGCTTTTTTTCTGACGGCCTAGACATAAAGATAGCTGAGATCCGACACTGTAGGAATCACAGCACAAGCCTGCAGCCTGACTAACACTCCCTTTTTTGTGCTGGTTGTATCTTTTGAAAGATGCTTCTGTTTACTTACAGCACTGTGGCAATTTATCTCACTCTGCGCTTTTAATCTTAATTAGGCTGAGTGCACAAGCGCCCAGATGATTTTAAGTGTAAAATGGGAGGGGAGGGAGGGAGGGAGGGAGAGCGGGCAGATATTTTGCCCACAAAATACACAGTCACTCCACTTTACAATCCATTGCGTGAAGCGCTTTGGGACGTCTCAAAGATGTGATAAGGCGCTGTATCAGATGCCAGGTTAATTATTATTATCACTACATATTGCTATTTATTGTTTCGTTGGTGCACTCATCTAAGCACTGTTTAGTCTTGATTCAGCCCCTGCATTTCTGAGTTATTTGAACAATGATTTAATAAAATAATACATCTCATTCTTCGGATAAAAGTCGAATTGACGAATCTCAGGATACATTTCATGTGGAACACTTATGAATGGATTAATAATAACTTCTTGCATGACCTCAAACATTTAATAAAAAACATATCTCATGCAAGAGCATTTTGGATCCTGGATGTTTCCTAAACAAATCACTGACACCAGCAATAAATACACATTCACCCATTTGAAAACACTCAAATGTGTAAACTAATTGTTGTGGCAACATTCTTACCCACGATATGTCATATCCCCAATAAAATGATGTGATCACACATTAACAACAAGGAGTACTGCAGGTTAGAAATATATAATGTATGGCATATTCGGTGAAGCGCTTTGAGACATCTCGAAGATGTGTGATAAGGCGCTGTATCAAAATGCAAGGATTTACTTTTAATGAAGTTAAAAAATATAAGTTAGGATGGGTTTTAATTGAAATGTTCCAGGAATACAATGCAATTTTAATTCCATTACCGGTTATTACAGTACAGAGAAACGCTATTGTTTTCTGTTCCCTTAACACAAAGTCAGCTCAGAGCCTTAAGTGGAGTTGACAGTGGATGTATGAACATAAAAAATGCACATCATTTCCGAAATTGTTATCTCAACCGGTTAAACAGGCTATCTTTTATGCATTGAGGGAATTTACTCAGAAAATATTTGATCTTTCTGGTTAAGATGACTGCTCTCCCTCTCTCTCTCTCTCACTCTTTCTCTCTCTCTCTCTCTTTCTTTCGCTGGGAATCATATTTGAAGATTACACGGCAAAATTGCCCACTTAAAAGTCCCTCTTTGTTTAGGAGTGATGGGAGTGGGTGAACCTCTATCACATGAGGCTGACCAGGGTCCTTTAATCCCAAGTTACCATCACTTCCTCACTGAAGGACCAGACACTCGGTGACTGATGTGGGGACAAGAGTTGCTGACGACATTAGTCCTTTCTGCCTTTTATGGAGTGACCCAAAAGTCGTGATGCCATTACAATGTCTAATAAGTCTTAACGAAATGATGATATTTTCATTTTTTTTTAGATAATAGGGTAGATATCGCGGCTTTTTGGTCACCCGGGGTTTTGAGTGGAGTTTATACAGTACAAACACGTGAAATGAACAGGTTTAATGCGTTTCAACCCAGGCTGCAAAGTTAATATTGGCACTTGGGTACATTTGGCCCAGAAAATATACAGTCAGTTTGCTTTACAGTCAACAACATGATAAGGCGCTTTATCAAATTAAAGTATTACTGTTATTAGTTATTATTATAGAGTTGCTCAGTGTAGTTTAGCTGGCACTATGGTCAGTATAGAGGCATACACAAGATTATTTTAAGTGGATAAATGCTGTAACTCTGCACGGATGGGGGTGATTCTAAAAGAATGGGTTTAATCAATAATTCACAAAGGATTGTTTTATTAAAAAGCATAATCATATGTGATTTCAGGGTATCTCCATCAACCATGTATGAGTGCCGTGCCAATGCTTTGTAAACAGATAGTCAAGAGATAATTCCATTTAAGTGAAGTAAACACTAAGCAATAATGAGGCAGCAATAGAGAGAGAGGGAGAGAGAGAGAGAGAGAAGAATGGTGACATCTAACATCTGGGCACAACTCTCTCTGAAACTGACCTATTAACTTGCTGTTGTTGTTCTAGTGGAGAAAATTTTCAGTTTAATATCTGATACACAGTTTCACCCAAAAAATATACAGTCAATTCCCTCGAGAATAGTCTCGAAGACGTGATAAGGCACTGTATCATCAGCATCTTATACAGAGCAGTGCTCAAGCTGCCACTATACCCTGGTTTTAAAGTCCCACAAGCAGCCGTGAAAGAATGACCGACCCATTTAACTGAGGAATTATTGGCCCTGGCACCAACGGCATTCACTCCCTTCTCTTTGGAATAGTGACATGGGATCTTTAATGTCCCTCTGAATACACATAATAATAATAATAATAATAATAATAATAATAATAATAATAATAATCCTTGCATTTGATGTAGCGCCTTATCACGTCTTCGAGACGTCTCACAGCCCTTCACAGAATAGACTGTAAAGTGAATCGACTGTATATATTGTGGGCGAAACGCGTCGGCCAATTGCGCACAGCAATTATATTGCAATATAATACAATATCGCTTTTCACGGAATATATATCCATGTGGGTTGAGAGGCGATTGGGACAGCTGGACAGTCACTGAGGGATCTTGGCAGATAGGGTTCAGAGCTGAATCCTCACAAAGCACCACGAGGGAAAACACATTGCGTAAATCAAGCCTCTTTCACTGCCCACGCAGACTGGTTTGTTTGAAACGTTTGGTAAAATACGACATAAGGATTTGATTTGAATTTGCTTTTCTTTTGAAAAAAAAATGTGGATGTCCCACTGTTTAGCTGCAAAGTCTGTACACTGTGGGGAGAGGAGAGGGGGGCGGGGGTGTGGGGGGTGGGTGGGCAGGAGGGGAAGGGTTGCTGCTATTTTATTTCCTGTGCGATGTTTTTTTTGTGCGCGAATGCATTCTGTTGTCACTTATGGGTTTTTTTTTTAGTAGAAAAATGCAGGTTCCGCAAAGGAAGGGACTTGAGTGTTTTCGTGGAACAGGGTTTATGCTGCAGGACAAATATAACAAATTTTATAAAAAATTATAAAGCGGTCACTCAATCCACGACTGTTTGTGGGGACGCTGCTGTGCGCAATTGGCTGCCCCGTTTCGCCCACAAAATACACAGTCACTACACTTTACAATATATCCTGTGAAGCGCTTTGAGATGTCTCGAAGACGTGATAAGGCGCTGTGTCGAATGCGAGGATTAATATTATTATTGTTACAAGCTGAAAATCACATTTCCCCACGTTTGGGAGCAAAGAAAATGTCATTAAAAAAAAGGATGGTAGAACGTGTCTCTCCGGCAGTTATAGGGGTTAGTGAGGGGGTACAGAACTAATTCAGAATTATATTATATAATAATAATAATCCTTGCACTTGACATAACACCTTATCACGTCTTCGAGACGTCTCAGAGAACCTCAAAGTTTATATCCTAAAGTGAATTGACTGTATATTTTGTGGGCGAAACGCAGCAGCCAATTGCGCACAGCAGAACAAACTCCCCCCCCCCCCCACCCCACTCTCCCAAAGGACAGCCAGGCTCCAGAGAGGGACAGAGTGACTTCCCAAAGCCAATCCCAGATAGAGAGAGAGAGAGAGTTAGCACATCACAGCGATTGCAGTGTCCCAGCCAATGAGTAGGTTACTTAGTGGCTGAGCTGAGATTATTCAGGCTGGTGCGTGGCTGATGCCTGTCTCTAATGCTTGCAATAGCTCAACAGGGGCTAATAGTGAGAATGAGAAGTAAGTGAGCCCTGGAGATGGGTAATGAAGGCCAATCTATCACTCTATCTTCCCCCCCTCGCACACACACACACCTCTCTCTCTCTCTCTCTCTCTCTGCCCTCGGCTCATCTGCGTTTCCTGCTCGTGTTTGCTGTTTCCCGTTCTTTCATTTTTAATGTGATTTGTTTCCTTTTTCATCTACCTATTTATCTATCTTTATATCTATCTCTCTCTCTCTCTCTCTCTTTCTCTGTATCTCTTTCTATTGCTATTTATTTTTTTTAGTTTGTTTGTTGCTTCACTTTTGTTAGAATTCTCTGATCCCAACCCCCAGTTTGGGTCCAAATCCCTGACTGTCCAGCGCCTTGGGACATCCTCCCGACGTGAAAGGCACTTTGTGAGTGTAATTTGTTGTCGTCGTTGTTGCTCAGGTCGAAATATAAAAGTTTACAGAACACAGTCATTCATTTAATTATTTATGCATCTGTTTGTCAGTGCCAATGTCGCAAAAATAATAATAATATATTATATAATAAGAACTTTGCCTGTGGCAGCATTTTTTTTAATAATAATAATAATAATAAGGGAATGGAGTACAGAGGGAATGAAGAATTCTGCAGTAAAAAAACTGAAGGGAATGACAGAGAACGTCAGAGCCAGGCTGCTCCAGTACTGATATATAGGCCCAGTAAACACAGAGGCGCAAAAGTTATTGGATGGAAATTTACTTGCATTTACAGCGCAGTTAATCAAACAGTCACACACTGATGACATGTCACTTCCAAACTGTCCATCCACACCACCACCAACAACAACAACTTGCACTTACGTAAGGTAAACCTCACGTATGCCGTATCAGTTGGGACCCCCTACATTTTGTACGACTTATGCAAAGTATGAGTTACGTCAAACTTGCGTAGAATATAAACTCTCGAACGGGACTTGGGCAGATGTAGGACAGATGATGTCGGGCGATGATGCGATATTACACAGATCAGACCAATGTATCACGTAGGAAAGTGAAGTGTCTCAAAGCACTTCACAGACAGAGTGAAGTGGTAGAAACTTACATTTAGTACTGAACGGGTTAATATTGGGAGCCAGCTGATGGTCTGAGACAAACTTGTATTGATTAACCCTTACTGTATTCAACACTGGCCCTGCTCTGACTCACCCACACTGCGATCAGCATCGGTTTACACTGAATCACACGCACTCTGGTTTTAACACTGCCTCACACTGGGATCAAACACATTTTATTCCTCACTGTCACACACAAACACACACACACACACACACACATACACGTACACACATACACGTACACGCAGACACACTGAAGTAAACTTGTGATTGGCACACGCTGGCTGGATCATCTTCAGTGACAAGTGGGCGAGTTAGCAAGGTCGCAAAGGGAAGAGATTAGAATTTTTGCTGCGCGCACACATACACACGCACACACTCGGCGGTCGAGAAAGGATCCATATTAACTTTCAAAGGGAACCAGATAGATATCTAAAGGGGAACTGTCCACGGGAGGAAAAGGAGAAAGAGAAAAAGCAGGTAAATCGGGCTGAACGGATGGATTGCTCTTTCCAAAGAGGCAGCAGAGACAAGATGGACCAATGGCCTTCTTCTGTGCTATAACTTTCTATGGGGGTCGGTGTTTTATCACATTCAACTGCCAGGATCACACGTAGAACGGTCTCAGAAGCCAAGACTTTGGTAAAATGCGGAGCCTCAGAGTTAATTGCAGTTTCAACATATAATTTTTACCTGTCCCAGGGCACTGCTGTGTACGCGTAAGTCAGACTGCCTTGTGCTCTAAGCAAACTTCACCACTTTTATTATAAGAAGCCTTCAATACAATACAAGTCTGGTCCCGCTCAGTACATCAACTCTCAATAAATGTCCTCATGCACACACAAAAAAAGCTTTTAACCATTGTGTACTTTAGCTACAGGTTTTATATCTAGGTTTTTACAAGTTGTAGGCGTGTGTGTGTTTGTGTGGTGTGTGTGTGTGTACTTAATAAAAATAGCAAAGATAAGGAAGCTATCCCTGTTCTCGGCATTGGGAAATTATTGTCATAACTAAGATCAGGTCTGGGGAGGAGAGAAACAGAACCCATGTGGTACTGGATATGTGTAACCAGGTCTATCATGTAATCTCTGTGTGTACAAAGCTCCCCCTGTAACCTCACTAAATTATTTTAATTTAGGCCCTCTGCCTTTAGCAAACAGGAACAGAGACGGGCAAATTATTGTCCTGATCCCTGCATATTGAGCCCACAAAATATACAGTTAATTCACTTTACAGTATAATTCTGTGAAGCGCTTTGAGACGTCTCGAAGATGTGATAAGGCGCTATATCAAATGCAAGGATTATTATTATTATTCTAAGTTGCGGATAAGTTCAGAGAAACATTTCTACCTAGTAACGCTGTAACCCAGCCATAACTTGCCCACGTTTACAGCGTTAAATGGACACAACTTAATTGAGGGAGATGTTATCAACCATAAAGCAACCAATAAAGGTAACATTGCAGTAGATAGAAGGTGGGGATATACACAGAAACAGTGCAGAGGTCTATTTTGTTGAGTGTGTGTTATCAGTTTTTGTAGAAACTGGTAGCAATTTTATGGATAAATGAATATATATATATATATATATATTGTTTTCCTGAGTGGCTTATCCCCTTTACAAGAATATATATACAGGGTGACCAAAAAATCTTGATATCTACCCTATCACCCCCCAAAAAATATATATAACCATAATTTTTTTAAGACTTATTAGACATTGTAAAGGCGTCACAACTTTTTGGTCACCCTGTATTTCTCACAAATGAAATGATTGAAATAAGCGCTAATTCATTCAGCATAGGCTCAAAAACACATACAAACAAACAAAACAAAACAAAACAAACAAGCAAACAAGAGATGGGTTACCTTTTTTGATCACAGACTGATCCAATATGTGCATCCCAGAGCTGCCGGTGTCGTCCACAGACTGTAAAGGGGGAAAAGAAAGATAAACCAAAGGGAAAGAAAAAAAAGAAACAGATCACTTAAGATGAACAGATTCCGAATATAACAACATTTTCTCTCTTTCCATCACCCACACCTTCCCTTCCTCCCCACCTGCCCATTGGGATAGATTCAACTGTCCTCACTGCCCACAAAGTCTCTCTCTACCTATCTATCTCTATCCATCAACCTCTCCAACTATCTATATCCATCCATCTATCAATCCATTTATCTATCTCCCTCTAGGTATCTCTTAACGACTGCGAAAGCCGTATCAAATGCAAGGATTATTATAAATATTATGAATTATTATTATTTTTTCTTGGCTCTGTCTACATAACAACGAGGCCAACTTGTCATAGTGGGCACTGGGCAATGCCTGTGTGTGTGTGTGTGTGTGTGTGTGTCTATGTGTGACTGTGAGTGTGTGTGTGTGTGTGTGAGTGTCTATGTGACTGTGAGTGTGTGTGTGTGTGAGAGTGTCTGTGTGTGACTGTGAGTGTGTGTGTGTGTGAGTGTCTATGTGACTGTGAGTGTGTGTGTGTGTGAGTGTCTATGTGACTGTGAGTGTCTATGTGACTGTGAGTGTGTGTCAGAGTTAAAGCAGATGTTACAGACACACACCGGTCCTGGTTTGGGGGAGCACTTGGCTCCCTATGTCCTGCTGGTTTATGATCACTCGGGGAGTACTGCATCATCATCACCATCATCATCAGCAGCAGGAAATCCTATTTCACTTCCCAACAAACTGACCCGTCGAGGCTGTGGTGTGAGAACCAGACATACAGCGTTTGGGGAGGTTATTAAGCGCTCTTTTCCACAAGCGTGTGCGAATGACCCGATGTGATAGGAACAAAAGCACTGGGACTGGTTGTGCTGTCCCAACACTCGCCTCTGCGACCACAGGAGATGTGCAGTGATCACTGGGATCTGCATTGCTCAGTGAGAGGGGTTTGCGACTCGTCCTCTCTCCAAAAGGGGGGGAAATAGGTGCAGATTTACGAAACGCGCGTAAGGCGATGTGAGCGAAAGGAAGTAGGGATTTGGTTTGATGAGAGAGATTCGCACAGACAGACTTGGTACCAGAAACACTCTCATCCTCAACACCTCTCTCTCTCTCTCTCTATCTCTCTATCTCTCTGATCGACAGAGAGGGTTCCAGAATCCAAACCCGTTTCGTTTCCTCCTTTTAACCAGTCTTTTGCCCATCACTTTAACCCTAACCCTAACCCTAAGTGTGTGTATAGTTTGTAATTAATTCATAATAGTAATTACTATTACCGATGGTTGAGCCTGGACTGCAAGTGTAAGAGTCACCACATTCAAACACACATGATGATGGGAGGCAATATGGGGAATGGGGATTGGGTTAATTGTCTATATATATATATACACAGTTTATATTATATATATTCCCCGACACAGTCAGGTGAACAAACATATTTATTTCTTTACAGTTCACACTGACTCCTCACTAACTAACATTCAGACCTATTTTCCCAACAACACACAAGCTTGAAATAAACCAGAACACGTTTAAATGCAAGATGTTGTTGTTTTTAACTCAATCAGAGCAAGAAATTGCATCAGCGTTATGTCTATGTATATCTATTTATAAGAAATAAACCGCCAGACTTTTACATTTTATTTTAAAATTGACTGCATGACATGTATGATGTTTGTTGCCCGGTGGAACTTAATAAGAAAGAACACTTCTTTTTTAGACTCTCACAATGTAGTGTGAAGTAAACTTCATTCTGTTCTGAACACCAAGTGGCTTTGAACGAGCGATTGGCTGCTTTTTGTATTCAATTCAAAGCAATGAGAATTCCCTTTCATATTGTTATTTATTCCTGACTTAAGTTTTTTTTGTTTTGTTTTGACGCATAATTGGGTGGCAATCGGATTGAATTCATGTCGAACTGGGGATTTACTGACAACCTCACTTGTTTTTTTGTGTCCCAGAGCAAACAGTAATCTGTGAGTGTTAGTTATTACTGTATCAATTTCACTTCTCTGCTTTAATCATTCAATTGTAATTGGAGCTTAAATCGCACAGTCAGTCTTTAAGGTGTGTTGAGGCAATGACACATTACTGTGTTTTTTTTCCCTAAATTCCTAAATCCCCTAAATTGCTAAATCCCTAAATCTCCTAAAGTTACCCAAAGTACAAGTTGAATGATAATCCTTGCATTTGACATCGACGTGTGTGTGTGTGTGTGTGTGTGTGTGTGTGAGTGGGAAGAGAGAGTGTGTGTATATGTGTGGGGTGTGTGTGTTTGTGGGGAGAGGGAGTGTGTATGTATGTGTGTGTGGGGGGAGTGGGTTGTATGTGTGTGGGGTGGAGTGGGGGCAATAGTGTGTGTGTGTGTGTGTGTGTGTGTGGAGAGAGGGGATCAATAAAAAATCAAGGTGGTTAAGTCAAGGTGTCTGGTAACATGTTAAGGGGTTTGTGCAGTCAGCATTTTCCTGTTAAAAAAAAAGTAGTAAAGAAAAAGAAGGTCGAACATTTGCGTGGATTCTGCCCATTAACCCGACCCTCTGTGCCCTCCCGGTTCACAGTGAGACACCCCGGCTCTGTGTGCACTGATGCGGGCACTTTACAAGCTGTCCCGGGGTGTGGATCTGCTGCTCCCAGAGCAGGAAGTCATCAACAGTAAAGCTGCCTGATCTCTGCAAGTCCACAGTGCAAGTCCTGACTCCTGCCCCCCCCCCCCCCCCCCCCACCCCCCTCACTGTGTGTGACTGTAATTCTCTCTCTGTGACTGTGATTCTCTCTCTGTGACTGTGATTCTCTCTCTGTGACTGTGATTCTCTCTCTGTGACTGTGATTCTCTCTCTGTGACTGTGATTCTCTCTCTGTGACTGTGATTCTCTCTCTGTGACTGTGATTCTCTCTCTGTGACTGTGATTCTCTCTCTGTGACTGTGATTCTCTCTCTGTGACTGTGATTCTCTCTCTGTGACTGTGATTCTCTCTCTGTGACTGTGATTCTCTCTCTGTGACTGTGATTCTCTCTCTGTGACTGTGATTCTCTCTCTGTGACTGTAATTCTCTCTCTGTGACTGTAATTCTCTCTCTGTGACTGTAATTCTCTCTCTGTGACTGTAATTCTCTCTCTTTCTCTCTGACTGCATTTCTCTGTGTGTGTGTGTGTGAGACTGTAATTCTCTCTCTGTGACTGTAATTCTCTCTCTGTGACTGTAATTCTCTCTCTCTCTCTCTCTGACTGCATTTCTCTGTGTGTGTGTGTGTGTGTGTGTGAGACTGTAATTCTCTCTCTCTGACTGTAACTCCTTCTCTGTGTGTGACTGTAACTCTCTCTATATCTGTGTGTGATCGATACTCTCGCTATCTGACTGTATTTCTCTTTCTCTCTCTCTCTGAATGTAATTCTCTCTCTCTATATATATGTATATATGTGTATATATATATATATTTGGGGAAAAATCACGTTTCAGCCCAACTCATGAAAATATATTCAACTCCAACCTATAATAGAGATGGGCAAAACCACAAACTTTTAATTAAAGTCCAATTCGGTGTGTCAAACATAATAATCGTTGCATTTGATAATATTTCTGTCTGAAATGTGAAGGTCGGAATCTGTTTGAGGCGCAAACAATATATTGGGACAGTGGGTAGAGAGAGAGAGAGAAAGATAGACAGTCACGAGGTAAATTCTACACAAGAGTTAAATGATATTTGGATTAAAAAAAATTGCCTTCATGGTTTGCCACGACGGCATCTCCTTGTCTGACAGAGACATAAATCAACTTGTAAAAAAATATACATAGTCACGGAAACTCAGCTCATAGATTCGACGCATAATGTTAATGCTTTGAAGTTAAATATTTACTAACACCGACACTGACACCCACATTCCCACCACTTTCTCATCAGCTGAAATATCGCCCGCACAGTACACAGTCACTACACTTTACAGTATATCCCGTGAATCGCTTTGAAACGTCTCGAAGGCTTTGTAAGGCGCTATATCAAACGCGAGGATTATTATTATTATTTCATCGTTAAAAAGTACAAATAATCTGACATTAAACGTGTAAATGAATACCTTCCTGGTTTGCTACAGGACACTTTTTGCCACAGATGTACAGTATTATGCGAGGATTATTATTAAATAAAAGGCCACAGAATCACTCTCTCCTGATATTTATTTTAACACAAATGCATATATGTTTGAAAAAGAAATACTGTACATTAAATCCTCAATCTTTGACTTCAAATAACACACACAGTTAAATCGGATGACGAGTAACTTGTGCTCCTGTAAACGCGGTGTAATTGTGTGTTTGTGCGTTACAGAGAGAGAGGGAATGTCTACTTCGTTTCTCTCTCAGCAAATCGTCAGATTAATAGCAGTTTAATTAAATTAAATGTGGAAAATATCACTTATCATTGCATCCCCAGACACTGCAAAAATGTCACGTACCGTTTGGCTTTGCACCTGAGTGAGAAAGGGCAATTGAAAATAAAAGGGAGACGGAGAAAATTGATACCAAAATATAAAAAGTACCTTCAACCCAGAATTCAGATGTCTGTTAAACGCTGGAACTAATAAAACTAATAACTGCGGTTGTAAACTAATAAACTTTGGGGGGAAAATATATATATATATATAAAGACCGCACTCATCTGTGTGTATTTTATTTTAATCCCGTTTTAATTTGAATTAAAATGTTTTTTTTTGATAATTCTGCAACAACAAAAAAAGAAACCTGTTTGACTCTGACGGTACAAAAAGGGTCGATAAATTGTGGAACCGTGTGGTTTGTATGTCAGCCTCAATACGAAAGATATGGGGCATCGATGAAAACGCGAGCACTATATTATAATATATTATAATATATATTATAGCTGCGGTGTATAATGGAGTCTGGAATCTATTCTGGTTACAAGCGGCGCTTATACACACACTCACACACAGTGGGAATTATTGTGTGTGTGTGTGTGTGTGTGTGTTCATGTCACAAGGATTGGGATACACTTTAGAGCAGAAAAAAATGTGGTCACTTCGATTCCGCGGCTGTTTGCGGGACAGACGCTGCTGTGCGCAATTGGCTGCCACGTTTCGCCCACAAAATACACAGTCACTACACCGTACAGTATATTCCGTGAAGCGCTTTGAGACGTCTCAAAGACGTGATAAAGCGCTGTATCAAATTATATATGTATATATATAATATATCCTGGGGGATTGTTTGGCTAAATAGAAATGTAAAGTAACATCCGATAATTAAACTTTCTCCCCCCCCCCCCCCCCACACACACACACACACGCTACAGATCATTATTATTATTTCATGGATTCATCAATGTTCAAACCCATCGGTCAATCAGTCAGTCAGTCAAACTTTAGCCTAAGAAGTTAAGGATTATTTGGTTCCAACAGATAGTATCTCTGGGGATCTCTATGGGTAGGTGCGACGCATGGAATTCTCCGCCCCCCCCCCCCCCCCCCCCCACACACACACACACTTACACACACACAAAAAAAATCCTAGAAAGAAATTAATAGACAGAAAGGGGCAAATGTGTGTCAGAGACCGGGAGAGCAGTTACACACTAAAACAAAAGCAAAACACTCCCATGATACACATCACAGGAGATATCAACTGAATGTTACTGAAGACCGCGGGAGACCAATTCTAGTTTGATGCTATGGTTTTGGTGCTGTGGGTTTGGACCGGTTGTGAAAAGGCTTAAGAACAGACTCAAGTGTGTGTGTGTGTGTGTGTGTGTAAAAAAAACACACACACACACACACAGACAGAGAGAACTGGTGTTCACAGAGTTGAGTTGAGTTGAGTTCCCCGACTATAGCAAAGCAGTCACTGAGCGAGTTTGCCCTCTTTAGTTTACTTTACTTAAGCGCTCTGAGATTCAGCTCTGCCCCAAGCCGGTGCTGCTGTTGTTGTTGTTGTAATGTTAAATCATTTCCATTAGCAAACGATTCTCTCCCATCCTTTCCTTTCTTTTGCCCCCCACCCCCCCGCCGTAAAAAAATTGTCCCTGTTTTGTTTTGTCTTCAATGGAGTGGAAGTGGAACAACACAGAGTGAATAGTGGGGCAGGGAGAGAGAGAGAGAGAGGGGGGGGGGGAGGATGGCAAAATCCGAGAATTATATAATAAATATAAAGGTATATATAAAGATTTTAGGGGAAACAATCTATCGAGAACCAGAGACTCGCTAAACCCACAAAACAGGGAGCAACGGGTTATAATATATCTCCTCACCTCTCCACAGCAGTCACTGCCTCCACAACACACACACACATTAACTGAACTAATCCGGAATGTGTCCCCATATATATATATATATATATATATATATATATACATATATACATATATATATGGAGAGAGAGAGAGAGATATCCAGGATACTTCTTTAGCTCAAACTTTGCCTTAATTTAATTGACCTAATTCATTGGTTAACTGATTCCGAACGCGACTGTGTTATTCTCTGGGCTCTGGTTGTATGTATTAATGTGTGTTGATGGGATTGTATTCATTTGCTAAATACGCGACGATGTCGACAACAAATGCAAACGACACGAAATTCTCCGCGTGGGCTAATCTGTTGGTGTGTGGGGAGGAAAATGCCTCTTATTACCCTGGTCTGCCTTCAATTATTTTTCTTCTGGACTCTGGTAATGACTAAAGCGCGTGTTTTCGGATTGTCAGGCACCTCTGCGCGAGGTTTCCCAACTCCCAGCCTCTCCCCGACCTTAAAATACTAATAAGTAATAATCCTGGCATGAGGTACAGCGCTTTTCACGTCTCCTCGACGTCTCAAAGCGCTTCGCAGAATAGACGGTAAAGTGAATTGACTGTATATGTATTTTTTGTGTGTGTGGGCGAAACGCGGCGGCCCATTGCGCACTTGGGATCATAAGGGGAGAAATTCAACGGTGAATTGGATTGGATTGGATTGGATCAGTAAATATGTGGGTACCGTCGCTGTTCCCAACGAAACAGCCCTGGAAATGGGGCACCAGCGACGGGGACTGCTGGAGATTTACTGTGATTATACGTTACCTTCCCAATCCCCAACTCCAACCCCAAACCCTTTGCTTTCACAAAACTTGTCACTTTGTATTACGATAATCCAGACACGGTTTAAGCACAGCCCAATAGACCATATAAATCCTTCACACAGCTTTTGGCGTAACAAAAAAAATTCATTCACACTCACACACACACACACTGCGCAAAGCGTGTCAATGAAAGAGCGACTCTGTTGATAAATGTCTCATTATTTTACACAGTGTGTTATTACCGAGGGATCTCTCTCTCTCTCTCTCTCTCTCTGAGTTTTTCTCTCTCTCTCTCTCTCAATGCCACATTTTGTTCACCAAGATATAGATTATATATATTATCTATATGTATATATATATATATATATATGCGTGTGTGTGTGCGCGTAAATTATAACCAATCCTTTACTACCCGGAACCCTCTCTGCACAGCGGAGTCAAACGGATTCTCATTCCAAAAAGACACACGGGTTTAACCTGTACCAAAATGGTTTAATGCCTCTGATTAATCTCCCCGTTTGACTTTCCAGATTAGCTCGCAATATAACGTTTAAAGAACAATTCTCGCAACATCTCTTGGGGTGGGGGGTGTTATATATATATATATATGTATATATATGTATTATATATATACACACGCGCACACACGACATATATTGCGTTAAATCGTCCCAGTTTCTACACAGTGGTTCGATGGTAAAAACAAACATTGATTCGATGGCGTTGGAATCAATTCTATCCCTTTATCATTTCATTAAACGGATCTTCTGTTTTTGTTTTCAGATTTCCAGTGTCTGCGGTATTTTGGGTGTTTTGCTAAACGGGGACTTCGACTCCGGGAATTCAGAGTAAAACGGGAAACGCAGTCTTTTCTAAACGAGTTTCTGCTCCGATTTAATGTCCTTTTCGGTCCCAGAGAGCGCGGCCGAGAGCTCAAAACGGATCAGAGAGGACACAGTCGATCCGCACTACAGTGTTATTGTGTGAAGCGCTTTGAGGCGTCTCGACGATGCGATAAGGCGCTATATCAACTGCGAGGATTATTATTATTATTGTTGTTGTTGTTATTATTATCACTTCCACACACAGTTAGTATTGTATCCTGTAAATCTACGTTGGTTTTTTTTAATATTATTTTTAAATATCTGACACATGCAATAGTACCCGAATAATGTTGAGTAAATTAAAGGAATTGAGGGGGTGGGGGGGGGGGTGGGGGAGGGGGGGGTATTCGAACATTTATTTGGGTTCATTTTAAGCCCCAAATCATTCCTCCTCCCGGAGTAAGCAAACGACTGTTTGCGGGGACGCTGCTGTGCGCAATTGGCTGCCGCGTTCCGCCCGCAAAATACACAGTCACTACACTTTGCAATATATTCTTTGAAGCGTTTTGAGACGTCTCAAAGGCGTAACACGGCGCTCTATCAAACGCAAGGATTATTATGTTAGTATTATTATTAAACTTGCTGCCTGGTGTGTCTGTGTGTGTGAGGGGCTCTCAGTGTGTGAGGGGGTGTGAGTGTGTGAGTGTGTGAGGGGGTGTGAGTGTGTGAGTGTGTGAGGGGGTGTGAGTGTGTGAGCTGGGAGGTGTGAGCAGGTGTGACATCTTATCTGCTCCATCCCGGGGTGGCTGAGTGTGCGTTTGTGAGTATTTGTGAGTGGTTCAGTGTGTGTGAGAGAGAGAGAGAGAGTGAGAGTGTTTGAGAGGGGCTCTCAGTGTGTGTGAGCAAGGGAGGTGTGAGTGTGAGCAGGTGTGAGCCTACCTCATCCGTGGTGTGTGTGTGAGAGAGAGAGAGAGAGAGTGTTTGTGAGTGGCTCAGTGTGTGTGTGTGGGGGGGGGGGGGGGGAGGCTCTCAGTGTGTGAGTGAGTGAGTGAGTGTGAGCAAGGGGAGGTGTGAGTGTGAGCAGGTGTGAGCCTACCTCCTCCACGGTGTGTGTTTGTGTGTGTGTGTGTGTGTGAGAGAGTGTGAGTGTTTGTGAGTGGCTCAGTGTGTGTGAGTGTGTGTGGGGGCTGTGGTGGGGGGGGGGAGGCTCTCAGTGTGAGTGGGTGAGTGAGTGAGTGAGTGAGTGTGAGCAGGTGTGAGAGCTTACCTCCTCCATGCCGGGGTGGCTGAGAGCGTGGAGAGCCAGGGAGTCCGCCAGCCCGTGGCCGGTGGCGTCCAGGCCGTGAGCGGAGTGCAGGAGGACATCGGGCCGGCGGACACCGTGGTAGTCGCGGCGGGGGTCGAGGCTGGCGAGCTGTGAGAGCCCCCGGGACTGGTGCAGGATGGCCGGCTCCCCCGACACCTCCTGCCGCTGGCGCTGCGGCCAGGGGTGCTGTTGGGGCGGGTGGAGAGGGCTGGGCAGGGAGTAGGGGTCATTGACGTGGCTGTGGTAGGACTCCTGGCTCTGGGGGTAAGGCAGAGGCTGGTAAGGCGGTGGGAAGTAAGGCGGCTGGAAGTCTGAGGAGGGGGTGTGAGAGAGAGGAGGCGCTGCCGTGTAGGGAGTTTGGCTCATGGACCCCAGTTGGGCCAAACGGGCGCTGTGACTCCCATTGACACCGTCGTGGCGATCCTGGGAGAGGGAGACAGAGAGACACACACCGTTTAGGTCGATGTTTTTGTGTTGGTCTTAAAGACACGAGACAGAGAAAGACGGAGAAGTGGAACCCCCCCCCTCTCCCCCCCCCCCCCCACACACAAAAAAAAACACTCGTGTTTATGCCATCCCAAACCCACCCAAACCCACCCGCCAATTCCCTCCACGACCCCTCCCTTTCCCTTTCACCAGAGAGAGAGAGAAATATTTATATTTATACTCTGCACACACCAGCCTTCCAACTCCCCAAACCCCTTCTTTATTCCCCCAAATATTTATTGATGTATTTATTTATTTATTTGTACCCCCTCCCCACTCCCCCACAACCCCCTTTTTTTCCCCCTTCTTTCTCTTTCCTTTCCTTCACGACATTTGAAAGTGGCCGCTCGCATCCTTCCTTCTCTGTTCTGTTTCTGTCTCCGTTTCTCTTTTAAATTGAATTTCGTTCTGAAATCGAAATTTCCCCATTTATTTCTCCCACAAAAAACACACACACACACACACAGTCCCGAACTGTATTCCTGTCCAAAACAGCGTGAGAACACATCACTTCGGCCGCTCTCTCTCTACACGGAACACTCAAAACTCCCTGTTATTCCCACACACACACAGAGAGAGAGAGAGAGAGAGAGAGAAAGTCCTTATTTCAGAGCCACTTAAACAGAACAGATTACAATAAAATCGAACGAAACACTTAAAAAAAACCTGTGTTTTCTTTTCCTTTGCACTTTTCCTTAAAACTCCCCTGAAATTTATTTGCATTAAACCCACAAACGTTCGCTGCAATTCAGGTCTGAAATTCACGCGAGTTTCAATTCGTACCCATTTCTCTCTCTCTCTCTCTCTCTCTCTCTCTCTGTGTTGAAATATATATATGTGTATTATATAAGTTCGCCAGATATAATCAAAGCCGTTAAAATAATCGGTGTCAAGTAAGTGAGACAGACGTCTGTGTCCTGTGCTGAGGGGGGAAAAAAATATTTGGTCGGAACATAAATGATTTTTTTTCGCCCCGCGTCTGTTTTTTTAATGAAAATAAATGTTTTTTTTCAGACTCTCTCTCTCTCTCTCTCTCTCTCGCGCGCGCGCGCTCTCTCCCAATTTATTTCGGTGCCACAAAAACCCCACAAATAAATTATTTATTATGTTATATATATATATATAATATTATATATGTATATATATTATTTTTTCGCTCACTCAGTCAGTCAGTCACTCACTCACCATAGCTGCGTAAGTGTGAACCAACATCGAGGCGGAAATCCAAATCCACAGCTACTAAAGTT